>NC_045450.1:4606399-4616238 GCF_002776525.5 Piliocolobus tephrosceles | reverse complement strand
TGCCCGGCTAGTTTTTTGTATTTTTTAGTAGAGACGGGGTTTCACCGTGTTAGCCAGGATGGTCTCGATCTCCTGACCTCGTGATCCGCCCGTCTCGGCCTCCCAAAGTGCTGGGATTACACGCTTGCGCCACCGTGCCCGGCCTAGAGATGGGTTTTCATCATGTTGGCCAGGTTGGTCTTGAACTCCTGACCTCAGGTGATCCACCCGCCTCAGCCTTCCAAAGTGCTGGGATTATAGGCGTGAGCCACCACGCCTGGCCAGCAATGAAATCTTGATAGCACAAGAGCCAGGAAGCCGGGACAAGGGTCCTGGGACCAGGGACGTGCTCTGTTTTGGCATGCTTGGCAGGCCTTCATCAGCTTCAGAGTCTCTAACAAGTGACAACTATGGACACGCAGGCAGACACTGCAGTCCCCGCTTACCCCCATGCTGGGTGCACGCTGGACATGCTGAATGGAACTGGCTCCAGCTCCATGGAGAAAGGGCACCAAGATGACCCCAGGACATGGTGGCCTGGGCCTCTCTGAAGAGCAGTGTTGGCAGGAGACCTGGTTTCTGGCCAGTGGTGCACAGTCTGAGCACGTACTCCCGCGTGCAGTCCACCCACACTCCGCCCAGCATCTCCAGAGACAGCCAACCCTCCTGTCCACCCCCACTTCATAGGCTGTGAATTGGTTCCCCTTTAATGAGTTCTTTTCCGTTCGAGGCTGCCTCAAGTGGGTCCCAGCCTGATTACAGTGTGCCGACCTTGGGGGCAGCCATACGCCATGGGTCTCCTTGGTCCCTTTTCCCCTAGCACACCCCAGTGCATTCCAGCAACAGCCCCCTGACTTGGAAGACTTCATGGAAACAACCTTGGTGGGTTGCTATTTATTCATTTATTTTTTGAGACCGAGTCTCGCTCTTGTCGCCCAGACTGGAGTATAATGGCGCATTCTTGGCTAACTGTAACCTCCGCCTCCCAGATTCAAGTGATTCTCCTGCCTCAGCCACCTGAGTAGCTGGGATTACAGGCGCCCACTACCCTGCCTAGCTAATTTCTGTATTTTTAGTAGAGTTGGGATTTCACCATGTTGGCCAGGCTGGTCTCGAACTCCTGACCTCAGGTGATCTGCCTGCCTCGGCCTCCCAAAGTGCTGGGATTACAGGTGTGAGCCACTGCTCCCAGCCCTTGGTGAGTTTTTTGCTTTTTGCTTGTTTCTTTTTTTTTTTTTTTGAGGCGGAGTCTCGCTCTGTCACCCGGACTGGAGTGCAGTGGCCGGATCTCAGCTCACTGCAAGCTCTGCCTCCCGGGTTTATGCCATTCTCCTGCCTCAGCCTCCGGAGTAGCTGGGACTACAGGCGCCCGCCACCTCGCCCGGCTAGTTTTTTTGTATTTTTAGTAGAGACGGGGTTTCACCATGTTAGCCAGGATGGTCTCGATCTCCTGACCTCGTGATCCGCCCGTCTCGGCCTCCCAAAGTGCTGGGATTACAGGCTTGAGCCACCGCGCCCGGCCGCTTGTTTCTTTATTTTCTTTTTTTGAAGCAGGGTCTTTCTGTGTCACCCAGGCTGGAGTCAGTGATGCAGTCATAGCTTACTGCAGCCTCGACCTTCCAACTGAAGCAATCCTCCCCTCTCAGCCTCCCAGCTCCAGGCATGTGCCACCACGCCTGGCTAATTTTATACTTTTATTTTTAAAGAGACAGAGTTTTCTTCTGTTGGCCAAGTCTTGAACTCCTGGCCTCAAGCAATCTTCCCTCATTACAGGTGTGAGTCACTGCACCCAAAGCACTAGGATCACAGGTATGAGCCACCACATCCAGCTACTTTTTTGTTTGTTTTTGAGACAGAGTCTCACTCTGCTGCCCAGGCTGAAGTGCGATGGCGCAATCTCGGCTCACTGCAACCTCTGCCTCCCGGGTTCAAGCGATTCTCCTGCCTCATCCTCCCAAGTAGCTGGGATTACAGGTGTGTGCCACTACACCCGGCTAATGTTGTATTATTATTATATTTTTTTAGACAGAGTTTTGCTCTTGTTACCCAGGCTAGAGTGCAATGGCATGATCTGGGCTCACCGCAACCTCTGCCTCCCCAGTTCAAGCGATTCTCCTGCCTCGGCCTTCCGAGTAACTGGGATTACAGGCATGTGCCACCATGCCTGGCTAATTTTGTATTTTTAGTAAAGACAAGGTTTCTCCATGTTGGTCAGGCTGGTCTTGAACTCCCAACCTCAGATGATCCGCCTGCCTCAGCCTCCCAAAGTGCTGGGATTACAGGCGTGAGCCACTGTGCCTGGCCTAATTTTGTATTTTTTTTTTTAGAAGAGACAGGGTTTCACCGTGTTGGCCAGGCTAGTCTCAAACTCCTGACCTCTAGTGATCCACCCGCCTCCGCCTCCCAAAGTGCTGGGATTATAGGCGTGAGCCACCATGCCCAGTCCCAGCTAATTTGTTTATTTTTGTAGAGATGGGGTTTCCCTGTGTTACCCTGACTTTCTCAAATTCCTGGTCTCAAGTGATCCTCCCACTTCAGCTTCCCAAAGTGCTGAGATTACAGATGTGAGCCACCGCACCCAGCCTATAATATTTCTTTTTACTATCATTTTTTTATTTTTATCACCCAGCCCAAAATGTCAGTAAATATTTCTACCACTTGGCTCAGGGAAATGTTAAGAACATAACAGTTGGCACAAGAAGTTCTCTTAATCATTCATTGAGTCACTCAGCAAATGTGATGGGGCCTTCGCTACCCCTACCCTTCCAGGGGCAGGTGACACAGTGGTCAAAAAGACAAACATTGCCCAGGCCCTTCTGTTTATATGGATGGGGGGTGGTGGTGGGATTCGTTTGCTTTTCATTGAAGTATAATTTACACACAGTAAAATGCCAGTAAAGTCTCACCGCTTCCCAGCCTCAAGTGCATCCCCACCTCGTGCAGAACCTTCGGTAAGGGTCGGAAGGTCTGGATGAGGAATTCTCCCCTTGCCAGCCCTTCTCCAGCCCCCCAGGCCTCCTAACCTTGAACTCATCCACGCGAATCTGCAGCTTCTCCACTGCCTTGTCCAAAGTGACATAGCGATCCTTCATTGCCTCTATTTGGTTGCCCCAAATTATCTTAAGTTCTTCCTCCTAAAAGGGGGAGACACAGACGCTCCAGGCCTCTGCTTCTGAGGTCACCATGGCCGGGCAGGGGCCTGAGGGAGGGTTGAGGCCAAGAAGAATGTACCAGCCCAGGCTGGGCGCAGTGGCTCACGCCTGTAATCCCAGCACTTTGGAAGGCCAAGGTGGGTGGATCAACTGAGGTCAGGAGTTCGAGACCAGCCTGCCCAACATGGCAAAACCGGTCTCTACAAAAAATACAAAAATTAGCCGGGTGTGGTGGTGGGTCCCTGTAATCCCAGCTACTCAGGAGGCTGAGGCAGGAGAATTGCTTGAACCCAGGAGGCAGAGGTTGCAGTGAGCTGAGATTCTGCCACTGCACTTTGGCCTGGATGACAGAGCAAGATTCCATCTCAAAAAAAAAAAAAAAAAAAAGGAGGTATCAGACCAGGGTGCCTTCTATATGCCTTTTTTTTTTTTTTTTTTTTTGAGACACGGCCTTGCTCTGTCACCCAGACTGGAGTGCAGTGGCATGATCTTGGCTCATTGCAGCCTCCACCTCCCAGGCTCAAGTGATCCTCACACCTCAGCCTCCTGAGTAGTTGGGACTATAGCCACGCACCACCACGCCTGGATAATTTTTGTATTTTTTCGTAGAGAAGGGATCTCACTATGTTGCCCAGGCTGGTCTTGAACTCCTGAGCTCAAGTGATCTGCCTGCCTCAGCCTCCTAAAGCGTTGGGATTACAGGCGTGAGCCACCGCACTGGCCCCACCTGCCAGCTGAACAGCCACCTGAGACACAGGAGAACCGTGCAGCCCCTGCCGGGCCCCCACCAGTGGATCCGCTTTGCAAGGCACCAGCTGCCTTCGTGGCCAGCTCAATTCCCCCCAGCCTCTTTTGCTACAGATCACAGCTGCACCTGGGAGGGTGGCAGAGTCAAGGAGTCTTCTGTCATCTCACCTCAAGCCATCATTGCCTCAAAAGCCCTTTGCCGGAGACACTGACCTTGAGCTTGGATTTCTGGAGGCTGCTAATCTTTTCTTGCAAAATGTCCACTGTTGTCCCAAGGCTGCCAGAGCCTCCCATATTGGCTGAAAGCAGAGGACAGGGTGGCTGCTGAGGACTTGGATGGAGGAAGATGTTTCTGCTGGGCTCCAGCTGCTTCTCTTATGGAGCATCTCAGGCAGCACTGCCCAGTGGAAATGTACTGGGCCTTTCAGCTGGTGTTACCTTTTTATTTATTTATTTATTTACTTATTATTTTTTAATTTATTTTTTGAGACGGAGTCTCATGCTGTCACCCAGGCTGGAGGGCAGTGGCGCGATCTCGGCTCACTGCAACCTCTGCCTCCCAGGTTCAAGTGATTCTCCTGCCTCAGCCTCCTGAGTAGCTGGGGTTACAGGCATGTGCCACCATGCCCGGCAAATTTTGTATTTTTAGCAGAGACGGGGTTTCTCCATGTTGGTCAGGCTCATCTTGAACTCGTGGTCTCAGGTGATCCGCCCACCTCAGCCTCCCAAAGTGCTGGGATTACAGGCATGAGCCACCACACCTGGCCACAAGGGTTTTGGAGAGTAATTTTGGCATGCCATTTTCCTCAATTGCCAACTTTAGACCCTAACAGCCTCCTTGCCCTATGATAAGACCTCACTGTACATTCAAGAGAAAAGAATAGACTCGTAAGAGCCAAATGCTTAAGGCAAAGGAATGAATGGCTAATGGTGGAATGTAGATTTTGTTGGTGGAACCCGATGAAGGACAGGAGGTACTTCTCAAAGGCTGCAGGGAGAGCCCCACTTCCTTGTGCGCTTCCCAGGGCCAGACCAGACCTACCTAGATAATCCAAGCGCTGGTTCAGGTTGAAGGACAGCTGGGCAAACTCTTCTTTCAGGGAGTCGTGTTTGACAGGTATCTGGGCCATGTGGCTCATGGAATACCTGACAGCCCTCTTCTTGTCTTCAGGGCTTGTGGCCTGCTTGGCAGCCACCATGGCCTGGGACAGGGCTGCATCGGGACCGATGCTGGCAGCAGAGTAGGAGGGAGAGAGGATTTTGTAGTAGATTTCGGATTCATCGCCCAAGGCCTGGGATTCTGTGGCTCCCCGGGAAGGCCCTGCACCCAGGACATCTGCAAAGACCCCTAGGGGCCCAGCTGCAGCCGTGTCTGTTGCAATGGTGGCCATTCTGGTGGCTGGGGCTTCCTTGACCAATGTGGCAGCAACCTTGGCTGTCTGCGCAGCAGAGGATGCGGCGGCTGCATAGGCTGCAGCGGCGGCAGCGGCAATGGCAGCACTGGTTTTCAGCCGGTGAAGGGCAGACCGGGGAGCCTTAAGCTGTGCTTCCTTGGGGTCCCCATCCTTGCCAGCTCTATCCTTGGGGGCTCCATCCTTGCCACCTCTATCCTTGGGGTCCACATCCTTGCCGCCTCTATCTTTGGGGACCCCATCCTTGCGAGTTCTATCCTTGGGGGCCCCATCCTTGCGGGCCCTCTCCTGGAGGCCCCTCAGGCTGGGGACATCATTTTCCTCCCCCTTTTCTTGGACAGCTGTGAGCTGGAGGTCTTCCCCCTGGTGAGACTGATATGGCTGGAGTGGTTGAGGCCACACTGAGGCAAACTCGGTGGCTGGTGCTGGGGCCCTGGAGGGTTGAGGCTGAGTTGGCTGCAGGACACTTAAGTCCCACAAAGGCCAAGAGCCCATCCTGGGCCAGCCTTGGGGTAGAGGCCAGCGGCTTTGGGGTGGAGGCCAGCCTCCCGGTGGTGGAGACTGGGCACCTGGGGCAGGCGCAGGTCCAAGCACAGGCCAAGGTGCTGGCAAGGGCCCAGGTGTCACACTGGGCCCTGGGACAGGCCCCAGGGCAGGCACAGGCTCCAGCTCCAGCCCCAGCTCCAGCCCTGGCACAGGTTCAGTCCCAGGTGCAGGCCCAGGTGCAAATGCAGGTGCACGCCCAGGTGCGGACTCAGACGTGAGGGCCGGAGGCTGCGCTGGCTCCTGGGCACTGCTGAGAGAAACTGCTTGGGCAGATGATGAGACCTCTGGGAGGAGCTCTGGGACCTCGTAATGCCAGACAGTCTGCAGCAGCTGGGGGTTTTGGACAGGCTCGGAGATCTGGATGCCACGAGTAGCTTCCAGGTACTCAGTGGTCTGGGCCAGGGCAGCCTCTGGGAGCTGATCCATGGACTGCCACAGGTCCAGCTGTGATGAACCAATTTCCTGCAGAAGAGGGGGCAGAGGGGCTCGGCTGGCTTTCATCCCCACCTCCCACTCTCAGCCGCCCACCCGGTCCTCAGCTTCCTCCTAACCTCGCCTTCCTTCCTCACTCACCGAGGCGAACATGGCCTCATGAAGGCCACTCCAGAGCACCATGTCCTCGGTTTTGGGGATGGTTTGAAACTTATTCTGGAGAGAAGTCTGCAGGGTAGGGGTAGAAAACGAAGGGTGTGAGCCTGGAGGGGGCAGTGCCCCCCACACCTGCAAAGAAACCTTTCCAGGCTGTGTTCTCCTTCTTGACCCTCCCTACCCTCAGCACCCAGGACACGGGAGGAGTGGGCCTCACCACTTCCCGCTGCAGTGCGATCATCTTCCGGTTCTGTATTTTGAAGTCTTCAGCGAAGATATCCATTCTTTCTGGGTGTACCTGTCAAAGGAACTGAGTCTATGGACTGGGGGTCCAGGTTCTGTCCCACCCCTGCCTTTTCCCACAGCTCTAGGTGACTAAGAGCTTGAGAAGGAAGAACAGGTTCCAAACCCAGTGCTTCCCAGGGAGTGGGAAAGGGCTCCATGGGCAAACAAGTTTGGGAAATGCTGGGCTTAAAAGCATGTCAGGCCAGGCACAGTGTCTCATGCCTGTAATCCCAGCACTTTGAGAGGTCAAGGTGGGTGGATCACTTGAGGTCAGGAGTTCGAGAGCAGCCTGGCCAACATGGTGAAACCCTATCTCTAGGGAAAATACAAAAATCAGCTGGGCCTGATGGCATGAGCCTGTAATCCCAGCTATCGGGAGGCTGAGGCAGGAGAATCACTTGAACCCAGGAGGCAGAGGTTGCAGTGATCTGAGATCGTGTCATTGCACTCCAGCCTGGGCAACAGAGCGAGACTGTGTCTCATAAACAAATAAATAACATTTCAACAGTTTTCTGTACTGCAGGACTTCCCAGAGTGTTGAATGAGCAAAAGCACATTAAGAATCTCCAAGAGGGCCGGGCACAGTGGCTCACGCCTGTAATCCCAGAACTTTGGTAGGCTGAGGCGGGGGTGGATCACGAGTTCAGGAGTTCAAGACCCGCCAGACCAATGTGGTGAAGCCCCTGTCTCCACTACAAATACAAAAATTAGCCAGGCGTGGTGGCTCGCACCTGTAATCCCAGCTACTCAGGAGGCTGAGGCAGGAGAATCGCTTGAACCCAGGAGGCAGATGTTGCAGTGAGCTGAGATAGTGCCACTGCACTCCAGCCTGGGTGACAGAACAAGACTCCGTCTCAAAAAAAAAAAAAAGCCTCCAAGAGACAAGCCAATAAGGCATTGTTTTTCTTTTCTTTTCTTTCTTTTTTTTTTTTTTGAGACAGGGTCTTGCTTTGTCACCCAGGCTGGAGTGCAGTGGTGCGATCTTGGCTCACTGCAAGCTCCGCCTCCCGGGTTCACACCATTCTCCTGCCTCAGCCTTTGAGTAGCTGGGACTACAGGCACGCACCACCACGCCTGGCTAATTTTTTGTATTTTTAGTAGAGATGGGGCTTTACCGTGTTAGCCAGGACAGTCTCGATCTCCTGACCTCGTGATCCACCCGCCTCAGCCTCCCAAAGTGCTGGGATTACAGGCGTGAGCCACTGTGTCCGGCTCTTTTCTTTTTTTTTTTGATACAGAGTCTCACTCTGTTGCCCAGGCTGGACTGCAGTGGTGCGATCTCAGCTCACTGCAACCTCCGCCCCCCGGTTCACGCCATTCTCCTGCCTCAGCCTCCCAAGTAGCTGGGACTACAGGTGCCTGCCACCGTGCCTGGCTAATTTTTTGTATTTTTAGTAGAGATGGGGTTTCACCGTGTTAGCGAGGATGGTCTTGATCTCCTGACTTTGTGATCCGCCCACCTCGGCCTCCGAAAATGCTGGGATTACAGGCGTGAGCCACTGTGCCTGGCTCCCCCGCCTTTTTTTTTTTTTTTTTTTGAGACAGAGTCTTGCTCTGTCACCCAGGATGGAGTGCAGTGGCACAATCTTGGCTCACTACAATCTCCGCCTTCTGGGTTCAAGTGATTCTCATGCCTCAGCCTCCCAAGTAGCTGGGGTTACAGGTGCCCCCAACTATACCCGGCTAATTTTTGTATTTTTAGTAGAGACAGGGATTTCACCATGTTGGCCAAGCTGGTCTCGAACTCCTGAACTCAGGTGATCCGCCTGCCTCGGCCTCCCAAAGTGCTGAGATGACAGGCGTGAGACACCAGGCCCGGCCGAGAAGGCACTGTTTTTCTAACAGCTTTGTCTAAGGGGCCCTTTGGAGTAGCTCATGATGCAACTTTTTTTTTTTTTTTTTTTTTGAGGTGGAGTCTCGCTCTGTCGCCCGGACTGGAGTGCAGTGGCCGGATCTCAGCTCACTGCAAGCTCTGCCACCCGGGTTTATGCCATTCTCCTGCCTCAGCCTCCGGAGTAGCTGGGACTACAGGCGCCCGCCACCTCGCCCGGCTAGTTTTTGTATTTTTTAGTAGAGACGGGGTTTCACCGTGTTAGCCAGGATGGTCTCGATCTCCTGACCTCGTGATCCGCCCGTCTCGGCCTCCCAAAGTGCTGGGATTACAGGCTTGAGCCACCGCGCCCGGCCCATGATGCAACTTTAGACAGTGCTCTGTCTGCTCAGATGGGAGCCATCCAGCCCATGACTGAAGCTCCCACAGTTGCCACGATGAGCAAATACAGGCCCTGATCTGTGAAGCCGGGACAAGTACAGAAAATTACACTATTTGGGGGAAGTTGTTAAACCTGGGGGTATGGAGAACTGGCTTCCAACCCCAGCTGTGACTCATCAGTTGTGACGGGGACAGCTGCCTCATATCTCAGGGATTTCCATGCATTGTAGGGTGTTAGAACATACTTGGCTGATGGTTTTTGGCTACAGAAGGAGCTTGTATGTATGCCTGCACTATTACGATTATTCCACTTTCCATGTGGACAGAGCTTTCCAGAAGGGGAAGAGGTTTTCGTTTTGCTAAGTTGGTGGAATATAAGTCTGGTGTTGCCAAGACTTGGGGAGCGCCTGCCTGAGAATGAAGCCAACTGGAAGAAAAGCTTCACTGAGAGATGTCAGTATTGTATGAGTACCTAGATCTGGCCGTCCCTGGACCTTTTAGTAAATGAGACAATAAATCCCTTATTTTGCCTAATCCAGGATGAACTTGATTTCTGTCACTTATAACTAACGTTTTAACACAGTGGGGTAGAAAGCATGGAGGGGTCGGCCAGGTGTGGTGGCTCACACCAGTAATCCCAGCACTTTGGGAGGCTGAGGTGGGTGGATCACGAGGTCAGAAGTTCGAGACCAGCCTGGCCAACATGGTGAACCCCTGTCTCTACTAAAAATACAAAAATTAGCCAGGTGTGGTGGTGTGTGCCTGTAAACCCAGCTACTCAGGAAGATGAGGCAGGAGAATCACTTGAACCCAGGAGGCAGAGGTTGCAGTGAGCCGAGATCACGCTATTGCACTCCAACCTGGGTAATAGAGTGAGACTCCATCTTAAAAAAAAAAAAAAAAAAAAAAAAAAAAAAA
>NC_045450.1:4605992-4606299 GCF_002776525.5 Piliocolobus tephrosceles | reverse complement strand
GGAGCTTGCAGTGAGCGGAGATCTGGCCACTGCACTCTAGCCTGGGTGACAGAGCGAGACTCCGTCTCAAAAAAAAAAAAAAAAAAGAAAGAAAAGAAAGCACGGAGGGGTCACAGAGAAGTCAGTGGCTCTGGCCAACTTGATAGGCCACATGAGCACGCCCTCACAGCTGCACTCTTGGCCTAAGAGTAAGCTTCCTAGATTTTCCTCATTGCTCCAACCCCCATCATCCTCTGTGCCAGCTGCGTCGCTCAGGCCTCTGGGGGTTGGAGCAATGAGGAAAATCTAGGAAGCTTACTCTTAGGCC
>NC_045450.1:4567221-4605892 GCF_002776525.5 Piliocolobus tephrosceles | reverse complement strand
CTGGGTGACAGAGCGAGACTCCGTCTCAAAAAAAAAAAAAAAAGAAAGAAAAGAAAGCACGGAGGGGTCACAGAGAAGTCAGTGGCTCTGGCCAACTTGAGAGGCCACATGAGCACGCCCTCACAGCTGCACTCTTGGCCTAAGAGTAAGCTTCCTAGATTTTCCTCATTGCTCCAACCCCCAGAGGCCTGAGCGACGCAGCTGGCACAGAGGATGATGGGGAGGGCCTACCTTGTCAAACATGTTCTTTAGCATATCCACTTCCTTCCTAAGGGCTGTGATGGTGACCTGGAGTGCATGAAGATCAGTGAGCAAGTCCTGCAGGGTCTGCAATGACTGCAAAAGAGGAGGAGAAAATGGGAAGCCGGATATGGCTGGGGGAGAGGGTAAGTGAAGTGCAGAAGCTTTCTAATGATAGCCGTTGTTCAAGAGGTCCTCCTGGCTCTCCCAAGGCCTAGACTGGAATCTACAAGGGGCCAGGAGATGCTACTAAAGTCAACAGTGCTCTCATCTCCAAGTGGCCTGGATGAGAAGGAGGCAACTCTGTATTTGAATATATCCAGTAACCAGGAGTTACTCATCATGAAGCATTTCACGCTTTCTTGTATGATAGATGTCAGCCAGGGAGGAAGCACAGCCCATTGCTGGGCAGGAGCCACTGGAGGATCAGGAGCAGGAGAGACAGGGTTGCATTCACTTTTTGTTTCTAAGATGGAGTCTCACTTTGTGGCCCAGGCTGGAGTGCAGTGGCGTGATCTCGGCTCACTGCAACTTCCACCTCCTGGGCTCAAGTGATTCTCCTGCCTCAGCCTCTGAGTAGCTGGAACCACAGGTGTGCATCACCACGCCCAGCTAATTTTTTGTATTTTATTTTTTGGTAGAGATGGGGTTTCATCATGTTGCTTAGGCTGGTCTCGAATTCCTGACCTCAGGTGATCCACCTGCATCAGCCTCCCAAAGTGCTGGGATTACAGGTGTGAGCCACCACATCTGGCCTGTACTTACAATTTTAAAGGATCTCTCAGGCTCATGTGGAGCCTGGCTCTGGGAGGGCAAAAGGGGAAGCAGCCTGCCTGCAGAACTGATTGCCTGCTGTGGGGAGAAATCCTCACACATCGGGTATCAGAAGTCTGTTGCGAGCTGGGCAGGGTGGCTCATGCCTGTAATCCCAGCACTTTGGGAGACCGAGGCGGGCAGAACACAAGGCCAGGAGTTCGAGATCAGTCTGGCCAACGTGGTGAAACCCCATTTCTACTAAAAATACACAAAAACTTAGCAGGGCCTGGTGTTGCGTGCCTGTAGTCCCAGCTACTTGGCAAGCTGGGGCAGGAGAATTACTTGAACCTGGGAGGCAGAGGCTGCAGTGAGCCGAGAATGCACCACTGCACTCCAGACTGGACAACGAAGTGAGTCTCTATCTCAAAAAAAAAAAAAAAAAAAAAAAAGCATGTTGTGAGAGTAGTGTGAAAGAAACTGAGTTTTTTTCCACTCAGAGGGCCAATGTATCTGGAAGATATAATAATTATAAACATACACGCACTTAACAACAGGGCCCTTTATAAAATACATGAAGGAAACACTGACAGAACTGAAAGTGTAACTGAAAAGCACGTTGGTTGCTTGCTGCATTGCAGGGTTCAGTTACCATGAGCAAGGTCTGGTACTAAAAAGAAAGTGAATTTATTCTGAAGCTAGCTTGGGGAAGGGGCGCAAAGCGACCTGGCTTTAAACATGCCGCTTCATTTCTGGAGCAACATGTGGGCACTTTTAAGAGGTAGAGGATACAGCCAGCAAGGGTAGGGGTCTCCCTGTGAGCTTGATGTCTTATCTACTGGGCAGCTGAGATGGCACCTTCCTGGGAAGAAGTAAATTGTAAAAGTGGCCAAGTGGGCACGCTTTCAACATGCCCTCCTGGTGAGCGTGAGCTCCCAGGCAACCCCTGGAGGGTGAAAGTTCCCAGGTGAAAGTCCTATAAGGGCCATGCTTTGGTCTCTAAATCTGTCTCTTAACTCTCCAGGAGTTACATGAACTTGCCCTGTAGGGAGTGACTGGTGAAGTGGCGGGTCAAAGTTTATCTTTGCTTTTTTTTTTTTTTTTGAGACAGAGTCTCACTCTGTCACCCAGGCAACCTTCACCTCCCAGGTTCAAGTGATTTTCCCACCTCAGCCTCCCAAGTAGCTGGGACTACAGGGCCATGCCACCATGGCACCCTAATGAGGTTTCACCATGTTGGCCAGGCTGATCTCAAACTCTTGACCTCAGGTGATCCGCCCACCTCCATCTTCCAGAGTGCTGGGATTACAGGCATGAGCCAAATCACCAGGCCTCTCTTTGCATTTCTAAAGGGCTAAGTAGGAAGTGGGGAGCAGTGGGGAAGGAGAAAGGAAGAGAAAATAATTTTTAAAATAAACTCTCTTAGAAAAATGGGGGTACTCAGTTACAAAAGGAGAAATAGTTAATTCACAAGAATAGTTCAAGACTTCAATATCCTATTTTCAATAATGAATAGAATAACTAAGATAAGGTCCAGCACGGTGGCTCACGCCTGTAATCCCAGCACTTTGGGAGGCTGAGGCCAGTGAATCTCAAGGTCAGGAGTTTGAGACCAGCCTGGCCAACATGGTGAAACCCCGTCTCTACCACAAATATAAAAATTAGTCAGGTGTGGTGGTGTTGGCTTGTAATCCCAGCTACTTGGGAGGCAGAGGTAGGAGGATCACTTGAATCCGAGAGGCAGAGGTTGCAGCAAGCCAAGATCATGCCACTGCTCTCCAGCCTGTGTGACAGAGTAAGACCCCATCTCAAAAAAACAAAACCCAAGATAAAAAGAACAGTATCCTGGGTACAGTGGCTCACACCTCTAATCCCAGCACTTTGGGACGCTGAGGCAGGTGGATCACTTGAGCCCAGGAGTTTGAAACCAGCCTGGGGAACATAGTGGTCTCCCATCTCTACAAAAAATACCAACATTAGACAGGCATGGTGGCGCGTGCCTATAGTCCCAGGTCCTTGGGAGGATGAGATGGGAGGATCACCCTAGCCCAGGAGGTTGAGGCTGAAGTAAGCTGTGATTGCACTACTGCCTTCCAGCTTGGGTGACAGAGTGAGACCCTGTCACACACATACAAAAAAAGTAAAAGTAAAAAAGAACAGCAAGAGGCTGGGTTCAGTGGCTCACACCTGTAATCCCAGCACTTTGGGAGGTGGAAGAATGGCTTGAGCCCAGGGATTCCAGACCAGCCTGGGCAACAAAGGGAGACCCTGTCACTATAAAATAAATAAAATTAACAGAACAAAAGGCCAGGAAGAAAAGAGAAGATTTGAACAATACTATAAACCAACTAGACCTAACAGATATTTACAGAATACCCCACTCAACAGTGGTAGAATACATATTATTCTCAAGTGCACACAGAACGCTCTCCAGGGTAGACCATATGGTAAGGCCATCAAACAAGCCTTAACAAATTTCAGAAGGACTGAAATTATGCAAAATACATACACTGACCACAACGGAATTAAATTAGAAAGCAACAGAACAGGCCAGGTATGGTGGCTCATGCCTGTAATCCCAGCACTTCGGGAGCTTGAGGCAGGAGTATCATCTGAGCTCAGGAGTTCCAGACCAGCCTGGGCAACATAGTGAGAGCTCTATAATTCAAAAATAAAATTAAAAAGTTCTTGGATTGCCAGTGGCTCCCATAGATAGGGCTCAAAACAAACAAACAAACAAAAAAAAACGGGCTGGGCATGGTGGCTCACACCTGTAATCCCAGCACTTTGGGAGGCCACAGAGGGCAGATCATGAAGTCAGGAGATCGAGACTATCCTGGCCAACATGGTGAAACCCCATCTCTACTAAAAATACAAAAATTAGCTGGGGCTGGTGGTGCGTGCTTGTAGTCCCAGCTACTCGGGAGGCTGAGGCAGGAGAACTGTTTGAACCCGGGAGCAGAGGTTCTAGTAAGTCAAGGTCATGCCATTGCATTCCATCCTGGTGACAGAGGAAGACTTCGTCTCAAAAAAAAAAAAAAAAAAAAGCAACAGAAGAAACTACTGAAAATTCACAAATATGCAAAAATTTAAAACATTCTACTAAATAACAAATATGTCAAAGAAGAAATCACAATAGAAATATGTCAAAGAAGAAATCACAATAGAAATTAGAAACTAGTTTGAAATGAGTTAAAATGAAAGCACAACACACCAGAACTTACGGGATACAGCTAAAGTGGTGATTAGAGAGAAATTCATTGCTGTAAGTGAGTATATTAACAAAGAAAGATCTTGAATCAACAACTTAAACTTCCACCTTAAGACACTGGAACAAAGAAAAGCAAACTGAACCTAAAACAAATAGACATAAGAAAATAACAAAAAGTATGGTGAAATTAATGAAATAGAGGATGAAAAAAATAGTAGAGAAAAATCAATGAAACTAAACACTGGTAAGGTCAACAAAATTGACATACTTTTAGCTAGACTGGCCAAGAATCAGACTCAAATTATTAGAATCAGAAATGAAAGAGGGGACATTCTATTGACTTTACAGAAATAAAAAGGATTATAAAGAAATACTAATGAATAATTGCATGCAGACAAATTAGATAATTTAGGTGAAATGGACAAATTCCTAGAAAGGCACAAACTATTAAAACTGACTCAAGAAGAAATAGACAATCTGAATAAACCTATAACAAGTGAAGAGATTCAAGTCATAATAAAAATTACCTTTTGTGCTTCAAAAGGCACCAGCAAGAAGATGAAAACAAGGCCGGGCGCAGTGGCTCCCGCCTGTAATCCCAGCACTTTGGGAGGCCGAGGCGAGCGGATCACGAGGTCAGGAGATCGAGACCATCCTGGCTAACACGGTGAAACCCCGTCTCTACTAAAACTACAAAAAATTAGCTGGGCGAGGGGGCGGGCGCCTGTAGTCCCAGCTACTGGGGAGGCTGAGGCAGGAGAATGGCGGGAACCCAGGAGACGGAGCTTGCAATGAGCCGAGATCACAACACTGCACTCCAGCCTGGGTGACAGAGCAAGACTCTGTCTCAAAAAAAAAAAAAAAAAGAAAGAAAATGAAAATAAAACCCACAAAATGGGAGAAAACCTCATTTTGCAAATCATATATCTGACCCAATATATCCAGAATATATAAAGAACTCTTACAACTGGATGATACAAATAACCCAATTTAAAAAGGGCAAAGATCTGAATAGACATTTCTCCAAAGACGATGTGCAAATGGCCAATAAGCACATAAAAAGAAAAGATGCTCAACGTCCATCGTCATCAGGGAAATGAAAATCAAAACTACAATGGGATACCACTTCAAACTCTGTGGGATGGTCAGAATCGAAAGGTAGATAATAAGTGCTGTTAACCACAAGGAGAAACTTTAATTCTCATACACCGCTGGTGGGAATGTAAATTGTGCAGCCATTTTAGAAGTCAGTGTGGCAGTTCCTCACAAGATTATATAGATACCAGATGATCACCGATTCTAATCCTAGGTATATTCCCAAAAGAAATGGAAACATAGGTCCATACAAAAACTTGCACACATGGGCCAGGCGTGGTAGCTCACATCTGTAATCCTACTGCTTTTGGAGGCCAAGGTGGAAGACTGCTTGAGGCCAGGAGTTCAAGACCAGTGTGGGCAACACAGCAAGACCACATCTCTACAAAAAATGTAAAAATTAGCCAGGCATGGTGGCAAGCGCCTGTATTCCCAGAAACTTGGGAGGCAGAGGTGGGAGGATCACTTGAGATCAGGAGTTTGAGGCTGCAGTGAGTTATGATGGCACCACTGAACTCCAGCCAGGGCAACAGAGCAAGACCTTGTCCCTAAAAACAAAACAAAAGTTTGTACATGAATGTTTATAACAGCATATTCGTAATAGTCAAAAGGTGGAAACCATGCCTAATTTTTTGTATTTTTAGTAGAGATGGGGTTTCACCGTGTTAGCCAGTGGTCTTGATCTCCTGACCTCGTGATCTGCCTGCCTCAGCCTCCCAAAGTGCTGGGATTACAGGCGTGAGCCACCGTGCCCGGCCTATTTATTTATTTATTTTTAAGGGTTGAAGTCTCAGCCAGGCGCGGTGGCTCACGTCTATAATCCCTATAATCCCAGCACTTTGGGAGGCCAAGGCAGGCAGATCACGAGGTCAGGAGTTTGAGACCAGCGTGGCCAAGAGACCAGCTTGGCCAATATGGTGAAACCCTGTCTCTACTAAAAATAAAAATAAAATAAAACACAGTGAAACTGTATCTCTACTAAAAATACAAAAATTAGCCAGGTGTGGTGGTGTGTGCCTGTAATCCCAGCTACTCAGGAAGCTGAAGCAGGAGAATCGCTTGAACCTGGGAGGCAGAGGTTGCAGTAAGCCAAGAACATGCCACTGCCCTCCAGCCTGGGTAACAGAGTGAGACTCCATCTACAAAAAAAAAAGTTAACAGAGGGTGGGCGCAGTGGCTCAAACCTATAATCCCAGCACTTTGGGCCGAAGTGGGAGGATTACTTGAGCCCAAGAGTTCGAGACCAGCCTGGGGAACCCGGCAACACCCTGTCTCTACAAAAAAATACAAAGATTAGCTAGTGTGGTAGCACAGGCCTGCAGTCCTACCTACTCAGGAGGTTGAGGTGGTAGGATTGCCTCCAGGGTTGAGCCTGGCAGGTTGACGCTGCAGTGAGCTGAGATCGTGCCACTGCACCCCAGCCAGGGCAAAAGAGTGACACCCTGCCTTAAAAATAAAAACAAAAACATTAACAGAGTGAATAAAGGTTTTGTAAATATATAAAAGAACTTGCACACTTCTCAAAAGGCTTTTCTCTCTCTCTTTTTTTGGTTTGAGACAGTCTTGTTCCATTGTCCAGGCTGTAATATTAAGAATAGCTCACTGCAGCCTCAACCTCCCAGGCTCAAGCAATCCTACCTCAGCCTCCTGAGTACCTGGGACTACAGGTGCACCACTATGCCCAGACAATTTTGAAATTTTTTGGTAGAAAGGGAGTCTCGCCATGTTGCTCAGGCTGGTCTTAACTCCCGGGCTCAAGCGATCCTCCCACCTCAGCCTTTCAAAGTGTTGGGATTACAGGCATGAGCCACTGCACCCGGCAATCCTTTCTCTTGACCATCTGTAGAAAGAATTGATTCCCCATTGGCATCATGAAAGTGAACCAGTTAATGTTGACGAAGCTGCAGGATTAATGGCTTAGTTGTAATGCAGTGGTGATGCATCTAATTCCCTCAAAAAGACCAATAAATTAAAGGTTTTCCACAATTTTAAATAATCCCCTAAGCCTTGGACCCACAATGTTATGGAAACAGGGTTAGACGAAACAGTTTCAACAACAAACAGCTGACATCATCCGTCATGTTCTCCTGTGAGGCCAGCTGCAAGCAGTTATCATTACAGGGGAGAAAAACCAAGGCCTGAAGGAGGCAGACGGGGACTCGCGAAAGGAACGTTGTAAAACACGTTTGCCAGGCGACCCCCCGGCAGCTTCACTAGTTGGTGGGTGCAGACAGTTAACTACGCAGTTTGCACCATTCTAGAACCAGCTGCCATGGCAACCCCCTTCAATGGGTCATTGTGGGAACCTTGGGCAACTTCAATCAGGCGGGGACAAGGCAAGATTCTCTAATGACAGGGACATTCCTCAGCGGCGCACAGTCCTGAAGGCTGTACAGCTAGGTCTGAACCTGTCCACGAGTGCCTTTTGTGAGCTGGGTGGGTTGCCCTGTTGAGCTGCTTTTTAGAAGCCTTCATCCATCAAGGCAGGCCAGGGGGCAAGCTGCCTCTGGGGTGTCGCCACCTTGGATCCTGGTATCCACCCATCCTGCCTGCAAGGCCCTCATCACTTGCCCGCAGCCACCCCAGCAGCCCTGCCTCTAGTAACAGTTCTTGTCTTAAAGTCTATCTTGTCTGAGAAGATCCCACTCTCCTCTGGCCACTGCTTGCAAAGAATATCTTTTTTTATTTTTTTGAGATGAAATCTTGCTCTTGTTGCCCAGGCTGGAGTGTGGTGGCGCGATCTCAGCTCACTGCAAATTCCGCCTCGCGGGTTCAAGCGATTTTCCTGCCTCAGCCTCCTGAGTAGCTGGGACTACAGGCATGTGCCACCACACCCAGCTAATTTTGTATTTTTAGTAGAGACGGGTTTCTCCATGTTGGTCAGGCTGGTCTTGAATTCCTGACCTCAGGTGATCCACCCACCTCAGCCTCCCAAAGTGTTGGGATTATAGGGGTGAGCCACTGTGCCCTGCTGGAATATCTTTTTATATCATTTTACTTTTCAACTGTTTGTGTCTTGTCTTTTTTTCGCAGAGACAGGATCTCACTCTGTCACCCAAGCTGGAGTGCAGTGGAGCAATCAGAGCTTACTGCAATCACCAACTCCTGGGCTCAAGGGATCCTCTTGCCTCAGCCTCCCAAAGAGCTGAGATTACAGGTGCATGCCACCGTGCCTGGCCCTATTTGTGTCTTTGAATCTTTTTTTTTTTTTTTGAGACAGAGTCTCGCTCTGTCGCCCAGGCTGGAGTGCAGTGGCCGGATCTCAGCTCACTGCAAGCTCTGCCTCCCAGGTTCATGCCATTCTCCTGCCTCAGCCTCCCGAGTAGCTGGGACTACAGGCGCCCGCCACCACGCCCAGCTAGTTTTTTTGTACTTTTTAGTAGAGACGGGGTTTCACCGTGTTAGCCAGGATGGTCTCGATCTCCTGACCTCGTGATCCACCCGTCTCGGCCTCCCAAAGTGCTGGAATTACAGGCTTGAGCCACCGCGCCCGGCCGATGTCTTTGAATCTTAAGTGTGTCTCTTGCAAGCAGCATATAGTAGTTGGGTCATTTTTTTTTTTTTTAATCTCTTCTGCCAATCTCTGCTTTTTTGTGTGTAATAAAATACACATAATATTAAAGTATTAAAATATAAAAATATTTTAGTATTGGCCAGGTGCAGTGGCTCATGCCTGTAATCTCAGCACTTTGGGAAGCCAAGGCGGGTGGATCACGAGGTCAGGAGATCAAGACCATCTTGGCCAACATGGTGAAACCACGTCTCAACTAAAAATACAAAAATTAGCTGGGTGTGGTAGTGGGCACCTATAGTCCCAGCTACTCAGGAGGCTGAGGCAGGAGAACTGCTTGAACCTGGGAGGCGGAGGTTGCAGTGAGCTGAGATCGTGCCACTGCACTCCAGCCTGGGTAACAGAGTGAGACTCCATATCAAAACCAAATATTTATATATATATTATATATAATATATATATTTTATATATAATATATATATATAATAAAGATGCAAAGAAAAATTAGCCAGGCGTGGTGGCACGCACCTGTATTTCCAGGTACTCAATAGGCTGAGAGACGAGAATCACTTGACCCTCGGAGGCAGAGGTTGCAGTGAGCAGAGATTGCACCACTCCACTCCAGCCTGGATGACAAAGTGAGACTCTGTCTCAAAAACATAAAAATAAAATAAAAATGAGGTGTACCATTTGACGGCATTTGGTACATGGTACACTATCTACTTCCAAGATACTTCATTCTCCTAAAAGGAAATCCCGTCCCTGTTACAGTCTCTCTCTGTTCCCCTCTTCCCGAGCCCCCGGAAACCACTAATCTCCTTTCTGTCTCTATGAAATATACGGATTACACCTTTAGATGGAATGTCCAGAATAGGCAAATCCATAAGACAGAAAGCAGATTAGTGGTTGCCAGGGATTGCAGGGAGGAGGAGTAATGGGGAAACAGGGTTTCCTTTCAGGGTGATGGAAATGGCTTAGAACTAGATAGAGGTGGCTGGCTGCACACCAATGTCAATGTATCAGGTGCCACCGAATTTTCATTAATTCAGTGTTTAATATCCACTTTTAAATGGTTGATTTTATGTTAGGTCAATTTCCCCTCTATTTATTTATTTTTACTTTATCTCTTGAGATGGAGTCTTGCTCGGTCACCTAGGCTGGAGTGCAGTGGCACGATCTCCACTCACTGGAACCTCCACCTCCGAGGTTCAAGCGATTCTCGTGCCTCAGTCTCCTGAATAGCTGGGATTACAGGCATGCGCCACCATGCCTGGCTAATTTTTTTTTTTTTTTTGTATTTTAGTAAAGATGGGGTTTCACCATGTTGGCCAGGCTGGTCTCAAACTCCTGACCTCAAGTGATCCACCTGCCTCGGCCTCCCAAAATGCTGGGATTACAGGTGTGAGTCACCGCACCTGGCCAATTTTCTCTCAATTTGAGAGAGAAGAGTGTTAACTTGGGAACACTCTGGAAATGGCCCTGACTCCCAGGGATATCCAGCTGGACACACCAATGGGCACAGCCTGGCTCAGAGAGGACTAGGACATGCTGCCTTCAGGAATAGGAAGGCAATCATTGCTGGATGGTTTTTGGAGACAAGAGGCTCTCTGTCACCCAGGCTGGAGGACAGTGGTGCGATCTCAACTCACTACAACATCCGTCTTTCAGGCTCAAACAATTCTCCTGCTTCAGCCTCCAGAGAAGCTGGGATTACAGGTGCCTGCCACCACATCCGGCTAATTTTTTATATTTTTAGTAGAGACGGGGTTTCACCATGTTGGCCAGGCTGGTCTCGAACTCCTTACCTCAGGTGATCCACCCGCGTTGGCCTCCCAAAATGCTGGGATTACAGGTGTGAGCCACTGTGCCCGGCCAAATTATTATTATTATTTTTAGACATAGGGTCTTGCTCTGTCCCCCAGGATGGAGTTCGGGGGAGTGACTACAGCTCACTGCAGCTTCCAACTCCCGGGGTTAAGTGATTCTCCCACTTCAGCCTCCTGAGGAGGTAAGACTACAGGTGGATGCCACCACACCCAGCTAATTTTTTAATTTTTTTTTTGTAGAGATGAGGTCTCACTATGCTGCCCAGGCTGGTCTCGAATTACTGGGCTCAAGTGATCATCCTGTCTTGGCCTCCCAAAGTGCTGGGATTATAGGTGTGAGCCACTATGCCCGGCTTATTTTCCCTTTCTTATTTCTTCTTGGGCTGCCAGTAATTGAACACTGTCCGTGTGCTGGTTGGGGTTAGCAGGGGTCAGTAGTCAAAGGTAAGCCAGGATTAGAGTCCCCGCCTCAGCTCGCAGCTCCCTTGCCCACTGGCTGCTGGGCCTTCAGCAAATCACTGATCTCCTCTGAATGTCAGTTTCCTCACCTATTAAGACAGAAGGAATGCCTCTTCGCTGCTCCTCACAGTACTGGTTCTTGGAGGTTCCCACTCACTTAAGTCTGTCTTTTTCCCCTGCTAGGCTGGGCGTGCCTGTTCACCATGACTACTCTGGTACCTCTCCCATGGTAGCTCCTCCAGGAATTTTTTAGAAATTGGGTTAAGGCCGAGCACAGTGGCTCACGCTTGTAATCCCAGCACTTTGGGAGGCCAAAGCGGGAGGATCAATGGAGCCTAGGAGTTTGAGTCCAGCCTGGGCAACATGAGGAGACCCTATCTCTACAAAGAATACAAAAATTAGCCAGGTGCAGTGGTGCACACCTGTGGTCCCAGCTACTTGGGAGGCTGAGGTGGGAGGATTGCTTGAATCTGGGAGGATGAGGCTACAGTGAGCCGCGATTGAGTCACTGCACTCCAGCCTGGGTGACAGAGTGAGGCCCTGTCTTAAAAAAAAATTGGGATGAAATTCACCGAATGTACAATTAGCCATTTTTAAGTGAACAATTTGGTGTCATTTAGTACACCAACGAGGTTGTACAACTATCACCTCCATCAAGTTCCAAAACATTTTTATCACCCCAAAAAGGAAACCCTGTATCCACAAAGCAATTACTCCCCATTCTCTCTTCCTCCCAGCCCCTGGCAACCACTGCTTTCTGTCTCCATGGATTTGCCTATTCTGGACATTTTATAAAAATGGAATCACACGCTGGGTGGCTTTTGTGTCTGACTTCTTTGCAATACTTGATGGAGGCTGCAAGCTTGGCATTTTGGTTGTGCCTGACTCTAAAGCTCCCTTCTTCCCACTCTGCATAAGGGGATGGCCCATCGTGGCAGAATAAGCAACAAGATGTCCCAGGAGAGGGCTCGGAGCAATGGCTCATGCTTGTCATCCCAGCACTTTGGGAGGCTGAGGCAGGTGGATCACTTGAGATCAGGTGTTCGAGACCAGCCTGACCAACATAGTGAAACCCCATCTCTACTAAAAATGCAAAAATTAGCCGGGTGTGGTGGCGGGCGCCCGTAATCCTAGCCAGTAGGGAGGCTGAGGCAGGAGAATCTGAACCTGTGAGGCAGAGGTTGCAGTGAGCCGAGATCGCACCTCTGCACTCCAGCCTGGGCGACACAGCAAGACTGTCTCAAAAACAAAAAAGACGTCCCAGGAGAGAGCAAGTGGTGAGGGGGAAAGGAAGTGTCTGGAGGCTGGGGGTGTACCTTGGCCATGACTTCATCGTGACCCTCCACAGTCTTCCGGAGCTTGATCAGATGCCACAGGTCCTGGATGGGCCGGGCAGTGCCCTGACTGGCTTCCAGCAGCTGGGCGGTAGAGGGCAGGTCCTGCAGCACGGCCAGCTGGTTTTCCATCTTGTCGAGGCGGCTCACCACGTGGTCGAAGACATTGCTGAGCCTCTTCATGGGGTTGAGGATGGGCTGGGCGTCTCCTTCCCTGGGCACGATGACCACCTGCGAGGTCTGTAGGAAGTCCTCGTCCCCCGAAAGGACCTTCTTGAGCTCAGCCATGTGGATGTGCTCCAAGATGCCGTGCAGCAGGAGGTGCAGGGCCTTGAAGTTCAGCACCCCGCACTGTGGGATAGCGATGTTGGCCAGTTCGGTGAACGTGAGTGAGAAGCTCATCCTGCCGGAGTGGGTCAGTGGGGCTGGGGTTCCGGGAGTCCTCGAGGAAAAAGGATAGCTTTCAGTGGTCCTGAGAGCTACACAGACTGGTCCTCAGAGGCCTGGGTGGTGGTGAGTCACAGCGGTCAGGAGGAATGGCCTCTGTTCTGGCTGGAGCTCAGATCAGAGTCTCTGGTTGCCAGGACACCAAAGAATGTGGTGAAATGGGCACACTTCCAAGTCTGGAGTGGGGCAGGTGCTCCCCGGTGAGCCTCACCCAGAGGAGGTGCTCAGTTAATATTGCAGGAATGTTCAAATAGCAGCCTCTTTATTTGAGCCCTCTGGTGATGTGAGACTGGTAACTTTTTCCTAGAAACACATACGGAAGGGATGGAGAGGCAGCTCCCTCCTCGGAATTCTCTAGAATCTGGGCAGAAGACAGGTTTCTTGGAGTTAGGAAGACCCAGCTTTTACAAAGGGATAAGAATCCGAAGTACTGGCCAGGTGGGTGTGGGGACTCACACCTGTAATCCCAGCACTTTGGGGAGGCAAAGGCGGGAGGACTGCTTGAAGCCAATAGTTCGAGAGCAGCCTGGGCAACATAGTGAGACCCTGTTTCTACAAAAAAATTTTTAATTAGCTGGGTGTGCTGGCGGACATCTGCACTCCCAGCTACTCAGGGGGATGGGGTGGGAGGATTGCTCAAAGCCAGGAGTTTGAGGCTGCAGTGAGTGAGCTATGACTGTGCCACTGCACTTAGCCTGGGCAACAGAGTGAGACCTTGTCTCAAAACAAAAAATAAATAAATAAAAGAAAATAAAAAAGGCTGGGCATGGTGGCTCACGCCTGTAATCCTAGCACTTTGGGAGGCCAAGGCGAGTGGACCATGAGGTCAGGAATTCAAGACCAGCCTGGCCAAGATGGTGAAACCCCACCTCTACTAAAAATACAAAAATTAGCTGGGCCTGGCGACACGTGCCTGTAATCCCAGCTACTCTGGAGGCTGAGGCAGAGAATTGCTTAAATCCAGGAGGCGGAGGTTTCAGTGAGCCAAGATTGCGCCACCGCACTCCAGCCTGGGTGAGAGAGTGAGATTCCGTCTCAAAAAAAAAAAAAAAAAAGAATCAGAAGAACTAAGTTCATTTCTGGACACATCCAAAGCCCCCCTGCAGTGTTCCATTTTCGTGCGTGTGTGTGTGTAGTGTGTGTGACAAAGTCTTTCTCTGTCACCCAGGCTGGAGTAGAGTGGCACAATCTCAGCTCACTGCAACCTCCGCCTCCCGGGTTCAAGTGATTCTCCTGCCTCAACCTCCCGAGCAGCTGGGATTACAGGCACCTGCCACCATGCCCAGCTAATTTTTGTATTTTTAGTAGAGATGGGGTTTCACCATGTTGACCAGACTGGTCTCAAACTCCTGACCTCAGGTGATCTGCCCGCCTCAGCCTCCAAAAGTGCTGGGATTACAGGTGTGAGCCACCACACCTGGACAAGTGTTCCATTTTCTGGGAAGGAGAGCCCAGGTGGTAAGAAGTGCATTGTCGTCCAGGTGCAGTGGCTCACGCCTGTACTCCCAGCACTTTGGGAGGCTGAGGTGGGTGGATCACGAGGTCAAGAGATGGAGACTATCCTGGCCAACATGGTGAAACCCCGTCTCTACTAAAAATACAAAAATTAGCCAGGCATGCTGGTGTGTGCCTGTAGTCCCAGTTACTCGGGAGGCTGAGGCAGGAGAATCGCTTGAGGCAGAGGTTGCAGTGAGCCAAGATTGTGCCACTGCACTCCAGCCTGGTGACACAGCAAGACTCCGTCTCAAAAAAAAAAAAAAAGGGTGTTGTCCTTTCTAGGCCCTGCATGTCCCTGCCCACCCAAGTGACGGTGCCCTCACCAGACCCTGCTCTGCTCCCTGCTTGAGCTGGGCTCTCCACAACCCCTGAGTTCC
This sequence comes from Piliocolobus tephrosceles, assembly GCF_002776525.5. Lineage (NCBI taxonomy): Eukaryota > Metazoa > Chordata > Mammalia > Primates > Cercopithecidae > Piliocolobus > Piliocolobus tephrosceles. Next base: position 4,591,142 of record NC_045450.1, on the reverse strand, counting down.
CAAGCAGGGTCTCAGCCCTGCTCTGATATCATAAGGACATGGCCATGAGTCAGCTGCCACAGGACCAGGAGGCTGCGTGGAGATACGAGGTATGGTCAGGTTCTGCTTGGTCAGTTCTAGCACAAGAGAATCCCAGCCTGCTTGTCTCCTGGGAAAGTCTGCAGGGACACTCTCGGCTTAACACCAGGAGCCCTGACTCCCAGCCCAGCCAGCATTGTGATCCCACGTTCCTGGCCCACGCCACACAGCAGGAGCCCTGCTGAGGGATTCCACATTGAGTTCATGTAGTTGGGGAGGCAAATCCTTGCACCAGCTGTAGAATCTTGAGCAAGTGACTTAACCTCTCTGAGCCTCAGCTTCCCTCTCCGCTAAATGGGGAAATAAAACATCGGGGCTAGAAACAACATATGGAACATGCCAGGCCAGTGCTGATGGAAAACGTTTCTTGCAGTCAGGTGCCGTGGCTAACGCCTGTAATCCCAGCACTTTGGGAGGCCAAGGTGGGTGGATTGCTTGAATCCAGGAGTTGGAGAGCAGCCTGGGCAACATAGCAAGACACCATCTCTACAAAATAAAAAATTAGCTGGGCGTAGTGGCTCACACCTGTAATCCCAAATACTCAAGGGGCTGAGGCAGGTAGATTGCTTGAGCCCCGGAGTGGAGTGGGAGACGAGCTTGCACAACACGGTGAAACCCCATCTCTAAAAAATATACAAAAATTAGTTGGGTATGGTGGTGTGTGCCCGTAATCCCAGCTACTTAAGGCTGCAGTGAGCCAGAATCATACCCCTGCACTCCAGCCTGGGCAAAAGAGTGAGACCCTATCTCAAATAAAACCAAACAAAACACAAATCGCTCCTTGACCAGAACTGATCTGGCAGCCCCTCTTGCCAATGGCTAGAACCGTGGGAGCAAGAGTCCAGGAAAACTCCTTCTGAATTGAACAGTGGGGTATTTTCAGGGATGTTCCTGGTGAATCAATCCTGTGTTCCTGACTTCACAGCAGATGCTTCTGCTGAGGTGATTACTAGTCCATCCACAAAATCGAGCTCTTCAGCCAGGCGTGGAGGCAGACAATGAGATAATGGCTGGGCAAAGGTGCCCAAGGAGGCCCCTCTGGGGAGGTGACATCTGAGCTGAGACCTGAAGAGAGGGCATTCCTGAAGCTCTTTCAGAATAGAGACCTTCTCTTTCTTCTCTTTCTAGTATCAGAACACAGATCCCTGCACACAGTAGGGGCTCAGTAAGTGTTTGCTAAATGGATGATAGCTCCAATGGAGCTATGGGGCCATATTAATGATAGAAATATTATAAAATAAATGGTAACATTGTAACCATTTATGTTTCTTTTAGAATAATTTAGCATTTAAATGTGAAGATCTGGCAACACTAAGCATTGGCAAGCATATGAACAACAGAACTCTCATCTGCTCTGACAGAGCAGAAATTAGCAGACTTTGGAAAACTGTTTGGCAGGGTCTGCAATGCTGAAAAATTGCACACACTATGACCAGCCAGTCCAGCCCTTGATTGGAACCCACCAGGAAATGACACAGACCATGCACAAGGATGTTTGTGACAGCACTACTTATACTAGCTAAAAATTCCCATCCAACTATGGCATATTCAAACAACAGACTCTGACACAGCAGTGAGAATGAACAAAGACAACTATATGTAATAGTGGGATGAGTTTCTTTTCTTTTCTTTTTTTTTTTTTGAGACAGAGTCTCGCACTGTCGCCCAGGCTGGAGTGCAGTGGTGCGATCTTGGATCTTGGCTCACTGCAACCTCCACCTCCTGGGCTCAAGCGATTCTCCTGCCTCAGCCTTCCAAGTAGCTGGGATTACAGGTGCATGCTACCATGCCAGGCTAGTTTTTGTATTTTTAGTAGAGACAGGGTTTCACCATGTTGCCAACGCTGGTCTTGAATTCCTGACCTCAGGTGATCCGCCTGCCTTGGCCTCCCAAAGTGCTGGGATTACAGGTGTGAGCCACCGCGCCTGGCCAACTTTCATAAGATAGAAAATTGAGCAGAATGACATATATAAAAGGGTTCATGCTGTATGAAACCATTGCTATAAAAAGTCCCCAAACTGCAGCCATAAAAAAGGATGAGTTCATGTCCTTTGCAAGGATGTGGATGAAGGTGGAAACTATCATCCTCAGCAAACTAACACAGGAACAGAAAACCAAACACCGCATATTCTCACTCATAAGTGGGAGTTGAACAATGAGAACACATGGACACAGGGAGGGGAACATCACACACCAAGGCCTGTCGGGGGGTGGGGGAAGCAAGGGGAGGGAGAGCATTAGGACAAATACCTAATGCATGTGGGGCTTAAAACCTAGATGACGGGTTGATAGGTGCCGCAAACCACCATGGCACATGGGCACCTATGTAACAGACCTGTATGTTCAGCACATGTATCCCAGAACGTAAAACCAAACAGCAGGGCGCAGTGGCTCACACCTGTAATCCCAGTACTTTGGGAGGCCGAGGTGAGCGGGTCATGAGGTCAGGAGATCGAGACTATCCTGGCTAACATGATGAAACCCCACCTCTACTAAAAAAATACAAAAAATTAGCTGGGCATGGTGGCGGGCACCTGTAGTCTCAGCTACTGGGTAGACTAAGGCAGGAGAATGGCATGAACCCGGGAGGCGGAGCTTGCAGTGAGCCAAGATCAAGCCACTGCACTGCAGCCTGGGCGACAGAGCAAGACTCCGTCTCAAAAACAAACAAACAAACAAAGTCCCAAAATGGAGAAAACAAATCTTAGGTGTTGGAGGTGAGGTGAGTGGTTACCCTTGGGTGACCTCATGCTTGGAAGGAAGCATGAAGCCGAGCTGCAGGGGAGTGGGCACGCTGGTGTGGTTAGCTTGGGAAAATTTATCAAGCTGTTCGCTTCTAATATGGGAAATTTTTTTTGAGATAGAGTCTCACTGTCACCCAGGCTGGAGGACAGTTCACAGCTCATGCAGCCTCAAACGCCTGGGTTCCGGCAATCCTTCTGCCTCAACCTCCGAGTAGCTAAAACTATAGGTGCGCACCACCTCTCCTGGCTAATTATTTTTATTATTGTGGAGATGGGGGTCTCACCATGTTGGCCAGGTTGGTCTCAAACTCCTGACCTCAAGCAGTCCTCCAGCCTCAGCCTCCCAAGTCCTGGGATTACAGGCGTGAGTCACTGCGTCCGACTCTGAGCACTTTTCTATATCAAAGTTCTGGGAATCTGCAATGATTCAAACAAATTAAGAGGCCAACAGCATGGATTCCACTTTGCTGGCACGGCTCCAATGGGCTCCTTCCCAGTTCTTGCTGTGTGTAAAGAAAGATTTTTGCAAAAAAATTCTGGCCTGAATATAACAGCTTCTTTTCTCACCTCAGAGTGTGCTGACTCACACCCACACCAGGAGAGCAGCTTGGGCAGTGAGCAGCACCATCAGGCTAGAATCACAAGACCTGGGGTCTACTGGGCATGGGCTGTGTGACCCTGAGTCTGTGCCTTAAACCCTCCATGTAGGTTTCAGAGCTGGAGGTAAACACCTGCAGGTTCCTTGTCGAGATGAAGGGAGGTAAGGAGAATGGCATGGTCCCCAGCATGAAGTGCTCACTGACGTAAGCTGCATCTCCCAAAATGAGAACATTATTTGAGGCTTTTAAGGCAACAATGCATTAGCTTGATGCTGGAGAGGGGGCCAAGGAGGAAGCAGAGAACATGGGAGGAGAGAGGTACCTCCTCGGACCAGTCACTCTTTGCTCTGATGCGCAGAACTGCATTCAAAATGCCCTGGGGTTTTGTATTACGAAAATTACTATAATCTCAGCACTGTGGGAGGCTAAGATGGGCGGATCACGTGAGGTCCGTACTTCGAGACCAACCTGTCCAACATGGTGAAACCCTGTCTCTACTAAAATTACAAAAATTAGCTGGCCGTGGTGGCAGGCACATGTAATCCCAGCTACTTGGGAGGCTGAGGCAGGAGAATCGCTTGAGCCCGGGAGGCGGAGGTTGCAGTGAGCTGAGATCACGTCGTTGCACTCCAGCGGGAGTAACAAGAGTGAAACTCTGTCTCAAAAAAAAAAAAAAAGAAATTACGCACCACTAGCTCAATAACAGAAGATACAGAAACAGGTAAAGTGAGTACATGAGTTCATCTGCGTTGCTATAAAAGAATACCCGAGACTGGGTAATTGATAAAGAGGTTTATTTGGGTCACAGTTCTGCAGGCTGCACACAAAGCACAACGCCAACATCTGCTCCTGGTGAGGCCTCAGGAAGCTTCACATTGTGGAAGGTGAAGGGGAGCCGGCATGTCGCATGGTGACAGAGGAGCAAGAGAGTGGGGAGACGCCAGGCTCTTTTTTATTTCATTTTGCTTTACTTTTTTTGAGACAGGGTCTCCCTATGTTGCCCAGGCTGGAGTGTAGTGATGTGATATTGGCTCACTGCAACCTCTGCCTCCCAGATTCAAGCGATTCTCCTGCCTCAGCCTCCCAGGTAGCTGGGATCGCAGGTGCCCGCAACCCTGCCCGACTGATTTTTGTATTTGTAGTAGAGACGGAGTTTCCCCACGTTGGCCAGGCTGGTCTCGAATTCCTCACCTCAGATGATCCACCCGCCTCGGCTGAGATCACAGGTGTGAGCCACTGCGCCCGGCTGGTGTTCTGTCTTGATGTGGTGCTGCTTGCACTAGTGAGTGAGGTTTATGAAAATTCTTCAAGCTTAACACTCATACGCACTTTTTAAAATGGGGTCTCCATATGAGACTTGGCTCTTATTTTAACTCTGGCCTAAAATAACTAAAATAAGAGAGATAAACATTACCCCTGGGTCTCTGTAATGCAAACTGCAAGACAGGAAAGGCAAGGCAAGGAAGGGATTCCACCACATCCCCGGTGCCACTGTGTTGCCAGCAGATGGCACTGGTTGTAGAGAAAGTAGAAGAGCTCCCGCTTTTCTTTCTTTCTCTCTCTCTCTCTTTCTTTTTTGTCTCACTTTGTCATCCAGGCTGGAGTGTAATGGTGTGACACTGCAACCTTGGCGCACTGCAACCTCTGCCTCCCGGGTTCAAGTGATTCTCCTGCCTCAGCCTCCCAAGTAGCGGGGATTACAGGCGTGCCCCACCATGCCTGGCTAATTGTTGTATCTTTAGCAGAGACGGAGTTTCACCATGTTGGCCAGGCTGGTCTCAAACTCCTGACCTCAGGTGATCTGCCTGCCCCGGCCTCCCAGAGGGCTGGGATTACAGGCATGAGTCACCATGCCCAGCTCAGTTCCTGCTTTTCATACTTTTAGGAGCAAAAGTTCTTGGGAACTCCATGGGCTGGCCCTGCTGAAGGCCAGCTGGTATTCCCCCACTGGTGGGAGAATGGTCTTCTGGTAGCAGGTGCCCCGAGGTGGAAAGACACCTGTCACTGAAGATGTCCCGGGCCTACAGCACTCCTGCTGCCCCAGTTATGGTGTAATGTGGACTAAAAATAAAAGGTGGTGGCTTTGCATTACCGATGTGAGGCTCAGAGGTGCGCCTGGTTGCCAGGGAGGAGGAGCTGCATTCTGCAGAAAGTGAACGTTGCCCAGGAAAAGGTGACACAAGCAGCTCCACTGCAAGCCTGAAAATAATACCATTCCGGACAGCCATGGGCTCCTGATCTGACAGCGAGTGAGGCAGGAACATGAGGAACATCGTCCTGTCTCTGTGCCTGCATTTACTTTGTTATTTCATCACGTCTGAATTCTTCCGGAGTTACTTTTTGTGTGGCCCTGCCCCCTCCTTTTTTGATAACAGCTTTAAGATATAATTCATCTAACATACAATCCATCCATTTAAAATGCACAATTCAATGGCTTTTAGTATATCTGCGGATGGTTGCAAACATCATGACAATCAATTTTACAACATTTCATTACACTAAAAAGAAAACTTAGCCGGGCGCAGTGGCTCACCCCTGTAATCTCAGCTACCCAGGAAGCTGAGGAAGGAGGACTGAAGATGGCTTGAGCTCAGGAGTTTGGACCAACCTGGGCAATACTGGGAGACCCTTTCTCAAGGAAGGAAAGCAGGGAGGGAGGGAAAGAAAAAGTGAGAGAGAGAGGGAGGGAAGAAGGAAGGAAGGAAGGAGAAAGAGAGCGAGAGAGAGAGAGAAAGAAAGAAAGAGAGAGAAAGAAAACCCGTACCCATTAGCACTTACCTCCCATTTCGCCTGAACTTCCCCCGCCCTAGGTAACCACTAATCTATTTTCTGACTTTCTGTCTCTATGGGTTTGCCTATTCTGGACATTTTATGTAAACTGAATCACACAATAAGTGGGCCATGCGCAGTGGCTCACACCTGTAATCCCAGCACTTTGGGAGGCCAAGGTCGGGGGATAACTTGAGGTCAGGAGTTTGAGACCAGCCTGGCCAACAAGGTGAAACCCCATCTCTACCATAAAAACAAAAATCAGCTGGATGTGGTGGCGGGCACAGCTGTAATTCCAGCTACTTGGGAGGCTAAGGCAGGAAAATCGCTTGAACCTGGGATGTGGAGGTTCCAGTGAGCCAAGATCACACCACTGTACTCCAGCCTGGGCGACAGAGCGAGACTCTGTCTCAAAAGAAAAAAGCAATAAATGGTCTTCTGTGACTGGCTTCTTTCACTTAGGAGGGGCTTCTTCTGCCAGGGCCGGTGGCTCATGCCTGTAATCCCAGCTCTCGGGAAGGCTGCGGCAGGAGGATAGCTTGAGCCCATGACTTAGAGACTTGCCAGGGCGATATATCGAGACCCTATTCTCCACAAAAAGGAAGAAAGACAAAAAAAAAGAGAGAAATGGATGACTTCTTTCACTCAGAATGTTCTTAAGGTTTAGCCATGTTGTAGCATGGATCAGTGCTTCATTCCTTTTTATGGAATAAATACTATTCCATCATATGGAGAAATCACATGTTGTTTATCCACTCATCAGTTGATGGACATTTTGGTTGTGTCAAAGAAAACCAGAGCTGTTGGGTGTGGTGGCTTATGCCTGTAATCTCAGCACTCTGGGAGGCTAAGGCGGGAGGACTGCTTAAGCCCAGGAGTTTGAGGCCTGCCTGGGCAATGTGGTGAGACCTTGTCTCTACAAAAATAACAAATAAATAGCTGGGCATAATGGCACATGCCTGTAGTCATAGCTCCTCAGGAGGCTGAGGCAGGAGGATTGCTTGAGCCTGGAAGGTCGAGGCTGCAGTGAGCCATGATCGTGCCACTGCCCAGCCTGGGCAACACAGTGAGACCCTGTGTCTTAAAAAAAGATTAAAAAAATAAAAGAAAAGAAAGAGGCTGGGCATGGTGGCTCATGCCTGTAATTCCAGCACTTTGGGAGGCCAAGGCGGGCGGATCATAAGGTCAGGAGTTTGAGATCAGCCTGGCCAACATGGTGAAACCGTGTCTCTACTAAAAATAGAAACATGAGCTGGGCATGGTGGTGTGCACCTGTAATCCCAGCTACTCAGGAAGCTGAGGCAGGAGAATCACTTGAACCTGGGAAGCAGAAGCTGTGGTGAGCCGAGATTGCGCCATTGCACTCCAACCTGGGCAACAGAGCGAGATTCTGTCTCAAAAAAACGAAAGAAAAAGAGAAAAAGAAAACCAGAGCTAGACAGTAGTTAAAGGTGTAAAAACAGATTTTATTCAGGACTACTGCAATAGGCGAAAAGAGACCTCAGCACAGAAATAGGCTCAACTCCGAATACAACAAGGGAAAACAGAGACTGATAGCCAAGCAGTGGGAGGTGGGTGCTGTTGGTGGATGGAAAATTCCTAGTAGAGTAGGGTAATTCTTTGCTAAATTGAGTCTAACAAGAGTCTTTTTTTTTTTTTTTTTTTTGAGACGGAGTCTCGCTCTGTCTCCCAGGCTGGAGTGCAGTGGCCGGATCTCAGCTCACTGCAAGCTCCGCCTCCTGGGTTTACGCCATTCTCCTGCCTCAGCCTCCCGAGTAGCTGGGACTACAGGCGCCCGCCACCTCGCCCGGCTAGTTTTTTTTGTATTTTTTAGTAGAGACGGGGTTTCACCGTGTTAGCCAGGATGATCTCGATCTCCTGACCTCGTGATCCGCCCGTCTCGGCCTCCCAAAGTGCTGGGATTACAGGCTTGAGCCACTGCGCCTGGCCAAGTCTAACAAGAGTCTTGCTGAGGGCAGGTCAAACATCAACTGGAGGATGATGGGGGTTGTGAAATTTGGTCAGATATGCAGGGTCGATTCTGGCTAAATCAATTCAACAGAATTCTTGCTGAAACTGAGCACTGTGGCTGGGCACAGCGGCTCATGCCTGTAATCCCAGCACTTTGGGAGGCCGGGGCATGAGGATCGCTTGAGCTCAGGTGGTTGAGACCAGCTTGGGCAATAAGCAAATTTAAAAAAAAAGAAACACCTGGTTGTGGTTGCATGCGCCTATAGTTCCAGCTACCTGGGAGGCTGAGACGGGAGGATCACTTGAGCTCAGGAGCTTTGAGGCTGTACTGAGCTATGATTGTGCCATTGCAGCGTGGGTGACAGAACAGACCCTGTCCCTAAACAAACAATTGGGTGACACAAAGACAGACATAGAAGTCCAAAAGTTGAGGTATGGTTGGGGAGAGGATTCCGAGGAGCACCCAACTAATGTCTGGTCATGGAGAGCCTCTGTCAGTTGTTTTGACTTTTTGGCTATTATGATATAAACATCCACGCTATGATATGAATACCTGCTAGGCATATTTGCGTACTATAGGTTTTCATATGGCTGTGTGTTTTCATTTATCTCGAGTGCAATCCTAGGAGTGGGACTGCTGGGTCACACAGTGGCTCTATGTTCAGCCTTTCGAGGAATGCCGCCTTTCCGTGTGCACGTACACTTCAGTCGTCTCATCTAGTCCCCAGTTTCCATCAACAGCAGGTGGGAGACCACAATTTCATTTTTGTAGGTGAGGGAGCTGAGACCCAGAGCACTTAAAGGCTAACAAATAATCCCAGCTGCCATTGGTCTGAGGGCTGGCTGTGGGCCAGGCACTATGAGCAGCGACCTAAATGCATTCAGCCATCCCATCCTCGCAACAGCCCCATGAAATTGGTATTAGGTTTACCCCCATTTGGTAGTTAGAACAATTACATATACCTACTTTTTAGATAGGGTCGGGCTCTGTCACCCAGGCTGGAGTGCAGCGGTGTGGTCACCAGGCTCATTGCAACTCCTGCCTCCTGGTCTTAAGCGATCCTCCCACCTCAGTCTCTGGAGTAATTGGGACCACAGGCATGTGCACCACACCCAGCTAATATTTTTGTATTTTTTGTAGATACGGGGTTTCGCCATGTTGCCCAGGTTGGTCTCAAACTCCTGTGCTCAAGTGATCTGCCTGCCTTGGCCTCCCAAAGTTCTTGGATTACAGGAGTGAGCCATTGCGTCCAGCCAGAAAAATGAAATATTTTGGAGAGGGCGTGAAGTGGTGTGGCCTAAGACTTGAACCCCATTCCAGCTCACTCCATTTCCGGCTCTCACTGGCTCTCAATCCCTCCACTACACCGTGGGCTCCAGAGATGAGCAAGTTTTCACCCGGTGCCGAGCACGGTAAGGTTCACGTTGACTGTTCTACTTGACTTTTACTGCATGGGACACTTGGGACCGCTTCTTTTTTTTTTTTTTTTTTTGAGACGGAGTCTCGCTCTGCCGCCCAGGCTGGAGTGCAGTGGCCGGATCTCAGCTCACTGCAAGCTCCGCCTCCTGGGTTCACGCCATTCTCCTGCCTCAGCCTCCCGAGTAGCTGGGACTACAGGCGGCCGCCACATCGCCCGGCTAGTTTTTTGTATTTTTTAGTAGAGACGGGGTTTCACCGTGTTAGCCAGGATGGTCTCGATCTCCTGACCTCGTGATCCGCCCGTCTCGGCCTCCCAAAGTGCTGGGATTACAGGCTTGAGCCACCGCGTCCGGCCTAGGGGACCGCTTCTTTACCTACCCTAGGCCCTCCCCCTTCTGTGACCCTCTTCTTAGTTTCCACAGGTCCTTCCTCTGGATCCATCCTAGAGCTCCTTCCCTTCCCAATGGGTCCTCCTGTCTCAAATTTCCACCCCCTCCACACTGTCAGAATGATTTGTCTAAAACATGAATCCTGGCTGGGTGCGGTGGCTCACACCTATAATCCCAGCACTTTGGGAGGCCTAGGTAGGAGGATCACTTGAAGTCAGGAATTCAAGACCAGCCTGGCCAATGTGGCGAAACCCTGTCTCTACTAAAAATACAAAAATTAGCCAGTTGTGATGGTGTGTGCCTGTAATTCCAACTACTTGGGAGGCTGAGGCAGAAGAATCGCTTGCCAAGAGGCAGAGGCTGCAGTGAGCCAAGTTCACGCCACTGCAATCTCTGTCTCAAAATAAAAATAAATAAAAACAAAGATAAAAAAATAAAACACAGATTGTGGCTGGGTATGGTGGCTCACGCCTGCAATCCCAGCACTTTGGGTGGCCAAGGTGAGAGGATCACTTGAGTCCAGGAGTTCAAGACCAGCCTGGCAACCTAGTGAGACCCTGTCTCTATTTTAATATAAATAAATAAATTAAAATAAAACATGAATCCAGTCATATCACTCAGCCCAAAATTCTCAACATTACATCACTCCCTACCTACCCAATAGGATACAGTCTAAATTCCATAGACGGGTCTATAAGGTCCTCCTCTTTCCTATCCTACCATCCAGCCGTATAGACCTGCTTGCATTTCCCCACACGCTCTGCGTTTCATTTCTCTGCAACTTTGCATTGGCAGATCTCACTGCTTGGAATGCCCTTCCCTACTTCTTTCACCTGGGGAATCCTACACATCCTTCAAGTCCCAACCTAAACGTCCTCCTCTCTGAAGCCTTCCTTGTTCGGGCACTCCCTCTCCTGAACGCTCAAAGCACTCTGTTTTGACATGTGGAGCATAAGCTACTATGTGAGTCTCCTGCGCTGGACTGTGTGCGCTTTGAGGACGGAGATTGGGCTTTATTCCATGTTGTGTATTTCCAGGCCTAGAACAGGACCTTGCTTGGTCAAATGAGTAAATGAATAAATATTCTAGATCTGTGCTATCCAATACAGTAGCCACAAGCCACATGTGGCTACTGAGCCCCTGAAATGTGACTGCTCCAAAATGAGATGTCCTGTACACACTGCATTTCAAAAACTTAGTGTGAAAAAAGAGTAAAATATATCACTCATAATTTTTTTTTTTTTTTTTTTGGGAGACAAAGTTTTGCACATCACCTAGGCTGGAGAGCAGTGGTATGATCTTGGCTCACTGCAACCTCTGCCTCCTGGTTCAAGTGACTCTCCTGCCTCAGCCTCCCGACTAGCTGGGATTACAGGCACCTGCCACTATGTCAAGCTAATTTTTTGTATTTTTAGTAGAGACAGGGTTTCACTGTGTTGGCCAGGCTGGTCTTGAACTCCTGACCTCAGGTGATCCGCTGGCCTCGGCCTCCCATAGTGCTGGGATTACAGGCGTCAGCCACTCGGCTGATAATTTTTTATGTTGACTATTCAAACAATATTTTGCATATATTGAGTTAAATTTATTACTAAAATTAATTTCACCTGTCTCTTTCTATACTTTTAATGTGGTTACTGGGAAATTATTTTTAAATTTTTATTTTATTTTTTTTAGAGACTGAGTCTCACTCTGTTGCTCAGGCTGGAGTGCAGTGGCACAATTCTTGCTCACTGCAGTCTCAAACTCCTGGGCTCAAGTGATCCTCCTGCCTCAGCCTCCCAAGTAGGTGGGACTATGGGCGTGAACCACCACAGCTGGCTAATTTTCTAATTTTATAAATTTTTTTGTAGAGATGGGAGACTCACTATGTTGCTCAGGCTGGTCTCAAACTCTTGAACTCCACCTCCCAAAATGGTGGGATTACAGGTGTGAGCCACAGTGCCCAGCCTGGACATTTCTGAATGACATGTGTGCTGGTCTCCCAGCCTTCTATTTGCCTCTCTTGGTTTAAACCATTCTGCACACTGTAGTCAGATGATCCTGTGAAATGTCAATCGAATCATGTAAGTTGCCACAAACACTGAATTAAGCAAATACTGAACCACTGCTTCTGGGGGAACAACCTAGGTTCTTGTGAGCCTGTGGACACAACATTTTTGTCAACCAATCAATACATAACCTTGTTTTCTGGGTGTTTCTGTTTAAAGGCAACTTAGTTAATATATATTGTTGATTCAGGGCAATTGAACTCAGTTGCCTGCACCAAGCTAACTGAGCACAGCTGTTCTTTCTATAAGGCACATCACCTTATGTGCTGGACAGCACTTTTGCACAACACTGGGGGACATGTGAAACGGCAGAATCACCAACAAAAAGCGTAAAAATGAGAAAAAGATGACACTAAATAGACCAAAAAGGAGACCTGTAGGCAGCGCTGCCCTGTCATTTTTAGAGACAGGCTCTCGCTCTGTTGCCCAGGCTGGAGTGCAGTGGCACAATCCCAGCTCACAGCAGTCCCGACCTGCTGGGCTGAAGTGATTCTCCCACCTCAGCCTCCCGAGTGGCTGGGACGGAAGGCGAGTGCCAGCATGCCACGCCAGTGTTGCCTTATTTGACCTCAGCGGACAATGTGCAGGATCGTTATGTCCACGAATGAATGAGAAAGCACCACAAGTATTGATTTTGGGATTAGAAATAAATGTTAGTGAGTAGGCAAATTTGCAAACACAAAACCCGTAAATAATGAAGATTGATTGTAACTCTACTGCTTAACACTCTTTGAGGACTTTAAATTCCACTTGCAATAGAATCCAAACTCCAGCCAGGTATGGTGGCTTATGCCTGTAGCCCGAGCTACTCGGGAGGCTGAGGCGGGAGGACTGCTTGAGCCTAGGAGTTCACAGTCATAGTGAGCTATGATCACGCCACTGTACTCCAGCCTGGGTGTCAGATCAAGATCCCATCTCAGAAAAAGAAAGAAGAATCCAGAGTTTTGTTTTGTTTTGAGACAGTCTTGCTCTGTTTCCCAGGCTGGAGAGTAGTGGTGTGATCTTGGCTCACTGCAACCTCTGCCTCCCAGGTTCAAGCAATTCTCCTGCCTCAGCCTCCAGAGTAGCTGGGATTACAGGCATGTGGGCCCGGCTAATTTTTGTATTTTTAGTAGAGATGGGGTTTCACCATGTTGGCGAGGCTGGTCTCGAACTCCTGACCTCAAGTGATCCGCCTGCCTTGGCCTCTCAAAGTGCTGGGATTACAGGCGTGAGCCACCACGCCCGGCCAGAGTTCTTAAAATGACCTACAAATCTCAACATGATTTGGATCCAGCCTGCCCCACTGACATCCTCACCTTGCTGACTCTCTCACCCAAGGGAATCCCTCCTTCTGGAATGCCCTTCCAGAATAGAATGTCTTTTCAATTTCATGCCCCTGCCTCAGCATCACCTTCTCTGAGAGGCCTTTTCTAACCTCCCTGTCTAGAGGCCCCACCCTGTAACTCTCTTAGGGCATCCCTTCCTCTCCTTCACAGTCCTGGGCATTTTGTCGTTTCCTTGTATACTGTCTGTAAGAAAGGAAGTGCCTGAGCAAGTAGTCACCCAGTGGGTTCATCTTCCTGGCTGCCCAGATAGAGCCAACGTATCAAGACAGGGGAACTGCAACAGAGAGAGAGAGTTTAATCCACACAGGGCTGGCTGAATGGGAGACCAAACTTGTATTACTCAAATCAGTCTCCCTGAAAATTCAGAGCCTAGAGTTTTTAAAGGGTAATTTGGCAGATAAGCTTCCAAGGAGCAGTGAGTGCTGATTGGTGGGGTGGGAGATGAAATCACAAGGTGTTGAAGGATGCAAGAACTGGTTGAGTCAGATTACAGGTCTGGGTGGCCTTGGCTGGTGCATCAGCATGTAGGGTCAGAAAAATACCTAAGAGTACCAATCTTAGGTTTTACAATAGTGATATTACACCTAGGATCAACTGGAGAGTTTTAGAATCTTGTGGCCTCTGGGTGCGTGACTCCTAAACCGTAATTTCTTTCTTTCTTTTCTTTTCTTTTTTATTTTTTTGAGATGGAGTCTCAGTCTGTCGCTCAGGCTGGGTGCAGAGGCATAATCTCAGCTCACTGCAACCTCCGTCTCCTGGATTCAAGCAATTCTTGGGCTTTAGTCTCCCTAATCGTTGGGATTACAGGTGCGTGCCACCATACCCAGCTAATTTTTGTATTTTTAAATAGAGACAGGGTTTCACCATGTTGGCCAGGCTGGTCTCCAACTCCTGACCTCAAGTGATTCACCTCTGTCAGCCTTCCAAAGTGCTGGGATTACAGGCGTGAGCCACTGAACTGGGCCCTAAACCATAATTTCTAACTTTGTAGCTAATGTTAGTCTTACAAAGGAAACCTGGTTCTCAGGCAAGAAGGGGGTTTGTTTTGGGAAGGGGCTATTACTATCTTTGTTTCAATATTAAACTATAAGTTGCTCCCAAAGTTAGTTCGGCCTATACCTAGGAATGAACAAGGACAACCTGGAGGTTAGAAGCAAAATGGAGTGGGTTAGCTCAGTTCTTTTTCACTGTCATAATTTTACGTTGTAATTTTTGCAAAGGCAGTTTCAAGCGCAGGCACAGTGACTGTGTGGTTCAAGGTTTTATGTAATGGACCTCCCAAACTCAATAAATATTAGTCGCATAAAGGAAAACAATGCAGCCCTGGAGGAAGATGCCCTGTTGCTGGCATGGGTGAAGAAGAGGCGCTCACAGGGAGAGTTCCTTCGCTGTTCTCCAGCCTCGTATGCAGAGCAAACAGGCCCCGAACATCCCACGTGCTCAGCCCCTGCTCCACGCCAAATCGCCTTCCCTCCCACTGACGTAACCACGGCGCATCACGTGCCTCCCGAGACCCCGCCCCCCGCTGTGACGCCCCGGGCCTCGGCCCTGGTCCAAAGTCTACCCGCCTCCTTGTGACAGAAGTGCGACTGCCAGCTGCCGAGGCGTTCGGTCCTGCCGCTGCGGCCGCTGCCCCAGGGCTGCGGGGACGGTGAGTCGCCGGGACGCATTCAGAGACGGCTTCCCGCGGGAGCCCTCCTCCCCGGGGGAACGGCCTGGGCGCCGAGCCCCTCAGGTCGGGGCGTGACCTCGGATTGTGGCGACCCCTCCCCGCCCCGGCCCGCGGCGCCTGCGCGGTGCATGCTGGGTACCGTAGTCCCCAGTCTCCGAGCGCGCTGGGGGTCGACCGGGCGGACTACAAGTCCTAGAAGCCTCTGGGCGGTGGGACTAGGGCGGGGGGGTTCGTTGTGCGCGCAAAGCCCCGCGGGGCTGAGGGTCTTGTACTCTCCCGGCTCCTGTCGGGACCCAGGCACCTTTCAGCGTTCGGCTGGCTTCGGGCACCGGGCTTCTGGAGGTAAAGCAGGGCCGGCGGTTGGGGCGCGGCACGGCGGGGCCCGTCCTCTCCTCAGGGCGCTGCCGAGAGCTAGCGCGGCCCTGGAGATGTCGAAGACGCTGCGGTGGCTGGGCCCGGCGGACGCCCCGCTGTGTGCCGCGGGGTTGTGCGCCTGGAACGGCAGCCTGCTCGCCCGCACGGTTTTCTGTCAGGGAAGGTTGTGGAAATTGCCAACTCCGTCTTGCAGTGCCAGACAGGGAGGGGAGGGGCGGGAGTTGTTTTCTCAAGGAAAGAGGGTCGGGGAGGAGCCCCGTGGCGAAGCCAGCCCCTGCCGAGCCCAGCGGGTGACCTTGGCCGTCCGGGAGCCCAACAGCGTCCTGCACCCGCGCCCGTATCGCCGACGTGTGGAGTCGGGATGTGGCGCTCGGCCGCGCATCCCCGGCGGAGATGGCGACGGCCTGGCCTGGGTTTGGGCTAGGAGTCGCGCCTTCGAGGACCTTGGCTTAGCGAGTTCCTGGGGGGCTTCTCAACAGGTGTTAGGTGAGGTGGGGCGAGCGGCTGTAAGTTCCTGCAAAGGTGGGTTCAAGATCTTCTGCGTCAGAACCACCGGGGGCTCTTGGGAAACGGGCAGATTCCTGGGCCCCACCCCAGGTGTTGCGATTCTGTAGTTCCGGCGCGCGGCCCGGGAATCTGCATTTAGTAGGCTCCCCAGATCATTCTCGGGCGCAGCTGGGGCTGAGAACCTGTCCCACTGAGGAGGATGGCGGGCCCGGGGCAGGGACGTTCCGTACCGTTTCTGGCAGTTTCTTCTGTATTCTGGAGCCTGATGCTGGGCAGGGCGGTGTCTGGGCAGGTGACTGCTCTCCTGGGTTCTTTGCTGCTTTCCTTGGGGCCGATCTAGGTAGAACTGGGTGGAGGGAGGCGTGCCAGCTCTGCCTTGCCCTCTGCCCTTAATCGGAAAGGTTATGCCCAGTCATTTGCCAGTGTCAGAAGACTCCCCCTCTACACATTCATTTATGAAAAACGTGAAACATATAAAAGTTGTGAACACCCACAGACCACCCCCTAGAATGTAGAGTTAACATTTTATTGTATTTCATCACCTATCTGTCCACCCAGTAGTCCCTCTTGTTTTTTGTGTCAAAATAAGTTGCAGATATCAGTGCCTTTCCTTCCCAAATAAGCATACATATCATTAATTAGAGTCTTATAATTGTTTATTGGGTTTGATTTCTTTATCTTCCGAATGGTTTTTACCTTAATGGAAGCCCTGGGTGTTTAGAAATCCTTCTCTCACCCTTGAGAATTTGAAGGAGTTTGGAGGTTTTCCACAGGATGGGAGGACCAGGGAAGAGCTTTACAGGTTCTCTTACAAGGATTCATTTATTTAAAGCCAGGGTCTTGTTCTGTGGCCCAGGCTAGAGTGCAGCGGTGCTGTCATATTCACTGCATCCTGGAACTCCTGGGCTCCAGCGATCCTCCTGAGTACCTGGAACTACAGGCATGTGCCACCATGCTCGACTAACTTTTTATTTTTTTGTAGAGATGGCGTGTCATTATTTTGCCCAGCAGGTCTCTAACTCCTGGGCTCAGGTGATCCTCTTGCCTCACCCTCCCAAAGTGCTGGGATTACAGGCAGGAGCTACTGTGCCCGACTTCTTACAAGGATTTAAGAGCAGCCAGCCATGGTTCTAGAATCACCATAAGAGCAGAACATTGACTGTGTGATGTCAAGTAATACTTCAGGGAACAAAATTGTTTTGAGAAGTAGCTAATGAAATGCGTCCCAAAGGCCAGCTTGCCCCAGCAGATCACGTTGGCAGTAATTGAAGCTAGTCATCAGCTTGCAGCTCCGTGTCGGCTCTTTACACTGTAAGCGTGTCCATGTTGAACCTACCAGTTGGGTGTGTGTTTTCTAAGCTCTAGGAGAACTGGGCTGTGTAGTGCAATTGAGCTCATGGTGTTGATGCACTGGAGGCCATGGCTTTGAGATCCTTGGGCCCAGGTACTTTGTTCCTTAGCCACAAACTCCAGCCCTTAACCCTACTCAGCTGCCTGAGTGGGAGAGAAAAGAGACGTACTGTGCAAATTTGTCTCCACTTTGAGGAACGTGGTTCCAAGGGCAAGGACATGTTTTTACTCATAGAGGACATGGAAATGTGGCGGTTAAAGTTGTGGCATTTTATAGCATGTCACTGTCCTGTAGGTGGAGGAAGTGCTGGTGAGAAGGTGGCAGGCAGGGAGAGCTCTGCAGAGGACCTTGGTGCTCCATGGGGAGGATGGAGAGAGCGAGCCAGGCTGGCATTGGTGACAGGAGGTTCCCTTTCCCCCACGAGGGGACTTGGAAATAGATTACTCAAAATGGAAATGTGCTCCTTTCTAGGATCCCACAAAAAGTTTGTTTCTGTCTCTGCCTAGTCAGGAGTCTCCCAGCCACAGTCTCTGTGGGAGGTGGTAGAGGCTATGTTGCAACACAGTGCAGCAGAGGTGGGGGTGCCTAGGGCCTGTGCCAGAACCTCCCCATGCCCAGAGGGCTGTCCACTCTGGGAGACACTGGTTTGGCGGCTCCTGAACCCGTGGGCCTGATGGCCCTGGTTACCACTTCTCCTACTCTGAGTCATCAGGTAGTGGTCTGGTGACAGTGGTGGTGTCCTGGGACCAGGGCTGCCTAGATGTGGAGACCTCTCCGTCACGTTGAAGCTGTGTGACAGACAGGCCTCGCTCGCCGCATCTGTGATAGGTGAAGAGCAGCACCCAGGCCACAGGAAGGCCTGCATCTGCTGTTAGTGCTGAAGAAATGAAGGTCCCCTGATGGCAGACAAAGCAAAACCAATACAAAGCCTGCAGTGCAGGGTGACAGGGTCCAGCAGCATTCTGATTCTTCCCTTGAAAGTAGTTGTGATGCCGGGCGCGGTGGCTCAAGCCTGTAATCCCAGCACTTTGGGAGGCCGAGACGGGTGGATCACGAGGTCAGGAGATCGAGACTATCCTGGCTAACACGGTGAAACCCCGTTTCTACTAAAAAAATACAAAAAAACTAGCCGGGCGATGTGGCGGGCGCCTGTAGTCCCAGTTACTCGGGAGGCTGAGGCAGGAGAATGGCGTAAACCCGGGAGGCGGAGCTTGCAGCAAGCTGAGATGCGGCCACTGCACTCCAGCCCGGGCTACAGAGCGAGACTCCGTCTCAAAAAAAAAAAAAAAAAGAAAGTAGTTGTGATGCATTTTTGGTAATACTGTATCATTTTTCCAGAAAACATTTCTTGTCACCTTTTCAGTGCTCCTGATTTGTGGGTGAGACCTGGCTTGGTCTGTACATTGATCCAGTACCATCGATTCTTACTGCAAGGAGGTGTAACGGGGTTCAGTGAACACTTGGGGGTCTTCCTGAGATGTAATTGTTCAATCAATGCTAATTAAGTCTCAATTTAGATCTAGTCCCAGTGTCTGGGTATTTCCCCCAAGAAGGAAAAGAGAACAAGGCAGGTGGAAGTAGGTAGAGAAGGGTGCGAGAGTTGTCTTGGGAGGGTTTAGGGAGAATTCCAAACCGTATTACTTCAGGAAGAAAGCGAGCTTGGTTGCTGCAATTCTGGTTAACATGCAGGCTGGGTGCCGTGGCTCACGCCTGTAATCCCAACACTTTGGGAGGCCAGTGGGGGTGGGTCACCTGAGGTTGGGAATTTGAGACCAGCCTGACCAACATGGAGAAACTCTGTCTCTCCTAAAAATACAAAATTAGCCGGGCGTGGTGGTGCATGCCTGTAATCCCAGCTACTCTGGAGGCTGAGGCAGGAGAGTCACTTGAACCTGGTAGGTGGAGGTTACAGTGAGCCGAGATTGCACCACTGCACTCCAGCCTGGGTGACAGAGCAAGACTCTATCTGAAAAAACCAAACAAAACCAAACAAACAAAAAAAACAACATGCAAACAGCGGCCTCACAGGCTGGGGAAGCAGGAGGAAATGGGGTTCTGTGCAGAGTACAGCCCTATGAACATGCTTTGTTCTCACCTGTCAGCCAGGGAGGTGGCAGCACTGCAGGACTTGGCCAGCTGAGGCAGCAGCCAGAATGTCTAAGTGACTTGCCCATGGTTGCCAAATAATGGCAGAGAAGGGCCCACAGCTGGCCCTGAAACAGCAGGGGTGGCGGGAGAGCAGCTGCGGGAGACGCGGGCTCTCCCGGCCCCATTGTGATCACTGCGTCACGAAGTTGACTGGAATTCAAGAAATGGTGTTTTTTCCTGTCTGGATTTTTGGCTATGAACATAAGTACTTTCCTGAGGAGGCAGTGGAGTCCGTCTCGGCTGCGGCTGTGTTCTCGCCCTGGGCAGTGGCCTTTGGGTTAAGAATGGCACAGGAGGGGTCGGGTGCGGTGGCTCATGCCTGTAATCTCAGCACTTTGGGAGGCCGAGGTGGGTGGATCATTTGAGGTCAGGAGTTCGAGACCGGCCTGGCCAACATGGTGAAACCCTGCCTTTACTAAAAAAAAAAATTAGCCACGCGTGGTGGCAGGTGCCTGTAATCCCAGCTACTCAGGAGACTGAGGCAGGAGAATTGCTTGAACCTGGGAGTTGGGGGTTGTAGTGAGCCAAGATCACACCACTGGACTCCAGCCTGGGCGACAGAGTGAGAGACTGTTTCAAAACAAACAAAAAAGAATGGCACAGGAGGTCCACTTAGGTTAACCCCAAACCTCTGCACTCATTTCTTCAACACACATGGACCAGGCGCCAAGCAGAGCCCAACGATACGAGTGGGAGAGTCCCAGGATTCTTGAGGGGAGATAAGACAAGAGACAGAGAATCCCCTGGCAGGGGAATCCTCAGGAAGGCCCACGTTTGCGGGGAAGTGGGGTGTGGGCGTGTTGGGAGGCCAGGGAAAGAGTACAGGGGTGGGCTTGGGAAGGGTGGGGGCACGAGATCGTTTGGAGGAGTGTGATTTACGATCCGGTGGGGTCATGGTAGATCTGGGATATGGTCCAAGTCCACACTCTTCCCTGTCACCCTTAACTGTTAGATGAGATAGTGGATCTGAGAGCCTTTGAACCGTGGAGTTAGTAGGACTTGCTGACTGGTCATGGTTTAAGGGGACGAGAAAGGTCTGGAGCGCCTCTCAGCCGTCCAGCTTGGCAATGGGAGTGAAGCGAACAGAAGGGTCCGCTGGCTGGAGAGCAGAGTTCCTGCGTGGAGCGGCAGCCAAGCTGCGGCCCATCCACCCACTCACCCGTGTTTCACAGGCTGCCTGGTGCCCTGGAGAAACTGGCCCTAAGCCCTGACCCTGCCCTCCAGGAGCCATGGGTCTGACTGGAAGATGGCCCTGATCACAACTTTCTAATTCTGCATGTTATGAATGACTCTCTTGCCCTAGACCTAGAACTCCCTGGCCACCTCCCTGCAGAGCTTTGAAGCCCCTGACAGGCCTCCCCTTTTCTCTGCTGGAGCACCTGCTGTCACAGAGGCAACAGCTCCTGCTGGGCTTGCCCCTGTATTTTTTATAAGTTCTTCTCAAGTGTCACTTGTCTTGCCAGGTGGATCTGCAGCTCCCTGAGGGCAGGGACAACAAGGTGAGTGACCTCCATGGAGGGTCTGATGAGTCTTTTCAAACAGGTAGTCACTTAAACAAAAGCGAGAAAGGAACTTGGATGGTGATGGCTCTGCTGAGTGAAACGGCTTCATCCTTGAACCTGAAGAGTCCTGCCCTGTTCAGGGGTGAAGGCCTCAAGTGAGCACTTCTCAGGTCTCGGATTCCCCAGGCATTCTGTGTCACCTGACCTCAGGCCTTAGTTTCTGTCCCCAGCATGGTCAAGCTCAGGTTTTGTGGTGTGTGTTTAGCTGCTTTGCAGGGAGAGTGGCCACACCATGACATGTTTCTCTGTGGCCCCAGTAAAACTGGCCAAAAAGGAACTATACCTGCTGAAGGTGGTGGCCAAGTGCTCTCCGGGTCCTCAGCTCTAGGAGCCACCTTCTTGATGTCAGAACTTTGGAGGACTGGATTAGCATCGCAGGTGAGCACAGAAAATGGAGAATTGCGGGGCAACATGATTTCCCAAGCTCTCTACAAGCCTCTCAGCTTATCGGGTAAAAGTGGGCATCCTGTTGTGGCCAGAGGACCTGGCCCACCCATCCTCCAACACAAGGAGTGTTCCCTGCTCAGTGGAGCTGTCTTTGGTGAGAACTGCAGCCCTACGGCAACCCCTTCCTTGATCTTCCTTCCTCCACGCCACGTTTTGTTCTGTGCCGCGCCCGATGTTTTATTTCTGTATTTTATGCCCTCCAGTCAACCCCCCACTGAAGGTGCATGCCGTTAAGACAGACATTGATCTGCCATCTTCAGTGCCTAGGAAATGCCTCACACGTATTGTGTGGTCCATACTTATTGGTTGAATAAAATGATATAGCATGCCTGCATTTCAGCCGTCTCATCTTCCTAAGAGCCAAGATGCAGGGACCATGGTCTGCATGTGCTCTGTCATTCCCTGAGTGTTGGGGGTGCTGTTTTGCATGCAGGGTTGAATTCTTCAGTACACATTCAGTGGGTTCGGTTCTACAGTCAACTAGCAGAGCAAAGACCTCATTAGTCAAACTGTCCTCTAAAGTCCTTGAATTGCCTATTAGCTCAGAGGCACTCCCACTGCCAGAGGCCTGGAGGGGCCTCAGCCCTGAGGAAATAGCAAGTTCTGTGTCCCATTTCCCTCCTCAGGGAAAGCAGGGGACTGGGCAGCGTCACTTCAGCTTTTTGTCCTGGGTACCATGAAATCTGTGTAAACAGAACGCATGTGATGGAATTCCATATGAGCTGCAGCTTGTGAAGCACTTAATCGGGAGTGTGAGATCCCACTCAAGTGTATTTTGAAAACAGTTTTTGGAGAATATGTGAGAAAAGAAAGAGGGCTGACAGTGATGTGGAAGGAGAAAGAGTCAGGACAGCCGAGGTCCTGTCTTGGCTCTGTCATCTCCAGGCACCTGGGGCAGCCACTTCTCTCCTCGGAGAGCGCTCCCTAGTCTCTGCCACTGCTTGCTCACCCATGGTCATCTCCAGCACTTCACAGGGCACCTCTCTTCCATGGGTGCTTAGTAAACATTTAAGACAGAAAAGAATGGCAGCTTAGACTTGGACTCAGTCATCTCTGATGGCCTTTCAACCTCCAAAAGGTGGTCTCTGGCCAGGCGCAGTCACTCACGCCTATAATCCTAGCACTTTGGGAGGCCAAGGCAGAAGGATCACTTGAGGCCAGGAGTTTGAGACTGTGGCGAACATGGCGAAACCCCATCTCTGAAAATACAAATAAAAAGACTGGGTGCCGTGACTCACACCTGTAATCCCAGCACTTTGGGAGGCTGAGGCAGGTGGATCAGGAGGTCAGGAGATCGAGACCATCCTGGCTAACACGGTGAAACCCCGTCTCTACTAAAAATACAAAAAACTAGCTGGGCGTGGAGGCTGAGGCACGAGAATTGCATGAACCTGGGAGGTGGAGGTTGCAGTGAGCCAAGATCACGCCACTGCACTCCAACCTGGTCTCTGATGTCTGAGTCATAGAGAAATATATACATGGCCAAGCAAATGGCAATCCCAATCATGACGTGGGCTCCTGTTTTCCCAAGCTTCCAGAATAAGTCTTCTGTCCCAGCCAGCATGAGTGAACTCAGGGCCAGATGTGACTTCAAGTTACAGGAACTTAGGCAAAAACTGCAATTACTTTTGTACCAACCTCATAAACTTCTATATACTATTTCTTTTTTTTTTTTTTTTTTTTTTTTTGAGACGGAGTCTCGCTCTGTTGCCCAGGCTGGAGTGCAGTGGCTGGATCTCAGCTCACTGCAAGCTCCGCCTCCCGGGTTTATGCCTTTGTCCTGCCTCAGCCTCCCAAGTAGCTGGGACTACAGGCGCCCACCACCTCGCCTGGCTAGTTTTTTGTATTCTTTAGTAGAGACGAGGTTTCACCGTGTTAGCCAGGATAGTCTCGATCTCCTGACCTCGTGATCCGCCCGTCTCGGCCTCCCAAAGTGCTGGGATTACAGGCTTGAGCCACCGCGCACGGCCTTTTTCTTTTTTCTTTTCTTTTCTTTTCTTTTCTTTTTTCTTTTCTTTTCTTTTCTTTTCTTGTTTTTCTTCTTTTCTTTCTGGCAGTCTTAATCTGTTGCCCAGGTGGAGTTCAGTGGCACAATCATAGTTCACTGCAGCTTTGAACTCCTGGTCTCAAGCGATCCTCCTGCCTTGATTTCCCAAAGTGCTGGGATTTTTTTTTTTTTTTTGTGAGATGTAGTCTTGCTCTGTCATCCTGGCTGGAGTATAGTAGTGGGATCTTTGCTTATTGCAAGCTCCACCTCCTGAGTTCACACCATTCTCCTGCCTCAGCCTCCTGAGTAGCTGGGACTACAGGCGCCAACCACCACGCCCAGCTAATTTTTTTGTATTTTTAGTGGAGACGGGGTTTCACCGTGTTAGCCAGGATGGTCTCGATCTCCTGACCTCATGATCCGCCCACCTTGGCCTCCCAAAGTGCTGGGATTACAGGCGTGAGCCACCGCGCCTGACCTTTTGTTTTGTTTTGTTTTTTTTTTTTTTTGAGATGGAGTCTCGCTC
>NC_045450.1:4540401-4567121 GCF_002776525.5 Piliocolobus tephrosceles | reverse complement strand
ACACCATTCTCCTGCCTCAGCCTCCTGAGTAGCTGGGACTACAGGCGCCCACCACCTCGCCCGGCTAGTTTTTTGTATTTTTTAGTAGAGACGGGGTTTCACCGTGTTAGCCAGGATGGTCTCGGTCTCCTGACCTCGTGATCCGCCCGTCTCGGCCTCCCAAAGTGCTGGGATTACAGGCTTGAGCCACCGCGCCCGGCCTGTTTTGTTTTGTTTTGTTTTTTGAGACGGAGTATCACTCTGTCACCCAGGCTGGAATGTACTGGCGCCATCTCAGCTCACCACAACCTCCGCCTCCTAGGTTCAAGTGATTCTCCTGCCTCAGCCTCCCAAGTAGCTGGGATTACAGGCATGTGCCACCACACTCGGCTAATTTTGTATTTTTAGTAGAGATGGGATTTCTCCATGTTGGTCAGGCTGGTTTCGAACTCCTGACCTCAAGTGATCTGCCCGCCTCAGCCTCCCAAAGTGCTGGGATTACAGGCGTAAACCACCGCATCCAGCCTATATACTATTTCATATAATGCAGTGTAAATTACTAATTCAATTTGTTTCACACCCAGCCAGTATGAGTGAATTCTTAGGGTCAAGATGCCAACTAAGAGTGATAGGAACTTAGTTAAATTTCCATACGCAAAATATACTGTTGCATCTAATGTAGTATAAAATACAAATTAGATTCCCACTCTCAGTTCCTACAGCACTTTCTTCACCCAGCAGAACTGTCTTCAAAATAATTGAAAGAATGCCCTGTAACATGAGAGACCTAAATGTCGCAGGGATGAGCCACTCTCCTCACTGTTCTGAGGGAAAATTGCTGGAAGGGGAGCTCTTGTGTATAGGTATATATGGTGACTGACACATTTGGAGGAAGAAAGCCTAGAGGTTTGCTTTTCCACATCCCACCCCCACCCACGGAATAGGGGGACTCAGGCAAGGCCCGGCCGCAGGCAGAGCCCAGCTCTCTGGCTAAGGAGGGCCGGGAGACGTTTGTGTCTGAATTAAGACTCTTCCACCTGGGTGACTGTGAGTGGCCACATGTCTTCACTGCACTTACCTGCTTGGTGCTTTTTTGTAGATTGCAATGGTGTGTCTTGATCTCACCCAGTAGACAGCTGGTTGAACAGAGTCAACCCAAGACTGTCCATTTTGTGTCTGCTCGATACAGGCAGACGGAAGGATTTTGTTTAAGGGCTCCATTTTGAGTGCTTAAGTGGTGGTTCTTTAGGTTCATGCTATTTCTAAAATTAGCCTTGTAGTTACCAAGCCCTGCCTGTGGGACAGGTGCAGATGACTTGTTTATTCACTTGTGGTTGTGCTGTGTCTGTTTTTTTCCTTTTGCTCTGCATTTCCTCTCCTGTCTGTGCTTCCTTCATCTTCTCTGCCAGGACATGCAGGAACAAGCTCTTGAGCAGCGATCTGCCTGGGAGGCAGTTCAGAGTCCCAACGAGATCACTGGACCAGTTGGGAGGCTGGGACTGTGTCCTCAGCATGGGCTCCATCACTCCCGTTTTTATTTTGCATCCAGTGGGGACTTTCTTACCAGCCCTCCTTGGTCAGGTGACCTCACGCTGAGTCTCCTGGCAGGGTCTCCTAGGCTAGCAGGACCTTGAGGTCATTACATTCCAACTTTACAGATCTAAACTTTCCGTTTGCCTGGAGTACCGGGAAGTGATCTGGCAGAACTGACTCATTTGACCAAACTCATGGGAGACCTACGTAAAGGCCATAAGGGGCTGATTTTGGAGAGGAGGCCACTAGCCAGTCCAGGCCTCTGGCTTGCTCTACAGTGCACTTTCTCCTGTATATGAAACTAGATTATGTAGTCTGAGGTGTGTTTCAGGATTGAGGAGGAGTATACTTTTTTTTTTGAGATGGAGTTTCACTCTTGTCGCCCAGGCTGGAGTGCAATGATGCGATCTCGGCTTACTGCAACCTGTGTCTCCTGGGTTCAAGTAATTCTCTTGCCTCAGCCTCCCAAGTAGCTGGGATTACTGGCATGCGCCACCACACCTGGCTAATTTTTGTATTTTTAGTAGAGATGGGGTTTCACCACATTGGCCAGGCTGGTCTCGAACTCCTGACCTCAGGTGATCTGCCTGCCTCAGCCTCCCAAAGTGCTAGGATTACAGGTGTGAGCCACTGTGGCCAGCCTTTTTTTTTTTTTTTTGAGACAGGGTTCCCCACTGTCATCCATGCTAGAGTGCAGCAGTGCAATCATGGCTCACTGCAGCCTCCACCTCCTGGGCTTCACTGTGCCTCCCTCTTCAGCCCCCTGCAAGTAGCTGGGATTATAGGTGTGAGCCACTGTGTCTGACTTATAATGAGCATTTTGAGGAAGGAATCATGTAAGGGTGCTGCCCACCATTAAAAAACTAGAAACTGCACATCAGTAGAAAGTCTCTGTATGTGTACGTACATATAAACAAACCCCCTAAACTCTATGTGTTAGTATGTGGTATGGCTGAGTGCAGTGGCTCATGCCTGTAATCCCAGCTTTTAGAGAGGCACAGGTGGGAGGATAGCTTGAGCTTAGGAGTTTGAGACTGCCTGGGCAATATAGCGAGACCCTGTTCTCCACAAAAAGGAAAAAACAGAGACAAAAAATATGTTATGTATGTAAATACATCTAAAGAAGAATGACACTGTGCTACTGCTTTTTGATTCACTCAGTGCTGTATCAAAACCATTTGTCTATGTCAATAAAAATCTATATCATTGGCCAGGTGTGGTGGCTCATGCTTGTAATCCCAGCAGTTTGGGAGGCCAAGGTGGGTGAAATCACCTGAGGTCAGGAATTCGACACCAACCTGGCCAACATGGTGAAAACACCATCTCTACTAAAATACAAAAACTAGCCAGGCGTGGTGGCGGGCCCCTGTAATCCTTGTTACTCGGGAAGCTGAGGCAGGAGAATTGCTTGAACCTGGGAAGCAGAGGTCACAGTGAGCTGAGACTGCACCATTGCATTCCAACCTGGGCAATAAGAGCAAGGCTCCATCTCAAAAAACAAAAACAAAAAAAACTATATTATTTTTTAGGGGCTGAGTACAGTTACATTATATAGATAATCACATGCGTGTAACTAGTTCCATTTTCTTGAACATCAAGATAGTGGTGCATATAAACATCTTTGCCTGTGAATCTGTGTTCACATGTCCGTTTACCTCTA
Source organism: Piliocolobus tephrosceles (assembly GCF_002776525.5). NCBI lineage: Eukaryota > Metazoa > Chordata > Mammalia > Primates > Cercopithecidae > Piliocolobus > Piliocolobus tephrosceles. Next base: position 4,563,949 of record NC_045450.1, on the reverse strand, counting down.
GAACGAATACCCTGACGTGGAATTGAGTCAGTAAGAGAGTACAGGTAGAAAGGCTGTCCAGAAAAGTTGTACCGATCCACTATGCTGTGGCCCGGTGCTGTGGAGGGGTTGTCAGGTGAGAAGTGGTTTGCCAGGAGGTTTGACTAAAATTCAGCATGATATAAATTGCACAGTAATTGTCGTCATCATAGTTCCTAGAGGCCTTACTACTTTTAGGTTTAGAACCATTCTTCGAGTCTGACTTTGCTTCTGCTTAAGAGCAACAGTGTCACTGGGCGCGGTGGCTCACACCTGTAATCCCAGCACTTTGGGAGGCCGAGGCTGGTGGATCACGAGGTCAGGAGATCAAGACCAACCTGGCTAACACAGTGAAACCCCATCTGTACTAAAAACACAAAGAATTAGCTGGGCATGGTGGTGGGCACCTGTAGTCCCAGCTACTCAGGAGGCTGAGGCAGGAGAATGGCGTGAACCCAGGAGGCGGAGCTTGCAGTAAACTGAGATTGCGCCGCTGCTCTCTAGCCTGGGCGACAGTGCGAGACTCCATCTAAAAAAAAAAAGCAACAGTGTCTTCTTTTTTCTTGTGTACTTCCTCTCTCAGGTGGTGTGCCCTTCACCCATGGCCTCGCCCATGCCTCATCACAACTCTTGGTAAGGGGCTGCTCCTGCCGCCATATCACAGATGGAAAAAAAATCTGAGACTGGAGAGTCAGGTGGTAGGGCAGGGTGGTGGGCGTGGGGTCTGATGCCTGTGCCCCACTTGGTGCAAGATTCTGCCCCTGCAGCTCTGCCTGTGACACAGGGCTCTTGCTTCTGTTGGAGGGCACAGTGGTGTTTGGGGCCATGTGGTTGGGCTAATGTCTTTTTTGTCTTTTTTATTTTATTTTATTTTTATTTTTATTTTTATTTATCTTTTTTTTTTTTGAGACGGAGTCTCGCTCTGTTGCCCAGGCTGGAGTGCAGTGGTGCGATCTTGGCTCCCTGCAAGCTCCGACTCCTGGGGTCACGCCATTCTCCTGCCTCAGCCTACCGAGTAGCTGGGACTACAGGCGCCCGCCACCACGCCTGGCTAATTTTTTTTTGTTTTTAGTAGAGACAGGGCTTCACCATGCTAGCCAGGATGGCCTCAATCTCTTGACCTGTGATCTGCCTGCCTTGGCCTCCCAGAGTGCTAGGATTACAGGTGTGAGCCACCGTGCCCGGCTATTTTTTATATTTTGAGACAGAGTCTCGGACTGTTGCCCAGGCTGGAGTACAATGGCGTGATCTCGGCTCACTGCAACCTCCGCCTCCCTGGTTCAAGTAATTCTCCTGCCTCAGCCTCTCGAGTAGCTGGGATTATAGTCGCACGCCATCATGCCCAGCTAATTTTTGTATTTTGTATTTTTTTATTTTTTATTTTTTTTTTGAGACGGCGTCTCGCTCTGTCACCCAGGCTGGAGTGCAGTGGCCAGATCTCAGCTCACTGCAACCTCTGCCTCCCAGGTTCAGGCCATTCTCCTGCCTCAGCCTTCAGAGTAGCTGGGACTACAGGCGCCCGCCACCGCGCCCGGCTAGTTTTTTGTAATTTTTAGTAGAGATGGGGTTTCACCGTGTTAGCCAGGATGGTCTTGATCTCCTGACCTCGTGATCCGCCCGTCTCGGCCTCCCAAAGTGCTGGGATTACAGGCTTGAGCCACCGCGCCCAGCCAATTTTTGTATTTTTAGTACAGGCAGAGTTTCACCATGTTGGCCAGCCTGGCTTCGAACTTCTGACCTTGTGATCGGCCCACCTCTGCCTCCTAAAGTGCCATAATTATAGGCATGAGCCACCGTGCCTGGCCGGGCTGGTGTCTTATCTCTGCTGAGACTCATCATGGTCTAGGAGGAGCATGCAGGGTTGGGTGGGAAGAGAGCCAGCAGATGGGAAAACCAGATCTGTTTTCTGGTCCTTTCTGTGACTTAAGTTGAGCTTGTTTTGAAGTGTTGAGAATTCCCAAGGTATTAGATACACCCATGTTCAAGTGTAAAAATAAATAAATGGTTCAGAACCACCAGCGATGTTATCTGAGGGAGGGACTGTCTCTCGTCCTGCTTCCATAGGACAATGGGAAATGGGCCATGTCCAGGATTTCCCAGGCATGCCTTGCTAGAACTTGGCAGCCGAGGACAACGGTCCCAGAGAAGGGGATACATTGGCAACCTCACTGAGTCTTGGGAGGGCTCAGCCTCACTAGAGACTGCTCTGCAACTGAGTGGACCTTTGTGGAGGGCCGCCTCCTCCCTCCTCCTCACCCAGTGTTGGGAATAGGGTTCCTCTGGTCAGCTGCTGAAAGGCCACAGAGAATCTTTCTCTGGTTCCACATGGACTGGGGTGGCTGGAGTAGCCCCAGGTTTGGGTAGGGCATGGTGGAGAGGAGAGTGGAGAGGGTTTGGGGCCCAGGAGCAGTATCACAACAGAGGCTCCCTTTTGAGCACCTCCTCACTTGGAGCACTTCGTTTGTGTCCCTGTGCTGGGCACTTGCATCCAAACAGTGCATGCTCTATTGACGTTCACTGCACACCATCGTCCTCCTCAGCTCCTCCTTGAAATGAGCTGAGGTCATGCTGAAATGAGCACTGGGGTTGCAGAAGAATGTGCCCTCCCTCCAAGGCAACCAGCCGCTCTTCTCTTGGGGCCTGTTTTAACTACAGAAGCATCTGCTCCAGCCTTCCCGCCAGGGGGTATTCCCCATGCCTTGACTTCTGCACTGGCTGAGGCTGTGTCGTGTGACCTAAAGAAAGCCATGATCCTTTTGATCATGGATCCCTTGAAGAGAACTTGTGTTCCTTCAGGCTTAAGGAACTGTAGAGATATATTTTTGTGGTGGAGGGGGATGGAGTCTCACTCTGTCGCCCAGGCTAGAGTGCATTGGTGTGACGTAGCTCATTGTAGCCTAGAATCCCTGGGCTAGAACAGTCCTCCCACCTCAGCCTCCCAAGTAGCTGGGATCACAGGTTTCTATCACCATACCTAGCTATTTTTTTTTTTTAAGAGATGGGATCTTGCTATGTTGCCCAGGCTGGTCTTCAACTCCTAGCTTTAAGTAATCCTCCCACCTTGGCCTCTGAAGTGCTGGGATTACAGGTGTGAGCCCCTGCACCTGTCTATGCTATATATTTGTAATGACATTTGTTTTTCTTCCTTGTTAATACTTCACCTGAATTTAATATACCAATAATTAACCAAGAAAACAAGTTTTATTACTCACGTGGAAGATGTGGGAGGTGGTCAGTTTGTGCTGGTGTGGTGTCCCATGGCTGTCCTAGGCACTGGCCTCCATCCCAAGGCCCTCATGGTCAAGCACACCTACTGGAGCCATGGCATCCATCTTCCAGGCAGCCGATGGGAGGAGGGCAGGAAGGATGAAGTGCCTGGCTACGGGCTAAGTCGGCTTGCCTTGAATGCCTCCTTATGGTCTGGACACTTCTGCTTACAGCTCATCAGCCAGAGCACTGTCACTCTAAGAAAGCTTGGGGACCATCTTGGTTGATGGACTGCTGCCCTGAGTGGAAGTGGAGTTGTGTATTCAAGAATCGGGGAGAGAGTGGATTTGGGTGCAGCTGACAGTCTCCAGTCTGTACTTCATTAGGAAGAACGTTGCTGCTCCAGATCTTGTTATTCTGCCTTCTTCCTTTGCAGTGTGATGTGGAGGAACACAGCATAGCCCTGTATGGGTGGTGGTATCTGCGTAGTCATTCATGGAAGATGTCTCCAGCAATATAGCCTGGACATTTACATGTGGGGTTTCGTTCAGCCTCCCAAGAACCTCCTTTTCCACATGGGAAAACAGAGGCTCAGAGAGGTTGTGGAATTTGTCCAGGGCTGGAGGCCATCAGGGGCGAGGCAGGGTCCCAGGGAGACTTGTGCTCTCCCAATATTGTATAGACAGTCAAGAAAAGAAGGCCACTGTCTTTGTTCCCAAGTGCCACAGTGCAACAAGGCTGAATGGTGCTGGAGGTCTCCTGGGGAAGCCTAAAGCCTGAGGAGAAGGGCCTGGGACACTGCCCAGCTGACCTTGTCATCCTTGTCCTGGAGATCTGGGGTATTTGAGCTCTGAAACAACCCCTGTGGCCGGGTTGCTGTGAGGGCCCCAGGCTGCCATCTGGCCACCCTCCGGGGCACAGCCCTCCTTCCTTAGGCCTTGTGTACTCACTGTTCCCTCTGCTGTCCCCATCCCTCCCTTTGCCTGCTGGTCTCATTAACTCTTCCAGCACCTCCTCCCAGGCTTGTTTGAAGAGACGCTGTTAGAGCTCCAGAATGGTGATATTGCCGTCCTTTTACTGTATCCTGGACTTTCTTGACACCACTGGTCACAGGTGTAATTGTGTTTGTGGTTTTTTGGTGAGGGGGTGATTATTTAATGCTCGTCCTCCTTACTTGACTGCAAGCTTCTGGAAGGCAGGGACGTGTCTTTTGTTTTTTGAGATGGAGTCTCGCTCTGTCACCCAGGCTGGAATGCAGTGGCGCAATCTCGGCTCACTACAACCTCCGCCTCCTGGGTTCAAGTGATTCTCCTGCCTCAGCCTCCCAAGTAGCTGGGACTACAGGCACCCACCACCACGCCCAGCTAATTTTTGTGTTTTTAGTAGAAACGGGGTTTCACCATGTTGGGCAGGATGGTCTCGATCTCTTGACCTCGTGATCCATCCACCTCGGCCTCCCAAAGCACTGGGCTTACAGGTGTGAGCCACTGCGCCCAGCCAGGGACATGTCTTTAATCCCCAGCCTGTATCTGGCACGGAGGATGTGCTGAGTAACTGTCAGAAGGAATTCCAGAAAGAAGCACCATCCCCTGCCCTCCCCTCAGAGGGCCTCTGTTAACATGGTCACCTCACAGACCGTGCTTTAGCCCAGCCCTGGGGTGCTTGGGAGAACAGGCGGAACAGCTATGTGGTACTGCGCAGGGAGTCAGCAGCCATCCCTTGCAAGTAACAGTCCCCCCTTAAGGACCCTCACGCTGTATGGCCCCTTACAGCAGTTCAGGAAGTTTTTATATCTCTGCCTCACTTAATTCTCACACCGCCCTCCCAGGTGGGTTTGAACTAATCTGTCTGTGTGTTAGATGGAGATGTCACAGGATGGAAAGGCCTGGTGTGGGCCAAGCCTTCCTGGAAGGGTTGCCTTTGGGCCTGCACCCTTGGTGGGGATTCTGTGCTCTCTTCCCACTGTCTCGTCCCTGCTGGGTGCTGCCCCCGGACTGAGAGCATCTTCCCTGAGGCCCACGTCAGCTCCTGCTTGCTTCTGGCTCGCTTCTTACTTCGGCCTTTTCCTCCAGACCTGGTTTGGGCCTTGCCATTCTCTTTTCAGACTGAAGGAGCACACAGAGTGTTTGTCTTTTACCTCTGCTCTGCCCCTCATGGAGCAGTGGGCGCCTCCTTTGTTCAGCACATGGAAGCTGCAGGCGAGGCAGAAAACGGCCTTTCAGTTTTCCCAGCAGAGCAGAAAGCCGTTTCTGGCTGGGTGCCTGGGACCTGTCTCCTGGGGACAGAGGAGCCCCTCTGAGGCCAGCTGGCGTCCTGATGCCATGGCTGCCACGTGGGTAAGCACCTCCTGGGGATGCAGCGCCAAGCCAGCCCAGCCCTGAGAAATGTGGCTGGGCAGTAGCTGCTGCAGAGCCTCTGCCACCAGGGTCTAGGGGTGGAGCATCCTTCCAGGGGCATTACCAACCTTGGGCACGCCCAGGCAGGCCCCTGGCATTTCCACAGCCCACCAGGAGAGACGGCCCTTGGAGGACTGCTAGTGTCTCTGCCTTCCCAAAGGATTGTCTTGGGTTCCCATGGAGCAGGTGGCCCAGCTGAGCTGTGCTGTGAGGGAATGCTGCTGAGCTGAGCTCTTAGGGCAGGGTTTTGATTGCAAGTCCCTCCAGAATCCTGTAGCAGCATTCCCTTATAGTCATATTAGTGAACGTGCACCAGGATCCCTCGTTGGGGATCAGAAGCCACCCCATGGCAGAGGCGTAAGTACCTGTTGTTTTCTTCCCTGTTGGAAGTTGCCTAATAAAGCATAATAATAGCAGGTTCCGTTTATTTAGTGTCCTTGTGTGCTAGGCCCAGCGTTCCTGCTGCAGGCATTTCGCACACACTGTCTGTCTTCAGCCTCACTCCCACCCTGAGAGGTAGGCATGCTCATCTGTTTACAGAGAAAGAAACCGAGGGTCAGCTCACTCAGCTGGGAAGTGGTGGGTCTGGGGGGTCTGGGTTTGAACTAACCTGATGCAGCGCCCCCCGCCCTTTTTTTTTTTTAATATTGATGACGTCCTGCCATGTTGCCCAGGCTGGTTTTGAATTCCTGGGCTCAAGTAATCCTCCCGTCTCGGCCTCCCAGAGTGCTGGAATTACAGGCCTAAGCCACCATGCCTGGCCCAGAGCCCATGTTCTTGACTGCTTGCTTCATTTAAAGCCTTCCATGGGGTGGCAAGCACATCCCTGGGGTGGGGCCTTGCCGGAACAACAAACTTAGGACCTCCCCAGGAGCGACTCCAAGATTTGCAGGCCACTCTTGATCCCTCTGGCTGTGAAGCCCTGTCCCAACCCTGCACTTGGCTGATATCGCACCCCCTTAACTTCTAGTGGGGGTTCCTTTAGCACAGCAGTTCTTGAAATGTGATCTGCAGTCTTCTGGGGGTTTCTGAGACCACTCGACCACTCGGGGGGCTGAGGATCAGAACTGTTTTAATAGTAACATGGTCATGATTTGTTACCGTGCCTCTTTGGTTGTGATGGCTTTCACATTGATGGTGTAGGAGCGGTGGGGAAAGAAGCAGTGGGCCTGCACAGACTCAAGACCGGCACCACACTGTGCTGGTCTTGTTGTAACTGAGTCTTCACCACCACACACAGTACACACACACACACACACACACGCCAGTGTTGCATCAGACAAAGCAGTAAAAATCAGCTTTTTAAGTCCTGACCTATGAGTCCACATCTTTTTTTTTTTTTTGAGAAGGAGTGTCGCTTGTTGCCCAGGCTGGAGTGCAGTGGTGCAATCTTGGCTCACTGTAAGCTCTGCCTCCCGGGTTCACGCCATTCTCCTGCCTCAGCCTCCCGAGTAGCTGGGACTACAGGCGCCCACCACCACGCCCGGCTAATTTTTTGTATTTTTAGTGGAGACGGGGTTTCACGGTGTTAGCCAGAACAGTCTTGATCTCCTGACCTCGTGATCCGCCCGCCTTGGCCTCCCAAAGTGCTGGGATTACAGGCGTGAGCCATCGCACCCCGCCTAGTCCACATCTTTTTAAGATCCTGTGTGATGAAATGAGGCACACATGAAGTATGTCACATGGAGTTTGATGCTGTCATGAGGAAAAGCACATGTGGATTCATTTCAGGTGTGGGCTGAACTAGCTGCCTTTTTCATGGACTCCACCTTCACTTAACTGGCACACACTGTTGTTATTCAGATTTGGATATTTAGCATACACTTTCTTGAAAATGAGCAAGTGAAACAACTGACCTTTTATTTTTGTATATGTTGCTGTTTCTAAATTTGTTAGTGCTTTGTTGCCAGTGATGAAATTCAAGCTTTCAGATGATGATTAGCATAACAATATTTAGTGACTTTAATGATGACATTGGTAGCAACACCAGCAATGTGATTTTAAAAAATATATGTTGTTCAATGACATGTGTCAACATTGGTAGATCTGCATTACAGGAACCAGTATTTTCAGGTGACCCACACATGATGTTAAGAAATCATGTCTGTGTAAAAGACTCATTCCAAATGCAAAGTACACCAATGACTTCTAATGTAACACATTAGAAAAAAATCATTGTTAAGGATTCTAATTCCTGTGGCAAGTAACCCTTAAGAAACTACCATTTGTCGGCTGGGCGCGGTGGCTCACACCTGTAATCTCAGTACTTGGGAGGCTGAGGCAGGCGGACATGAGGTCAAGAGATCGAGACCATCCTGGCCAACATGGTGACCCTGTCTCTACTAAAAGTACAAAAATTAGCCGGGCGGCACACCTGTAGTCCCAGCTACTCAGAAGGCTGAGGCAGGAGAATCGCTTGAACCTGTGAGGCAGAGGTTGCAGTGAGCCAAGATTTCGCCACTGCGCTCCAGCCTGGCAACAGAGCGAGACTCTGTGTATAAAAAAAAAAAAAAAAAAAACCCTACCACTTATCAAGTCTTGATGTAGTATAAGTCCATTGTGCTTTTCTAACAGAATACCTGAGACTGGGTAATTTATAAAGAACAGGAATTTATCTCCTTACAGTTCTGGAGGCTGGTGTCTTAGTCTATTTGTGTTGCTATAAATTACCTGAGGCTGAGTAATTTATAAAGAAAAGAGTATTTGGCTCCTGGTTCTGCAGGCTTTACAGGATGGCACAGTGCCAACATCTCCTTCTGTTGAGGGCCTCAGGCCACTTCCATTCATGGCGGAAGGCACAGGGGAGTTTCTGTGTGCCGAGATCGCATGGCGAGAGAGCAGGTAAGAAAGGGAGGGGAAGCGCTAGGCCCTTTCTGACAACCAGCTGGGATGGAGGGACTAACAGAGTGAGAAGTCAGTCACTCCTTCCCCACCCCAGGGAGGGCATTTATCTATTTATGAGGAATCCACCTCCCATGTCCCAAACACCTCCCATTAAGCCCCACCATCAGTCACCCACAGTCACTAAAACTGTGGTGGCTGGGAAGTCCAGGATCAAGGCACTGCCAGCATCTGGCAAGGGCCTTCTTGCTGCGTCATCCCATGGTGGAAGGGCCACAGGGAGATGTACCCACAGAAGACTAACTAATCCTCTTATAAGGAATCCGCTCCCAAGATAATGATTTATAGCCAGTCTGTCAGAAGCGTAGGTAGGTTGCAAGCTAGGAATTGCAATTGACATCAGAAGTGGGGGGCAGTCTTGGGACTGAGCCCTCAACTTGTGGGATCTGACGCAGTAGCATCAGACTTGAGTGTGACTAGAAGACGTCCAGCTGGTGTCCGCTACAGAACTGACTGCTGGCTTGTTATTGAGGAGAAATCCCCACGTTTTGCCACAAAGTCTTTTCTGTTGATTGTTATGGGGTGAAAGCAGAGGAGAAACAGGTTTTTTCTCCACACCTTCACATGCCACAGAACCCAGAGGGTGTGGAGTTTATTTTTTACTTTGCAGAGGCCTCTGGTCTCCCAGAGGAGTGACTTACTGTTAAGTTTCTGACTGAGTTGTAAAGATTTTCAAACAGGCATCTATTTTGTTTGCAGTTTATAAATCCGATATTTAAAGCGAGAAGGCCAAGAAGCCTCTCTTGGATTTGTCAGGGCTGCTGGTTGATTTCAGTGGGCTCCCCAGACACCCCAAGTCTCCTCTTCCTCTTCTGTTGGGAACTGGGCAGATCCCCAGGTCTCCCAGCCCCTTCCCTCACCAGCACCTTCCCACAGCAGAGGTGCTAGGGCTGCATTTTCAGATCAGACATTTCCCATTTTGTAGCTTTGAACAGTACTTATTTTATTGGAAAACTATTTTGCTTCTGATCGTGTGATTGAAAGATTATTCTTGTAGTTTTTATTGCACCCTACACAACATGGTTTTGTGGGAATGCATGCTTGATTTTATATTGGAAGGCACTGGAAGAATGGGTGTTTAAATTCAGGAAATCTTCATGAGCTGTTTTCCAGATACCTCTCCTTGGTAGAGAAGGATCTGCCCCGCAGTCTCTGCTGGGGTTCAGGAAGGACGCCTGTGGATATGGAGGGGTGAGAGGGAGCAGTGAGTAGCAGGCGCGGCCCTGGGTGGGGAAGACACGGAGGAGCAACAGGGCCCTGCAGCCCCAGGTAAGGGGCAAAGAGAAGGTAGGCTCTTTGGCCAGCGAGCTGGAGTGGAAGCCAGCCCTGTGCAGGTCCAAACCCTTCCCTGTGGCCTGCATTGTCATTATCCAGGTTGGGTGGACACCAAGGGAGGGCTTTGCCCTGTGGGCTTGCACCCTGTCATCATGGGCAAGGCTGTATGTGGAATTCCAGAAATAGAATTTTTGAGCTCTAGGAGACCATAGGATTATATCTGTTGACTTTGATGAAAAGATGAGCCAGAGAAAGGCAACACTTGCATTCTCAGAGATGGGGGGTGTGTGCACGCGTGCATGTGTGTGCGCTCCCTGCAAGGGACCCAGGCTGGGATCTGCAGGTGGGTTTAAGTGACTCACCAAGCACAGTGCAGCTTACTTTCCTGGTCTGCTCAGAGCATCCCAGGGCCTGGACCATTCCCTCTGGTGAGCAAGACTCACCAGACTCACCAACTGCATACCACAGTGTTGGGCCACTTGGTGGACAGTGGTGCCACCTAGAGGCACCAGAGAGCATTTTCTGGGAGTCTGGGAGTTTGTAGCAGGGGCTGGCACCACCTATTCCACAACTCAACATATTGCAACAGTTTTCCAGATGCAGGTAAAGCCCCATCAAAGGCTGCCCTCTTCTCCCCTGCAGGAGGGCACCTGGCGGGCTAGGAGCAGCCTGGGCAAGGGACCCCAGGACCAGCTCCAAGAGGCACTGTTGCTACTCCCTGTTCTGTTCTTTTTTTTCTTTTTCTTTTTTTTTTTTTTGAGACAGGGTCTCGCACTGTTGCCCAGGCTGGAGGGCAGTGGCCTGATCATGGCTCACTATATCCTCTCCCTGAGTCTTGGGCTCAGGTGATCCTCCTACCTCAGCCTCCCCAGTAGCTGGGACTACAGGCATGCACTATCATGCCTAATTTAAAAATTTTTCTTTTTTAGAGACAAGAGTCTTGCCATGTTGACCAGGCTGGTTTCGAACTCTTGGCCTCAATCCATCTTCCAGCTTCAGTCTCTCAAAGTGCTGAGATTACAGGCATAAGCTGCTGCACCTGGTCACCACTCCCTGTTCTTAACCCTGTGCTATTGGAATTCACTTTGCAGACAGGAGGGTGGGAGAGTCATGCCGGGGTCCTAGACTTATGCCCCGCCCCATCCTTTTCTGGGCCTCCATGTCTTCTGTCGATAATAAGGCACCTCAGAAGAGTGAGTGTGTAATTTCTGAACACTTGGAAAGATGTTCTGTCTCCTGTCAAATGCATATAAAAATGTGTCATTTTAATATTAAAATTAATGATAACTGGCACTATAAATTGGCATCCTTTCAAAAAGGCATAACATGCTCATGTCCTTTGACCCAGTCATCTCACTCTGACAAGCCTAGCCTGAGGAAATAATCTAAGAAAAGGGAAAGAGCAGTAGACAGAGGTGTTCCCTTGTATTTCATGAAAACAGCAAGTAGGGCCTTGCCTAAATGCCTTAAACGGTTTGGTCAAGTATGCCCATTTTGTGGAATATTAATATCAATGGTCACGGAGTCTTGTAAGATGGAATATGTGTGACACAGCATTAAAAGGATTTACCAGCCTGGCCAATATGATGAAATCATGTCCCTACTTAAAAAACACAAAATCTCAGCTACTTGGGAGGCTGAGGCAAGAGAATCGCTGGAACCTGGGAGGCGGAGGTTGCAGTGAGCCAGGATCGCGCCACTGCACTCCAGCCTGGGTGACAGAGCAAGACTCTGTCTCAAAAAGAGAAAAAAATAAAAGGATTTTAAACTGTCAGGACGGCAAATGTATTTTTATATAGTATGGGCTGGGAGCAGTAGCTCCTACCTATAATCCCAACACTTTGGGAGGCCGAGGCAGGAGGATCGTTTGAGGCCAGGAGTTCGAGACCAGCCTGGGCAACGTAGTGAGACCCCCATCTCTACAAAACAAAACCAACAAATACGGGTGCCAGCGCATACAGACCAGCAGGGACATATGGAGATGGGCTGCAGCAGGGTGGTAGGACTAATTTTCTTTTCCCTCGTTTTTTTAAAAAAGTTTTATTGACATAATTTATGTACCATTCAATTCACCCATTTAAAGTATACAATTTATTGGTTTTTAGTTTATTCACAGAATTGTTCAATTATTGCTACAGTCGGTTTCAGAGCATCTTCATTACCCCAGAAGGAAATCCCGTGTTCCCCACTTCCCCCTCTGTCCCAGACCTAAACAGCTACTAATGTACTTTCTGTTTCTATGGGTTTGCCAACTGGGGACATTTCATATAAGTGAAATCATACATTATGTGGCCTTTTGTGTCTGGCTTCTCTCACCAAGCATGTTTTCAGGGTTCATGCTGTAGGGTGTCAGTGCTTCCTTCCTTTTTATAGCTGAATCGTCTTCCATTGTCTGGGCAGCCTACAGGTTTGTTTATCCACTCTTTGTTGATGGACATTTGGGTTGTTTCCACTTTTTGGCTATTATGAGTCATGCTGCTGTGAACATTTGTGTACAAACTTCTGTGTAGACAGGTTTTCATTTCTCTTGGGCAGATAACTAGGGGTGGAATTGCTGGGTCATCTGGTAACTCTAGATTTAACCTTTTGAGGAACTTCCAGACTGTTCCTCAAAAGGGGAACAGGGGGTGGCAGTTCCTCAAAAGGTTGGCAGGGGCTGTCCCCCACCAGCAGTGTATGAGGGTTCCCATTTCTCTACATAATGCCGATTACTGTCTTTTTAAATTTTAGCCATCCTAGTAGGTAGGAAATGGTCTCCTTGTGGTTTTGGCTTTCGTTTCCCTTATGAAAAGATGCTCAGTAGTTTTTCATGTGCTTTTGGCCATTTATTTGTCTTTTGAGAAGTCTTTGTTCAAATCCTTTGCCCATTTTAAAAACTGGGTTGTCTTTCTGTTATTTGAGTTCTTTGTATGTTCTTAATACAAGTCCTTTATCAGATCTATGAATTATAAAATGTGATGGTGTCCTTTGAAGCACAAGAGTTTTTCATTCTGATGACATCCAGTTGAAGTTTTCTTTCTTTTTGTTGCTTTGCTTTTGGTGTCATATCTAAGAAACCACTGCCTAATTGAAGGTCATAAAGATTGATGCCTGCATTTTCTTCTAAGAGCTTTTTGATCCCTGTCTTTCAGTTTTCAAACCGACATGGTACTTTATAGTTGAACCCAAGAGCTTGGACTTGGTTCCTCTGGCCCTGCCCCTGATTTGTTAAACTTCATATTCAAACTTATGTGCCCTCCATCCCCTGCAGGTGCTGGGCTCTCTGGGAAACACTCCTTTCCCTGTATCCTTTTGTTCCATTGAAACTGATGTTTGTCTCATTTTATTACTTTTAGCTAAGGTAACTGAACCCACTTCCCAAGTCCTTTATGATGTGAAGTAAGAGCAAAAGCTTCCTGGCTTTCTGAGCTGTGCTCAAGAGAGTTTGGTGATAGAAATGAGGGAAAAGATTTCACTTGACTCTTCTTCCTCCCCACCCCCGCCTCAGCAAACAAACCAGAAGAGCACAGGCCAGAGCACAGCTTGCCTGGCAGTCCTCATGCATGGGAGCTGAGGCCTGGTGGGAGGGGATACAGAGGGCCCAGCCGTGGCCCTTGGGTGCCAGCAGTCTTGGGAGAGGGAGGAAGCAGACCTGTGATGGGACCGGGGAATGGAGGGGTGGTCGGGTGCGTGGATGGCACAGAGTGACAGCCAGGGAGAAGCCTGATGTGGGAAGCGGCGGGGGGACTGCGTGGTTCGCGCAGGCCCCTGGGCCCAGCCCTGGCTTGGCGGCCCCTGCTGCCTGCTGAGGGCCCTGCCTTTCCTTCCCCTGAAACAGTTCCCGGAGCCCTGCCTGTTCCCTGTCCATCCAGGCCAGCAGCTGAAGGAGCCTCACCTGCCTCCCTTCTCTGAGTAGCACGGATTTGAGGTAAGAAATCCCCCAGAATCCCCATTCCCAGTCCAGCCTCTGGCAGAGATCAGTCCAGTGTCTCCTTGTCTGCCTTGGTGCCTGCTAAATGTTTGGGGAGGGGAGAGCTCGGTGCCAAACTGCTCTCATGTGGGGCACGTGTTGAGTTAGGCTCCCTGGGGCACTTTACCTCATTGGACCCTGCTTCCTGGGTTCTGTCCTTGCCCTTCAGCTTCCAAACAGGGAAGAGCAGGTGACTGCTGAGAGGTGAGGATGGTGGCTCTGGGCTAGGTGGCCCTGGGGAAGGTGGGGGATCCCCAGTGCCTGGAGGCAGCCCCTTCTGAAGATGGTCACACGCCTTGTGCAGTGTCTCGGCCACCCCCCAGGGCTGAAGGGGAAGCAACCTGGCTGGGAGCTTAGTTCATGCTTGGGATTTCCCTCCATGTCCAGGAGAAGCAGCGAAGATGTCCAACGAGCCACCCCCTCCTTATCCTGGGGGCCCCACAGCCCCACTTCTGGAGGAGAAGAGTGGAGCCCCGCCTACCCCAGGTAGGGGGTCACTGTTCTTGAGGCTCCCTGTTGCAGTCCCCTGCCCCCATGGCATGGTTGGGACTCTTAAGTGGTGATGCCCACTCCAGGGTCACCCCTGGGCCCCATCTGTGTCCCCAAACAGTGGCCTCTGGTCCAGCTCATTGTGCAGAGACTCCAGCTGAGTCTCTTTCTGCCTCTCTCTGTCCAGGCCGTTCCTCCCCAGCCGTGATGCAGCCCCCTCCAGGCATGCCGCTGCCCCCTGCGGACATTGGGCCCCCACCCTATGAGCCGCCGGGTCACCCAATGCCCCAGCCTGGCTTTATCCCCCCACACATGAGTGCAGATGGCGCCTACATGCCTCCGGGTGAGTGGGGAAGGGATCTGGGGGGAGCATGGGCTGCTCCTGGCTGCTGTCTGGCCTGCGCTGGCTGTCTTCAGTACAGGTGGGCATCTGTTGTAGGGCAGGGACTCCAACACACCCAACCAGTCCTGGCCTGGAGCTCAGGCTGTGTGTGGACAGGGACTATGGACGTGGGAAGGTGGGACTGCTGTTACTCAGGCTGCTTGGGCAGGGCTGGTCCTTGGCACAACAGGACCTGACATGGGTGGGGAGGGGCACCCTGTGTGCAGGACAGGGGTGGGTGACCTGCATAGCTTTCCCTCCCTTGGTCATGGGCTTGAGGCTGAGTGCCCTGTCCTTGCATGCTGGAGACAGGAGCAGAGGACCGGGTCGTGTGCCTGGCTCTCTGCCACAGCTGTCATGGTCCCCAAGGGGTGGGGACCAGGAAGGGCTGGGAGAATGTGGCCCCAGTTGACTTAGGGCCCCAGCTGTAAGGCCTCCCACTGGCCGGTTAGGAGGGCGGTAGGAAGTCTGAGGCCTAGCCTTGCACCATGGGCGCTGTGGACCCTGGGGCTTTGCGCCGATCTCTTTGTCTGGGGCAGGTGGCAGGCCAGTGACCTCTCGCCTCCATCTTCTGTGCCATTCCAGGTTTCTACCCTCCTCCAGGCCCTCATCCACCCATGGGCTACTACCCCCCAGGGCCCTACACACCAGGGCCCTACCCTGGCCCTGGGGGCCACACAGCCACAGTCCTGGTCCCTTCAGGAGCTGCCACGACGGTGACAGTGCTGCAGGGAGAGATCTTTGAGGGAGCGCCTGTGCAGACGGTGTGTCCCCACTGCCAACAGGCCATCACCACCAAGATCTCCTACGAGATTGGCTTGATGAATTTCGTGCTGGGTTTCTTCTGTTGCTTCATGGGGTAGGTGGTGTGGGCACTGGTAGGGTTGGGGCTGCACTAGGATCAACTGGCTGCCTCTGCCTCCTCCGCAGCAGGCCTCAGCCTGTTCTTCCCTGTCTCTGATTCAGATGTGATCTGGGCTGCTGCCTGATCCCCTGCCTCATCAATGACTTCAAGGATGTGACGCACACATGCCCCAGCTGCAAAGCCTACATCTACACGTACAAGCGCCTGTGCTAACGGAGCTGGGACTTGGGACTCCCCTGCCTGTCAGTCTGGCCCCCTGTGCTTTGCTCCCTGCACTCAGTGGTCACTTTCCCGCTCCCACTTGGGGATGGGAGCTGTGCCACCATCCCCTGAAAGTCCTGTCCTCCTCACCCTGCCCCACCCTGAGCAGCTGACTCTTCTGGCAAAAATTCTGTTGGGATTTAAGGCCAGGGGTCAGTGGGTGGCAGGGGGCTGGCACCGAACTTGTGTGTCGTTGGTCTGCTTGGTGTGTGCGATCAGGAAGATAAGCTGGGAGGGGTCTTCTGCTGGGGTCCTGATTCCTCTAGTTTCAAACAAGGTACAGGTTCAGTCCAGACTCTTTCCCCTGGGACCAAAAGCAGCCAGAGCAGGAGCCAGTTAGTTCCCCAGGCCTGTAGCCACAGTCGTTTCTGACCTGCTGGGCCGAGAATGGGTAAGTTATCTGCAGTCAGGTGGACCCAAGTAGGACAGGGTCACAAAGCCTGGGTTTCTGGGTACTTTGCGTCTCTGGGATGCTAGAGGTGGGGGCATGGTGGCTGGAAGTAAAACTGCCAACTCTGGCCCTCAGAACTCTCAGGTATGGAAACCCAGGATGTCTAATACCCTGTCCCAGTGCCCAAGAGCTGTCTGGTGTCAGGTAGAGTGGACACTGTACCTGGGTGAGTGATCAGACCCTGGTAGCTAAGAAGGAACTTCTTCCTTTGGGTCAGTGTGCAGACCCCCTTTCTGGCCATGCCTCTGTGAACCCTGTATTGCTGGGGCCCGAAGGAGCCCCTGAGCCTAGCCCCTTCCCGTCTGCCCCGTGTCCTCATTGCGTGTGGATGTGACCTCTGCTCGGTGGCTGGTGTGTCCCAACTGGGGCAAGAGATGGCAGAGGATCCCCCTTGTGGGTGTGCTTGGATGTGCAGAGCCCTCTCCATGAGTTTTCTTCCCTGTAAGTGCCGGGCCCTCGCCCCAGCTGACAGGCTGTTGCCGTACCTGCTCCTGCAGGCACACTGGGCTGGGGACGAGGAAGGAGCAGCCACAAGTGGTAGAACTGCCTGGGTGGACACCAGCCTTGCCCTGTCTTTATTTCCTGAATGGTTTGTGAACCTGCTCATCTGGACCGCTGTATCCTGCCACTGTCCTTCCTGGTCTCGCACTGCCACTGCATGGCCTCCTGTCACTGTGAATCGTGGCCCAGTCTCAGTTTGTAGTTTCTCATTAAATTGGCCCTTTCAGTTCCCCACCCTGGGCCTCTGCTCTCTTGCCTGGCTTCCTTCTTTTTTGAGGGTAAGAGGGTGGGGCTGCAGGCAGTCTACTGGCAGGGCAGGAGGCTGAGTCCTCAGAGTCTCACATCCTCAGTGCTGATGCCATGCCAACTGCCTGGGACAACACCAACATGTAAGGACCTAATTCAACCAAACCAGAGTCGGGTGTAGACCAGCCCTGGGAATTCCAGCTGTCACTGGGCCAGGGCACACGTTGGTCTCGGCAGTGGCTGTAAGGTCACCTTCCTTCCTCTGATGCTGGTTTCAACCATCTACATACCACAGCATCCATGCATGGGATCTGCAAGCTGGAGCCCTCCTACCCGCAGGCTTGAGCACAGCATCATCCAGCTCTGGGGAGGCGCCACCTTAAGCAAGACAGACTCGGCTGAGGCTGATAGGCTGAAGACTAACAGAGCGCAGTCTGCACACACAGGTTCTGGGCCAGCTTTGGCCCTGGCCATCTCTGCACTAACTCATCTGAATTATGAAGGTGGCAGGCTTGGTCAGTAGTTTAAAGAGTTTCCCTACCTTTTAACTCTTTTTGAAATAAAACTTTTAAAGATAGTAGATTCCTATTAATAAAACTATTTAAGTTCATGTTTCTATTTTAGACAATGACGTTTAAATACAAATATATGCTTTTTTAAAACCCATATATATATATATATATATATGAAAATTTTTTTAAAAACCTTTTAAGTAGGAAACCTCTAAGGTATTTCTAAGCTAAAAAATAACAGTGCTGGATACACTTTAAAGATACTTGCAAGATGGTTAGAGTGACTTTGCTTTGGAGACTAGGGGTGCTGGAGAGTAGACCAAGGGCAGGAGGTAGCTGCTGGGGGCCGTGATGGACGATGTCCACTCTCCACACAGACATAACATGCCCTTACTTCTGAGGGACTCTCTCTCCTATGGGGAGGTGGCTTGACCCAGCCGGTGCCAGGAGGCAGGGAAGGAGGCAGCTTGCAAAGCCCACTTTATTGAGTGTTGGAGCATTTACACAGGGCGGAGGAGGAGACAAGCTGGGCTGAGCAGACCTCACCCAAGGGGTTAGAGGGATTCTGGGTGAGAGGAATAAGCTCCCAAGGCCTCTGAGGCTTCCACCCACACCCACCCTCACCCCCAGGGTCCAAGAGAGGCCCAGAAGTAGTAGTACAGCAGCATCCAGCAAGGCCCCCTCCCACAGCCTGGGCTTACAGGCCACTCACCTCCAGCAGGGGAGAGAGCCACCCATGTACTACAAAAACAGGGACTACTGGAAGCAGTCTAGGGCCCAGAGGCGTGGGAGCCTGGAGTAGAGCTGGGTTGGGGGCCAGGCCTGCTGCACTGTGCTGACTGCTCCCAGGGTGACAGCCTGTGCCCAGTGCAGAATCTGGCCAGTGGAGAGGATGCTGTCAGGCAGAGGCTCTAGCATCTGGCTTTTATTGGTTGCCTTTCTTAAACCCAGCATTTTTTAAAAAGTCACCTGAGGTGGTAGTTTAGTCAGGGCTGGAGAAAGGGGTAGGCCAGTGGTCAGTCGGGAGGAGGGTACCGGCGTGGCATGATGGGTCCTTCACATGTAGTACCAGGCCAAGAGTCCAGCAGCTAGGGCCATGCCAGCGGCCAGGATGAACTGAAGGCTGGGTTTCCTCAGCACAGCCATGGCTGTTCGGAAGGGACAGCTGCTGCCCTCCAGGGCACCTGTGTGGCAGCATCAATAGGAGACATGGCATCAGTGGAGTCTGCTGCTACACCTGCCCCAGTAGGGGAGCTCAGGGGACACAGACCTACCTTTGTCTTGTTCACCAGCGTAGAAAGGGCATTTACGCATGTCTCCTTTCCCATCGTGTACAGGGAACCCATCCTCCAAGGTCTCTCTGGCCAGCGTGGAGCCGGCCTGGTCCAGTTCATTGAATATCTGCAGGAGCAGAGGATCGACTGAGCCATCTTTGGGCTGCCCACACTTTTTTTTTGTTTGTTTTTTTAAATGTCTTTTGAGATGAGGTGTCTGTTGCCCAGGCTGGAGTGCAGTGTTGTGAACATGGCTAATTCACTGCAGCCTCAAACTCCTAGGCTCAAGTGGTCCTCCCACCTTAGCCTCCTACATGTGTATACCACCATACCTGGCTAATTTTTACATTTTGGGGGGAGATGGTGTCTCACCTTGGTTGCCCAGGCTGCTCTTCAACTCCTGGGGTCAAGTAATCCCCCTTGCCTCAGCCTCCCAAAGTGCTGGGATTACAGGCATGGGCCACTCCGCCTGGCCACACTCTCCTTTTCGAGGACGCCCTCCGGATAGAGTGAGCTGGAGCATGTGAGCTTGCTCAGGTGTGCCAACTACACAGCAAGCAGCCCTGGTGGGCAGCAGCCGCACTGCCTGATGCTCCTCCCTCCCTAGCACGTGCTCTGGGGAGGTGTGGATGTTGGTACCCCAAGAAGGCTGCCAACTGCTAGGTCTCCCCTGGGAACTGAGCAGAGAGGCACCGCATGCCTGGCCTTCTCTGAGGTGGCTCTAGCCACTGAAACTACCACAGCACAGACAGGAGGGCACGACTACACCCCATTTCTAGTTGCTGGTTATTTTTTTATCAAGAAGCAATAGAAAACCTGAAATATGGGAGAATGAGGCTGTGGCAGGGCTGACCCATCCTGAGTGGCCCTGGGAGGCCTCACTAGAAGCTGACAGGATCTGGGGACAGAGTAAGCCTCCCCAGGTTCAGCCTCATCTACAGGCTACTTGTAAACAGAGCTTACTTACTCTCCTTGGTGGCACTGGATGTCTATTAACTTACAAAGCAGGGCTTTTCAGAGCAAAACTTAACTAAAAAGAAAATTATCCATTCTTCAAGACCAGCATCCTGTAGGGAGGAAGCAAGCCAGCTCCATTCTCCCAGACCCCTCCATGTGCTGGAGGACTCACCCTTCCCAAAACACTACCCACTGGCATCTATCACACCAGGCCTCCATGCTGGGAAACACCCACTGGGCCCACAAGCTCTGGTGGCCACCTTCCTCTCAGCACCCTGCAGCTCATCTGTCCTAATGCCATGTGTGCCCTCCTAGGCCACTCTGGATCTGCTACCACTGTCAAAGTTTCCCTCTTCAGCCCTGGCAGCTGGCAGCTCCCAATAGTACCTGCATGTTATACTCAAAAGCCTTGTTGGCCTCCTCCACGATCCTCTCTTTGGTCTTCATGTTCAGGTCCAGGGCGTTCATCCTGGCCCGATAGAGCTGCTTGAACTGCTGGGCATTGTCCACATTCTCAAACAGGTAGAACTGGGTCCCTTCCCCTGTGCTGGGGAGTTTCAGGGCTCGCTGGGCCACCTTCTTCAGCACCTGGCCCCCCGAGAGGTCCCCCATGTAGCGGGTGTACGCATGGGCCACCAGTAGCTCCGGCTCATTCTGCCCTATGTAGTGGATCCGCTCCACGTACTTTTTGGCAGCCTTGGGGCACTGCACCTGCTCCTCCCAGTTTTCACCAAAGAAATATTCCATGTCCTTGGTCAGCGCCTCCTTCCGGTGCAGCTCCATGGGGAAGTACAAGGGGGCAAAGGCTGGATGGTCCTTGTTGCGCTCCATTTCCTCCTCGAGGGCTGAGTATGTAAAGTAAAGTGCCGTGGTGGCCAGCTGTGGAGGTGACAGGAGGAGGCCAGCCATGCCTGAGCACACCACATCTGAGCAGCTGGATGCAGAGGCTCAAGTGACAACCCCCAACCCTGAAGACCCAATCCTATGGCCCATTTTTATGTAGTGAATTATTTAACACGCGAGGAATCTTGTGTTTCTTAAAGGAATGGCATGGCATGGTGAAGTCTTTGGAATACGCATACTTTTGCTTCCTTCACACCACTACGTTATTCTATCTAAGCCATGAGAACCTTTTTTTTTTTTGCAGGGGACAGAGTCTCGCTCTGTCAACCAGGCTGGAATACAGTGGAGCGATTTCGGCTCACTGCAACCTCCACCTCCCAGGTTCAAGTGATTCTCCCACCTCAGCCTCCCAAGTAGCTGGAAGTACAGGTGTGCGTCACTACACCTGGCTAATTTTTGTATTCTTAGTAGAGACAGGGTTTTACCATGTTGGCCAGGCTGGTGTCAAACTCCTGGCCTCAAGTGATCCACTTGCCTCGGCCTCCCAAAGTGCTGGGATTACAGACATGAGCCACTGTACCCAGCCGAGAGCCAGAGCTTAATGTCAAGAAGGAATGGAGTGTGGAGAAAAGCCCAGCTTTTCCCTCAGAGTGGCTCCAGGGGCACCTTTCTCATGGGACCAAGGCCTCCACCCCAACCCCATATGACAGTCTGGAACCCAACGTAGGGCACAAACCTTAAACAGCTCCTTCTTAATGTTGCCTTTCAAGAAGTCCTTGACAAACTGGGTGTTTTCTGCCCGGTCGTGTGCTTCCTTGGTCCCTTCCTTCAGGAGCTCCGAGAGGTCAGCCATTCTGTGGAGAGATGGGAGGTGTTTGTGTGTCAATTAGCCCTTCCCAGCTTCCCAGAAAGGACCATAGGAAGAAGACTGAGTCCAGACCCCAAGGTGACCACCTGTTGTACTAGAGGCCAGGGCTTCTCAGACACTTCACTCCAACACGAATAGCAGGAATTTGTTGGGGAACACAGGGCAAGCAGACATGACAGTCTGCTCCAAGGACTCAGGACACACAGGATGACTGTGGCCTGCTCCTTGAGAGTAGTACCCACGTCCATGTGTCTGTGTTGGGAACCACTCAAATGAGCAATGCGTTGCTTCTGTGGCCACCTAGTGGCCAAAGAGACACATCTATACTCCCATCAGTATTTGCTGGCTTCTAGGAACAGCCTGCCTTGGAACATGTCTCCTGGAATCCACACACCTCAGTAAGGCTGTGACCATGGGTATCCTCGGATGGCCCCACTGCCTTCCTTCCACCTTGGACCCCCAGCCTCATCAGGACTATATATGACTAGGACCAAGCACAGAAGGATGAAGAGACAACCGAGAGGCTGGGGCTGGGACCTTGGGTTTGTGCTGCTTAACGAAATTACACAGTGTAAAGGTGTGTGGATGGATGGACAAGGTAGAAAACGTGTGATCCTAAAGATGGTTTCACTTGGGCAAGGGCTTACATGTGTCCACACAATCCATCTATAAGAGTGAGAGAAATTTGGCCTTATCATGGTCTGGCCTCTGCTGGCTTTTTTAGGAGATTAGCTTGTTATCATCCATGTTCTGAGAATCGATTTATTATTAGCAATTATTTCAAAGGATAAATAACCAACTTGGCCAATGACTGGGCTATAAAGAGAGGCTAATGATGCAGAACAGGGCCTGGAAGCTCAGGTTTAGCATGAGCTGTCCCTATACAGAGTAAGGAAAGCCTGCCCTGCAGTCAGAGTTACTCAATTTTATGGGGTAAAGACTGAACAGAGCCAGCTTTGCCTCCATTTACCCTTTTTCAGCCCAGATGAGGAAACATGCAAGTTTTTAAGAAGAAAAAAGGATGACTACCATCAAATCCTATCAGCACTCCCAGGAGCACCTGCTCTGCCTCCTGGAATGAGAAAACAGACCAGTGGGGAGAATTCTAAGCAGCCGAAACTGTATGCGGTCCCTGCAGGGCCAAGCAGGCACCCAGGGGTCCAGAGCTCATGGCCCATGGCCACTCCCCAGTGCTGCCAGCAGACGAAACTGGGTGTGCTGAGCAGGACAGGTGCTGGGCCCACCTGACTCAGTGCAGCCAGCCCCCATCACTTACCTCATTTGGTTCTCCTTTTCTAAGGCCCCAGAGTTCTCTTTCTCTGATTCGTCTACCCCCTCTGAGGTTTCCACTTCCGCTGACATTGCTGCTGGGTGTGGTTCTTGCAGCTCTCACTCTGGTCCTGCAGAGACACAAGGAACTGGTGATGTGGCACCCACGGCAGTCACTTCCCCAAATACCTGCCGGTTCTACTTTCCTCGGAGCCAATGTAACCAAGGTGACACCCACACACCCCAGGATTGTTTTCTTTAAAATAAAGCTCTGCCATTACTGGGACCATAGTGGAATATGGAAAAAATCTGAATATGAACAATGTATTAGGTAATAGCATGGTATTGACATTAAGCTTGCTGGTTTTAAAAAATAATTGTACTGCGATTATGTAAGAGAATGTCTTTGTTCCTAAGAAATACACACTGGGGTATTCAGAAATAAAGGCACACTGCCTGCAACTCCCTGTCAGATGGTTCAGAAGACAGTGTGTGTGCATGTGCATATGCTGCAGGGTGGGGACACTGGCAAGTCAGAAAAGCAAACAAGGCAAAATCCTAGCAGTGCATCTGGGGAAAAGGTTCTTTGAGAGTTCTTTGTACTATTCTTACCATTTTTCTGTATGCTTAAAACTGTATCAAGACAGGGTGCAGTGGCTCATGCCTGTAATCCCAGCACTTTGGGAGGCCGAGGCAGACTGGAGTTCGAGACCAGCCTGGTCAACATGGTGAAACCCCGTCTCTACTAAAAATACAAAAAATAGCCGGGAATGGTGGTGCACACTTGTAATCCCAGCTACTTGGGAGGCTGAGGCAGGAGAATCTCTTGAGTCCAGGAGGCAGAGGTTGCAGTGAGCTGAGATTGTGCCATTGCACTCCAGCCT
>NC_045450.1:4514591-4540301 GCF_002776525.5 Piliocolobus tephrosceles | reverse complement strand
TTGTAATCCCAGCTACTTGGGAGGCTGAGGCAGGAGAATCTCTTGAGCCCAGGAGGCAGAGGTTGCAGTGAGCTGAGATCGCGCCATTGCACTCCAGCCTGGGCAACAAGAGAAAAACTCTGTCTCAAAAAAAAAAAAAAAAGTATCAAAATTAAAAAGTTAGGCTGGACGCAGTGACTCGTGCCTGTAATCCCAGCACTTTGGGAGGCCGAGGCGGGTGGATCACCTGAGACTGGGAGTTCAAGACCAGCCTGACCAACATGGAGAAACCCCGTCTCTACTAAAAATACAAAATTAGCCAGATGTGGTGCACATGCACCTGTAATCCCAGCTACTCAGGAGGCTGAGGCAGGAGAACCACTTGAACCTGGGAGGCAGAGGTTGCAGTGAGCCAAAATTGCGCCACTGCACACTTCAGCCTAGGCAATAAGAGTGAAAACCTGTCTCAAAAAAAAAAAAAAAAAAAAAAAAAATTAAAAGTTACCGAAAACAAAGAAAACCTCAAAAACCTTAGGGAAATAAAAAGCTTGGCAAGCAACGCACAGTTCCACCCCTCTGCAAGTGTGCTGACGCCAGTTCATCCTACCTGTGAGAGGCTGGGTGCCTTGTGCAGAGAGCAGCCTACAGGAGTTACCAAAAAAGCAGACTGTCCGTAGCCTACTTAGGACTTTGCTAGGCCGAAGGAAATATTAAGTTGGCCAATCAATTCCCATTGCCTGCTGCAAAGGCTGAGCCTTCATCAGCCAAGGAAATACAGTCCCATAACAAGGGAAGCTCATACTCCATCCCTGGGGGCTTCTGCTCAGGCAATGTAAGGCACAGCCCATTTGGGAAACCTTCTACATGAATAGCAGCACAGTAGCACCAACAACTAACAAAGTAACTCACAATGACAGAACTAGGGCCAAATCAGGCCAAACTGGGCCAAGGAAAAATAACTTATCTACTGAGCATTTTCTGTGTGCTCTACCCAGAAACAGGTATCAAGAACAACAAAGAAGTGTAAGAAATGGTCCTTAAAAGGCTCAAGGCACATATCCTTCCTGAGTTTCCTCTAGATAGCTAGTTACATTTTTGTTATCTTTTAGGATATTAAAATACATGGTTTGCTCACTGAGGCCTTTTTGAACCGTCTCTCTCACCTTTATATTTAGCATCTATATTGGGATTATTTTAGGAAGTCAAGTGATAACTCATGTAGCACAATGCCTACCATGTGGTAAGCACTCAATGAATGTTACATCATGATCATACTTTATTTTGACTGAGGTTTAGTGATGTCTGAGAACACTCAGAAAATAAACATCGGGATGTACAGAAAAATGGAACCTTCTCTTGACTCCAAATCAGAAACACTCTACTCTGCAATAATGCTGATGAACTGTATGATGCACAGCACAGTCTAGAAGAAAGTGAAAGCAGGCGGGTATCACATGGAACAGTACGCAGAGGGCTTCCTGGGGCAGGACCCTCAACACAGACAGGATTTGGGGCAGGAGTTGGGGAGGGCCTCTAGATCAAAGGAATATTATGAACAAAGCCAGAAATGGGTGGTTCACAGAGATAGCATAAGGCTGCCCAGCTGTGTGTCCTCTTATCAAGGGGCCAGAACAGGCACTGCAAGCTGTAGAATAAGCCTCACATGGGCCTTCAGACCTTGATTTATATATACATAAATATATATATATATATAAATATATATATATATATATTTTTTGGTAAAAGAACATCTTTGCTGGCTGGGCGCGGTGGCTCACGCCTGTAATCCCAACACTTTGGGAAGCCAAGGTGCACAGATCACGAGGTCAGGAGTTTGAGACCAGCCACTGGCCAACATGGTAAAACCCTGTCTCTACTAAAAACACAAAAATTAGCCAGGCATGGTGGCACACACTTGTAATCCCAGCTACTCAGGAGGCTGAGGCAAGAGAATCGCTTGAACCTGGGAGGCAGAAGTTGCAGTGAGCGAGATCGAGCCGTTGCACTCCAGCCCGGGAAAAAGAGCGAGAGTCCATCTTAAAAAAAATTTAAAAAGGCCAGGCGTGGTGGCTCACACCTGTAATCCCAGCACTTTGGGAGGCCGAAGCGGACAGATTACCTGAGGTCAGGAGTTTGAGACCAGCCTAGCCAACAAGGTGAAACCCCGTCTCTACTAAAAATACAAAAATCAGCCAGGCATGGTGGCACACGCCTGTAATCCCAGCTACTTGGGAGTCTGACGTAGGAGCATTTCTTGAGCCTGGGAGACAGAGGTTGCAGTGAGTCAAGATCATGCTGCTACACTCCAGCCTGGCCAACAGAGCGAGACTCTGTCTCGATAATAAATAAATAAAATAAAATATTTAAAATAATAATAAATAAATAACAAGAACAGCTTTGCTATACACCCTTGAGGACCCTGAGAGCCAAAATTTGTCTCTGGCTGCTCAGTTCTCAGGCAGCAGAGAAAAAGGTGCTGGGATGAAAACACTGAGCTATCTAGAGGAGGGAGGGGTGCAGTAAAGGGTCCTGGAGCCTCTAGATGGGTGATGGAAGCAAAGGACCAGGCTGAGGGCACACCCCAGGTACCCCAGGACCACAGGTCCCATGCTCCTTACAGGCAAAATGAGGCAAAGACAAGTGCAATCCATGGCCCAGGTCACCAACTGCAGTGACTGGAGTACGCTTCTTGCCATTTGCACCTAATTATCATGCTGCACAACAGTGACAGGGAAGGTGATTAAATCTCATTAACTGTGTTTTACTCAGTAATAACTCCATGCTCTGGGAGAGTATAGTCTTGCTTAATTAAACAAGTCCTTTTGCTTCTCTTAAAAATACAAAAAGGCGCCAGGCGCAGTGGTTCACACCTATAATCCCAGCACTTAGGGAGACCGAGGTGGGCAGATCACCTGAGGTCAGCAATACCAGCCAGGCCAACATGGTGAAAGCCCATCTCTACTAAAAATACAAAAATGAGCCAGGCATGGTGGCGGCACCTGTAATCCCAGCTACTCAGGAGGCTAAGGCAGGAAAATCCCTTGAACCTGGGAGGCGGAGATTGCAGTGAGCCAAGATCATGTCACTGCTGCACTCCAGCCTGGGAAACAGAGCAAGACTGTCAAAAAAAAAAAAAAAAAAAAAAAAAAAACGGGAAGAGAAAGCTGCTTCCTTTGGTACCCACTTGCGCATTTTCTCAGCAGCACTTTACTTGTGTTAGCTCCTCTTCAACCTCACTCCAGTCTGCCAGCTCCTGGTTCTGACATCCCAGCCCGTGGGAAGCCAAACTCTGGACCAGAGCTGTCTTTTCCACTACTATAGCTTCAGGGTCTGGAAAATACTAGATTCTCAATAAATACTTGTTGAGTAAAAACACCCAACTGAAAAAAAAAAAAAAAAAAAAACAGGGTTGAGGGGAGAGGAAGGAAGGAGAACATCTTGTGCACGATGCCAATAATATGCAATTTTGTAAAAACAAGAAAAAGTAATCTGCTGTCCACGACTTCAAATTCTCTAAACTCAAAACAGGTTCTACTGATTTTACTTGGAAGGAAAGCTAACAGGAAGAATACTGAGTCCTCGAGGCGGGCTGAAAGTACCAACTACCATCTGTACAGACCTGGGGGCTGGGGCAGAGGAGGCTCCTGGGAAGGCTCGGTTAGCACATTCAACTCACAGACTGGGGCCAGGGGAGGCGACTTTGTGGCCTAGCCACTGTCCAAGGGAGTGGCCACACAGTGTGGCATTCAGAGGCCACCTTGCAACAGTAGAAACATAATATTTTTTCACTTTCTGAAAAGCTACATGTCCAGACTTAGTCTGGTTGGTTTCTATACTTGAATGCTCTTTTGTTTGCAGGAACCATTGGTATCTCTAGAAAATTGGGGGCCAAATCATAAACGTAGAACCTTTTTAGACTTCAATCTCTAATATCCACAAGAAGCTACATGTTCCCCACCCCCACCCCCACCAAAAAAAAGAAGAAAAAAAGATCCTAAAATATTCCACTCTGGGAAATACACTTCAAGAAATAGTGATAGTAATCGTAATCTGTATCAAAATAATACACAGCCATACTATGATATTAGGAAAAAAACAACACACAGCCTAAGAACAAAGGGCATGACTGCTCAAACAACAGTAAACAACGGAATCCTGGCACAGCCGGGACAAGTTGATAAGCTGTGTTCATGCATGGAAAAGCCTATAAAAACTTTTTTTTTTTTTAAAAAAGGACCCCAAACACTGACTACAACTGTGTGCAAAAGTATACAAGCATACTGATAATGACAAGCGGGAAATTTGGAGAGCTATAAATACTTGTTTTTTGTTGGACTTTTTAGCCAACTGCCTGCTTCTTTTATACGGAGTAACTCAATTCTCTTGGAAAGAAAAAGGGAAGAGGGAGGGGAAGGCAGGGAAAGGAAAAAGGAAACCAAGAGACAGGAACTGGACCAAGCAAACCAGCTAAGATCCCGCACTGTGTTAACTAACTAGTCAATGGAAGCTCCTGGGTCCTCTTTTCTATTACAAATGCTAGAAAGGCCAGTCTGCCCTCTCTCTTTCCCATTTCCAAAAACCTGTGACCCTCTGTTTATAAAATCTACCTCCACTACTCCATAATTCCAGTACTCCTAGCTGTTCACCTGATCAGCTGCTGATTCTCATCCCAACACCTGGGCTAACAGAAGCAGTAACAACGTTCCTATCACAGTTACTTCCAGCAAAAGAGGTTCCTTTAGACCAGCTCAGCAGATCCAGAATGCTGTCCCAAAGCTTTTGCTCCTGCTAGATTGCTTGCACGAGGCACTACTGGGACTTCTGAGACAACAGACAAAGATGTCAAATCCTCCTCCATGGAGACTAAGTCCAACAAATTTCACATCAGGTAACTCAGTGCATTGCTGCCAGGTGGGAATATAATCTAAGGACTATATTATAATTCATTTCCTATATTGTGATACAGAAAGGAACAATAAAGACTTCTTTGCCCTGGAGAAACCTGAACTGAAGGAAGAGAGCAGGTTGCTCAGCTCAGCCAGCACCGAGGGTAAGGAACAGCAGACTGACTCATTCCTTGGAATGAGAACAATTCTGCAGGCTTCTGACTCAATGAAACAGTGACACTCGACAGTGACCAGCTACTGCACTGCATGAGATGCCCATAACGTGAACTTGGGTTGTTATCCCACATGCACAGGGAAGCTAAGTGGCTGCTCAGAGACTTCTGCACTGGGACTCCACCAATGCTCCCTCCCTGCTGAACGCCTTGCAGTTGGGCATCAGGATTCTTACCATCACCCTAGATGGGGGTCCCCTGCCTGCTTCCTAGAAGGCTGTTTGCAGCTCAGAGCTCACTCCTATATAAAACTGCCACCATATTAATATGAGGTGATACTCTTCAGCTTCCACAACGGACTATCATCCTGTCTTCCCAGTAAAACCAAAAGCTTCCTACAAGAGAGATCCAGATTCTGTCAGATTCAGATCAGCGTCCAATATGACTTACAGGCCAGCACCCTGGGGAGCATCCAACCCGTTACAGCTGTTGCAAATACACAGATGGAGTCCTACTGAGAAAGCCAGTTAAACAGAGGGTATGTGTGCCTGTGCCTGTGTGTGTAACAAGAAAATAACAGTTAAATTCTAAAATACCAAGTAAAGTAATATAAATTTTTAATTGGGTCCCATGTCTCTAAATTAGCTGTATGAAAT
Organism: Piliocolobus tephrosceles; assembly: GCF_002776525.5. Classification (NCBI taxonomy): domain Eukaryota; kingdom Metazoa; phylum Chordata; class Mammalia; order Primates; family Cercopithecidae; genus Piliocolobus; species Piliocolobus tephrosceles. Next base: position 4,534,607 of record NC_045450.1, on the reverse strand, counting down.
TTGTTTTGACTTCTCTTCAGATCTGACTTGACTCTTCTAAGTTTTTAACTGACAATTATATTTATGGGGTACAGTGTGATGTTTGCACACATGTATACATTGGGGAATAATCAAATCAGGGTTATTAACATATCTATTAGCTCATATACGTATCATTTCTTTGTGGTGAGCACTTTTAAAATCCACTCTTTTAGCAATTTTGAAGTATACAATACTATTATAATATTAACCATATTAACTATAGTCACTATGCTGTAAGACAGATCATCAGACCTTATTTCTCCTAACTGAAACTTTGTACCCTTTAATCAACATCTCCCCTTTCCACACCCACCTTTCCCTTCCCCCAGCCGCTGGTAACCAACATTTCACACTCTCCTTCTATAACTTGGACTTTTTCAGATTTCACATATAAGTGATATTGTGCACCATTCGTCTTTGTTTGGCTTACTTCACTCAGCATAATGTCCTCTAGATGCATCCATGTAGTCACAAATGACAGAATTGCTTCTTGTTTATGGCTGAGTACTATTCCATCGTGCGTAAATACCAGCTTTTAAAAATCCATTAATCTACTGTGTGCTGCGAAGACTAAGTGGGCTAACATGTATGAATGTTTGACAAAAGGTAGCACCACTTCAAATATTGAGCTCTTACTGAGGAAGTCGCTGGTGAGAATGAGCAACTGGATGACTGTTAAACACTGAGAAAGAACAAGAAATCCAGCAAATTCGGGTAGTTCTGGGCAGGTCACACCTGAGGACTTCTAACTCAGACCTCATTCTCCAGTAGTGTCAGGAAACAGGAATATCTGCCCTTTCCAAGGTGAACCATGTGACCACTGCAGGCTAGAATACCCACATTGCAGATGCCACTGGAGATTGGCTGAGCCACATGTTTGGGGCAGCAGACAGAGCTCAATCAGTTCTAATCCAATAAGGCACTAGGTAACAGAGACTTCTCAACACCCTGAAGAAGCCACATCATCTAGAACTATAGTGTCTAAGTTCATAGAATAAATGGCCTGAGGTCTCTCCTCTGAACTCTGGTACTGCCACTCCTCAGGAAATATTATACATAAGCCCTTTCATTTCAATCACTGGGGCAATTCAATCCCACAGTTCATTGAATGGAAGAGTGACTATTAACCTCTTGATAAAAGAGCAAATCCAGGCTGAGTGCAGTGGCTCACACCTATAATCCCGGCACTTTGGGAGGCCAAGGTGGGAGGATCGCCTAAGCCTAGGAGTTTAAGACTAGCCTGGGCAACACAGCCAGACCTTGTCTCTACGAAAAATAAAATAATTAGCCAGGCGTGGTGACAGACACCTGTAGTCCCAACCACTCGGGAAACTGGGGCCAGAGGATCTTTTAACCTCAGGAGTTCAAGGATGCAGTGAGCTATGATCACACCATTGTACTCCAGCCTGGCAAGGGAGTGAGACTCAAAAAAAAAAAAAAAAAGAGCAAGTTAAGACTGAATCCAGCTGGGCGCGGTGGCTCACGTCTGTAATCCCAGAACTTTGGGAGGCCAAGTGGGTAGGTCACCTGAGGTCAGGCATTCAAGACCAGCCTGGCCAACATGGCGAAACCCTATCTCTACTAAAAATATAAAAAATTAGCCAGGTGTGGTGGCGTGTGACTGTAATCCCAGCTACTCGGGAGGCTGAGGCACAAGAATTGCTTGAACCCAGGACTTAGAGGATGCAGTGAGCCGATAGAGCCACTGCACTCCAGCCTGGGCGACACAGCAAGACTGTGTCTCAAAAAAAAAAAAAAAAAAAAAGGTTGGGTGCGATTGGTCACACCTGTAATCCCAGCACTTTGGGAGGCCGAGGCAGGTGGATCTCACGAGGTCAAGAGATTGAGACCATCCTGGTTAACACAGTGAAACCTTGTCTCCACTAAAAATACAAAAAAATTAGTTGGGTGTGGTGGCAGGTGCCTGTAGTCCAAGCTACTCGGGAGGCTGAGGCAGGAGAATGGCGTGAACCTGGGAGGTGAAACTTGGCAGTGAGCCGAGATCACGCCACTGCCCTCCAGCCTGGGCTACAAAGCGAGACTCTGTCTCAAAAAACAAACACAAAAAAAAGACAATGAATCCTGGAAAAGTGGGGACTCGGGACACAAAGCACTTGAGTCAGATTTACTAAGTAAGCATTTGCATGTCTGGGCAAAAAGGAAGGCAAAAGCAAAACAACTGCAAACTAATTTAAAGGCATTAGCCTCTTAAGTAACCTCAAAAACTGACAAGAGACTGGTTGTGGTAGCTCAAGCCTATAATCTCTGTACTTTGGAACGCTGAGGTAGAAGGATCGCTTGTGGCCAGGAGTTCAACACCATCCTGGGCAACAAAGTGAGACCCCCTCCATCTCAAAAAAATATATTGAATAAAGAAAAAACAACTGATAGCAGTTCAAGAAGTCTAAGACTTTTCTTGCAGGCTTTTTTACTGGAGAAGAGAAGTGTGCTCATCTCTAGCCATGTTCAAACACAACTGAGCAAGCAGTGAAGGCAGACACCAAGGACGGAACCTGAAACACTGAAATGAGTTCAAAGAAGGGGCCTGGAATTGACTATTGCTGGGACAAGGATGAGTCCTGATAGAGTCTTCCTATTATAACTGAAATAAGCACAAGACTCGCCCCTATTCCCTGACTGCCACCTCACTTTATATGAGAAGAATGTGTCCCAGGGCTGAGAAGCTGAGGATTCTTTAGTTTCATAGGCAGCACCGGGGCGGGGGGAGGTGGTAAAGCCCTGAGTGAATTCTAAAATGGTTCTGGTGGGATTTTTATAGGGACAGAGCCTAGACTTCAGGCATCCCACAGGGCTGGCTTTAACTGATGAAACCTTGGGTCATCCCTAGGTTACTATCAAGCAAATATTATTCCAACACTGAACAACCTTGAAAGCAGGTGTCCTGTGGATAAGTGGAGTCAGTCATGTTTCCTTTCACACAGGCACAAAAATGTCACCTGTAAGCTTCAGCTGCTATCATAAACAGGAACTGTGAATAGCATTTGGGGGTGGAGGGAAAAAAATTAGGTGATTAAGGTGCACATGCAGAACTGTCATTTTGGGAAACCTGAGAGTGCCATCAGCTCCCAGATGCTTTCCTCTCCACAAGCAGCCTGAAGCATTAGAAGCCATTCCTGGAGGCTGGTTCTGGTAGCTCACACCTATAATCTCTGCACTTTGGGAGGCCGAGGCTGAAGGATCACTTGAGTCCAGGAGTTTGAGACCAGCCTAGGAAACACAGTGAGCCCCCCCTCTACAAAAACATAAAAATAAAATAATTTTTTTTTTTAAAGAAGCCATTCCTGCCTTGGCAGATGACCCTCAAGTTCACCCAAGACAGCACTAGACTATAACTCTGACAGAGCTGGGTATACCAGGCTAAGTCACTTTCAAGCAGTGTCTCATTGGCTCTGAAGAAACTAAGATCAAGAGAATTAACATGGGCAAGGTCACTCAGAGAGCTAATGATCAAGTTGAGACTAAACTTGAGTCATTCTGAATGCAAAGTGACTCCTCCTGTGTCCCTAGCTAATCCTCATTGGTTCCTGCATGTGAGATTAGTATGGTGTCACCACAGACTGCTAGTAACATGGAAACTGAAGTTATGGGCTAGAGGCACTCGTCCCACACTGCATTTATGCATGCAGTAGACAGGTTAAACTACAGCCTGTAATTTGTTGTTTTAGTATGAAAAGTGAGCAAGAGGCCGGGCATGGTGACTCACACCTATAATCCCAGCTCTTTGGGAGGCCGAATTGGGCAGATCACTGGAGGTCAGGAGTTCGAGAGCAGCCTGGCCAACATGGTGAAACCCCATCTCTACTAAAAATACAATTATTAGCCAGACGTGGTGGTGCACGCCTGTAATACCAGCTACACAGGAGGCTGAGGCAGGAGAATCGCTTGAACCCAGGAGGTGGAGGCTACAATGAGCTGAGATCGATCTACTGTACTCCAGCCTGGTCAACAGAGCGAGACTCCGTCTAAAAAAAAAAAAAGAAAAGAAAAGTGAGCAAGATTCTATTATTTCTGAGAAATAAGTGCTCAGGCCCAGCTGAAGATTCAGAAGTTGATGCTGCTTGTCCCCAAAACACTCACCTTGGCTCACTCAGATTACACAACAACCTGAGAAGATTGTTCCCGGGTGAGATCTATTTTTGATGACTAACAGGGCAGGCCGAGGCTGGTTCCAGAGGGGGAGGATGGCATACCCCAATATTCAGTGCCTGAAGAGAGACAATCAGACCTGCCAGACCTTAGTGGACAATGAAGCCAGGGGCTCCAGAGCATCCCTGTACCAAAGGGAGGTCACAATAGGGTCTGCACATCTCTATAGCATCCATTGCTATAGTAACTACAGAGAAATAGACTAAACCGTGTCAAGCATGTATTGAGTGTTTAAAATCTAAGCAGACCTGGCCGGGCGCGGTGGCTCAAGCCTGTAATCCCAGCACTTTGGGAGGCCGAGACGGGTGGATCATGAGGTCAGGAGATCAAGACCATCCTGGCTAATACGGTGAAACCCCGTCTCTACTAAAAAATACAAAAAACTAGCCGGGCGAGGTGGCAGGCGCCTGTGGTCCCAGCTACTCGGGAGGCTGAGGCAGGAGAATGGCGTAAACCCGGGAGGTGGAGCTTGCAGTGAGCTGAGATCCGGCCACTGCACTCCAGCCTGGGCGACAGAGCGAGACTCCGTCTCAAAAAAAAAAAAAAAAAAATCTAAGCAGTCCTATATTTCTGCCTACTGAAATATATTAAATATATTGTGCCTCAGAAATGGTACTGCAACAGAACTTCCTGTAAAATTAGCAACTCTACAGGACAAGCCTTTGGTCAATCGAACAAGGCAGCTCCAGTTTCTCACTCTGGGCCTGCAAGGTATCTTTACACATTTCCACCGGCCTATAGAGTAAGGTATTATTCCTAGGCTTCTTCACAATGACTGCCCAGATTCTGGTGGGGGCTGAAGTTGGGGCAAGGAAACAAGCCCAGGCCAAGAACCAGTAACGCCACATATGGTTGGCTCATCCTACACAGACTGTGCCTATGGTAGGACGGAACTAGCAGCAGCAGCTATTGGACTTGCTCAAAGAAGGATGGTCGGCTTTCCCAGCACTACCAGCAGGCCCTGCCTACACCCTAAGAGTGGTAAGCGAAGTGGAATCTGCTTCCTTCTTACCCTCTGACTCCCTGTCGTAATGCACAAGGCACCAAGAGTTCCTAAAAAAGGAGGTCCTCAACTGTTTTCCTCCCTTAGTATATAGGGCCTGATTTGCACATAAATTACAACGTCCCACAGGAGTAGTCGGGCAGAGTGTCCAGAAAATATATTGCAGATGATGTGAAATTACTAGCAATTAGCTGTAAATGCAGCTCTCTCTTCTACTCTAAACAACTTCTCAGAAAGAGAGCCAACTTACAGGGATAATCTTTAACCCAATCAAACCCAGACCGGTCTTGAACTCCTAGCCCCAACAGTCCTCCCATTTTGGCCTCCCAAAATGCTGTGATTACAGTGATTACAGGTATGAGCCACCATACCCGACCAAACTTGTTTTTTTAAGAGACTCACTTTTTCACGCAGGCTGGAGTACAGTGGTGTGATCATAGCTCACTGCAGGCTGGATTTCCCAGGCTCAAGTGATCCTCCTGCTTCAGCCCCCGAAGTAGCTGGGACCACAGGCACACGCCACCACACCTGGCTAATTTTTGTATTTTTAGTAGAGATGGGGTTTCACCATGTTGTCCAGGCTGGTCTAAAACTCCTAGACTCAAGCAATCTGCCTGCCTCAGCCTCCCAAAGCGCTGGGATTACAAGCGTGAGCCACTGCACCCCGCCCAAACTTATTTTTTTAAAGGCAAAGCATTCATAAACGTCATTGTTAATAACAAATTATTTGGAACACATCTCATAACCACACTTAAAGAGTAGAAAATCTAAGTGACACAGTGATTATTTAGCAAAATGTACACCAGCTTTCTAGGAAAGCTTTCTAGACACTCCACACTCCAGCTCTTCAAAGAAACCTTTCAGGATTGAAGGGAAAAGAAAACAGATCACCATGCATTACTCCGCCCAGTCAATATGTTAAATTTCCACAGTCATGTTTTCTTTTTCTTTTTTTTTGAGATCGAGTCTCGCTCTGTGGCCCAGGCTGCAGTGCAGTGGTGCTCTGCAAGCTCCGCCTCCCGGGTTCATGCCATTCTCCTGCCTCAGCCTCCCGAGTAGCTGGGACTACAGGCGCCCGTCACCATACCCCGCTAATTTTTTGTATTTTTAGTAGAGACGGGGTTTTACCATGTTAGCCAGGATGGTCTCGATCTCCTGGCCTCGTGATCTACCTTCCTCGCTCTCCCAAAGTGCTGGGATTACAGGTGTGAGCCACCAAGCCGGCCCCACAGCCATGTTTTCTACTTTCCTCCCTAGTATGAAATTCCCCGGACACGGCCTCCCATCACAACTGTCACTTGGCTGTAACTCGCTATCTGTATAAATGGCATATGTGACTATTAATTTAGATAAAGATTTAAATATTTGTATTTCTGTATATATTCTATGATAAGACCGAATCCCCCCATCTGAATGCAAGTTTCTAGAAACTGGGTTCAACAAGTGTAATCGCAGGCATCTGCACAGAAGTCCTTTCTGCACAGCACAATACTAATGTGTTCAAAAGACACACGAGGAGCTGGGGCAGTGGACTTGATTTTACAATGATCTCTAGAGACTGAGCCGTAGTAGGCACCCAACAAATGTTAATTAAGATGAGCCTAGCCATGAGAGAATCTACTGGCCACACAGAGGCCAAGAGGCAGCACATGGATGTGGTGAAAGCACAGGCTCTAGAAAGGTACAACCAAGAGCAAACCCTGGTTCTGCCCATCCCAGTTGGGTAGACTTGGGCCAGCTACTTAATTTCTTGGAGTTTCTTTCTTCATCTGTAAAGGACAGTGATAACAATTCCACAAGGCAGGTATGAGAATTAAATGAGATAAATGAGTTATAAAATGGTGACATTATATGGTGCTGATTAATAAACTAAAGAAAACATCCCTTGCAATTTAAAATTAATGGCTGAGCCCAGTGGCTCATGTCTGTAACCCCAGCACTTTGAGAGGCCAAGGCAGGAGGATTGCTTGGGCCTAGGAGTTTGAGACTGGCCTGGGCAACACAGGGAGACCCCATCTCTACAAAAAAAAAAAAAAAAAAAATTTTTTTTAATTAGCTGGTAGACTGACGGGGGTGGAGGGGAGTGGCATGCAGTTGTGGTACCATCTACTTAGGAGGCTCAGGTGGGAAGATCACTTGACCCCAGGAGGTAGAGGTGGCAATGAGCTATGACTGAACCACTGAATTCTGGCTTCCAGCCTGGGCCACAGAGAAACACTGTCTAAAAAAAAAAAAAAAAAAAAAAAAAGAAAAAGAAGGGAAAAGAAAAAAGAAATGTAAAATTAACAAATGTCCCCTAATATTTCCTTTTTCTCCCCACTCCTGGGGTCAAGCAGTTCTTTTTTTTTTTTTTTTAATTATACTTTAAGTTCTAGGGTACATGTGTACAACATGCAGGTTTGTTACATATGTATACATGTGCCATGTTGGTGTGCTGCACCCATTAACTTGTCATTTACATTAGGTATATCTCCTAATGCTATCCCTCCCCACTCCCTCCAGGTTCAAGCAATTCTTGTGCTCCAGCCTCCTGAGTAGCTAGGACTACAGGCCAACACACCCAACTAATTATTGTATTTTTAGTAGAGTCAGGGTATTGCCATGTTGCCCAGGCTGGTCTCAAACTGCTGACCTCAAGTGATCTGCCCGCCTTGGCCTCCCAAAATGTTGGGATTACAAGAAGAGCCACCGCACCCAGACTTTTTTTTTTTGAGACGGAGAGACGAGTCTTGCTCTGCCACCAGGCTGGAGTGCAGTGGCGCAATCTTGGCTCACTGCAATCTCTGCCTCCTGGGTTCAAGCAATTTTCCTGCCTCAGCCTCCCGAGTAGTAGGGATTACAGGCACATGCCACCACACCCAGCTAATTTTTTGTATTTTTAGTAGAGACAGGTTTTCAGCATGTTGGCCAGGATGGTCTCAATCTCTTGACCTCGTGATCCGCCTACATTGGCCTCCCAAAGTGCTGGGATTATAGGCATGAGCCACTGTACCCAGCCTGTATCTAGTGCTATTAGAATGAAAATGGAGATTCTTCATGATGAACCTCAACTCAAAGTCTGTGACCCTCAGTGTAAGCCATTTATTTATTTATTTGTTTTTAGAGACAGGGTTTTGCTCTGTCTGGAGTGTCCCATCTACTTAGGAGACTGTGGTGGTACGATATTAGCTCACTGCAGTCTCTACCTCCTGGGCTCAGGCGATCCTCCTAATTCATCCTTCTAAGTAGCTAGGACTACATGTGCGCACCACTACGCTAATTTTAGAAAGTATTTTGTAGAGATAGGGTCTCAATATATTGCCCAGGCTGGTCTCGAACTCCTAGCCTCAAGGAATCCTCTCACCCTCCCTGTGTTGGGATTACAGTTGTGAGGTACTGCATCTGGCCCCTAGTATAGATTTGATGCTGCCTGTAGGGCTTTTCATGGAGACAGCGATATTTCCATTTCTTCTTTGAAAGTATATGGGGGTGGCCGGGCGCGGTGGCTCAAGCCTGTAATCCCAGCACTTTGGGAGGCCAAGACGGGCGGATCACGAGGTCAGGAGATCGAGACCATCCTGGCAAATATGGTGAAACCCCGTCTCTACTAAAAAATACAAAAAACTAGCCGGGCGACGAGGCGGCCGCCTGTAGTCCCAGCTACTCGGGAGGCTGAGCTTGCAGTGAGCTGAGATCCGGCCACTCCACTCCAGCCTAGGCGGCAGAGCAAGACTCCGTCTCAAAAAAAAAAAAAAAAAAAAAAAAAGAAAGTATATGGGGGTTAGGCACAGTGGCTCACACTTGTAATCTCAGTACTTTGGGAGGCCAAGGCAGGTGGATCACAAGGTCAGGAGTTCAAGACCAGCCTGGCCAATATGGTGAAACCCTATGTCTACTAAAAATACAAAAATTAGATGGATGTGGTGGTGCGTGCCTGTAGTCCTAGCTACTCAGAACCTGGGAGGCAGAGGCTGCAGTGAGCCAAGATCATGCCACTGCACTGCAGCCTGAGCAACAGAGCGAGATTCTATCTCAAAAAAAAAATAATAATAAAAAAAAAAAAAGAAGGAAAGAAAAGAAAGAAAAATCTTGGAATTTCAAGCAAAATATATATATATACTTTTTGAGATAGAGTCTCACTTTGTCACCTAGGCTGGAGTGCAGTGGCAGTCTCGGCCCACTGCAGCCTTGACCTCCTGAGCTCAAGTGATCCTCCCACCTCAGTCCCCCGAGTACCTGGGACGACAGGCATGCAACACCATGCCCAGGTAATTTTTCGGTATTTTTTGTAGAGATGGGGTTTCACCATGTTGCCCAGGCGAGTCTTGAACTCCTGAACTCAACTGATCCAATTGCCTTGGCCTCCCAAAGTGCTAGGATTACAAGAGTGGGCCACAGTACCCGGCCTAGCAAAATAAATTCTGCAAAAGACCTAAGGGAAGATATCGTATTGTTTTAGTTTAACTCCTTCGAGAAGATCCTGAACAAGACTTAGGTGAAGGGTCCTCCAGTAACCAAGAATCAGGGATGGAAGACAGGACACACTTTTGTTTCTTTAGAGTGACTTATAAAAAGTAAAGGTTTAATTAGGTAACTGAAAATTTACTTTGTCCTGTGATAAATCTGATTTGCATTTTCATCTCATGACAACCAATCTCCAATCCAGGGTTTCTCCACTGGGGGCCAACTTGTCCCCCAAGGAACATGTTTGGAGACGTGGCAATGTTTGCAGACATGTTTAGTTGTCACAACTGAAAGATGGGAGTGTGCTACTGACAATAGTGGGTAGAGGTCAGGGACACTGCTCAATGTCCTATAATGCACAGATAGCACACACATGCTTGCATGTGCGCACACACAAACATACCCCACCGCCACAAACGATCCAGCCCAAATTGTCAATAGCACTAACGCTGAGAAACCCTGCTGGACCACAAAAGCAGTGTGCATTCAAAAGCGGACATGAGTCTAATACCTCTCTCATCCCTTCATCAATTTACAGAGACGAGATTGTTAGTCACCTTTATCAAATATCCCTTACATAGATTTCTGAGGTAACTAAATTTCCACCAAAAAAACAGAAGAGGCTATTAGAGGCCGCTTGGCACTGCCCACAAATGACAATGAAAAGGGTTACAGTACCTTCCTGGGAATAGACCTTATTTGTATGTATTTGGATCTCTAGAAGTTAAACATTTAAAACAAACTCAGTAACAAAGCCAGGCAGGCTGAAGCCCCTGACAGAAATGTGTTTATTGACCTCTTTGTGGGATGGAACATAAAACTGGGAGAAATTTCATTATTGTTTATCAGTCTGGTATCTGACTGCTAAGAAAGCTAAGAATCAGGAGAACTCTGCAACTAGCTAGCTGTAGGACTTCCTTGGAGCTCCAATGAGTCATTTCTCAGCGAACTGCAGGGAGGATGGCGTTGAACAGGAAGCAAAGCAGGAAAGGCTGTGGGCCTCCCATACCCTGCTTCAGTCAGAACAGCTCCCCTATTCCTTGCTATTATTTCTTCCAAGAAAAAGATTGTGCTGCTTCTAAAAATAAGATCCAAAAAACAACATTAAGTGATAATATTGTAGGCCTGATATTACATTCAGAGCTACCTAAGTAAGCCTTTTATGATCCATCCTAGCACTTGTATCTTGTTACGGTATGTATCTGTTTATATGTTTGTTTTCCAGATTACAGTTCATTTATCTTGGCCTCCTATTGCCCAACTACACATCAATCAGGGTTTGCTGACTGAATGAATCATTTCCAGAATACAAGGTATTCTCAAAATTGAGGCATTCTCAAAGTGCTGATGACAGAGGGCAATTAAAGGTGAATCTCAGGTATAAGAATAAGGGGCCGGGCGCGGTGGCTCACGCCTGTTAATCCCAGCACTTTGGGAGGCCGAGGTGGGTGGATCACGAGGTCAGGAGATCGAGACCATCCTGGCTAACACGGTGAAACCCATCTCTACTAAAAACACAAAAAATTAGCCAGGCATAGTGGCGGGCACCTGTAATCCCAGCTACTCAGGAGGCTGAGGCAGGAGAATGGCGTGAACCCGGGAGACGGAGTCTACAGTGAGCAGAGATTGCGCCACTGCACTCCAGCCTGGGCGACAGTGTGAGACTGTCTCAAAAAAAAAAAAAAAAGAATAATGGGGCAGGTGTGGTAGCTCACATCTATAATCCCAACATTTTGGGAGGCTGAGACAGGAGGATCACTAAGGCCAGGAGTTCGAGACCAGCCTGGGCAACATATAGAGATCCCTGTTGCTACCTCCCCCCAAAAATTATAAAACTAGCTGGATGAGGCTGGACGCAGTGGCTCACACCTGTAATCCCAGCACTTTGGGAGGCCAAGGCAGGTGGATAGCTTGAGTACAGGAGTTCCAGACTAGCCTGGGCAACATGGCAAAATCCCATCTCTACAAACAATACAAAACTTAGCTGAGCATGGTGGCACACGCCTGTAGTCCCAGCTATCTGGGAGGCTGAGGTAGGAGGATCACTTGACCCTGGGGTTGGAGGCTGCAGTGAGCCAAGATCATGCCACTGTACTCCAGCCTATGTGACAGAGCAGGACTCTGTTTCAAAATTTTTTTAAAGTAAAATAAAATTAGCTGGATATGGTGGTGAGTGCTTGTGGTATCAGCTACTCGTGAGGCTGAGGTGGATCACTTGAGCCCATGACTATGCCACTGCAGAAGGAAGGAAGGAAGAAAGTAAGGGACGAAGGGAGGGAGAAAGGGAGGGAGAAAGGGAGGGAGGATGATGGCTGCCTAATAACTAAACACTTGGTGAAAGATGAGAATGGCCCTGTTGGGGGATCAAGCATTTGACGCTTTGTGCTTGAGTAACTCACTGTTTCATATATGAAGGGAAAATGCTGCATTACACTGGTCTTAAACTGGCTTCCTTACATTCCACAGATATGACTACTGAGAACGTACCTTTTAGATTTTGTTTTATGGTCTCTGAAAGCCTGATTGGTAGCATAACACTGTGTTACTTGCCCCCTCTTTTTTTTTTTTTTTTTTTTTTGAGACGAAGTCTTGCTGTGTCGCCCAGGCTGGAGTGCAGTGGCCAGATCTCAGCTCACTGCAAGCTCCGCCTCCCAGGTTCACGCCATTCTCCTGACTCAGCCTCCCGAGTAGCAGGCTAGTTAGCGCCGAGACTACAGGCGCCCACCACCTCACCTGGCTAGTTTTTTTGTGTTTTTTAGTAGAGACGGGGTTTCACGGTGTTAGCCAGGATGGTCTCCATCTCCTGACCTCGTGATCCACCCGTCTCGGCCTCCCAAAGTGCTGGGATTACAGGTTTGAGCCACTGCGCCCGGGCTCTTGCCCCCCCCCTTTATATAAAGAACTGTATACCAGCCTGGGCAACATGGCAAACACCCTGTCTCTACAAAAAAAACTACAAAAATTAGCTGGGCGTGGTGGCACATGCCTGTCGTCCCAGCTACTCAGGAGTCTGAGGCAGGAGGATTGCTTGAGCCCAGGAGGTGGAGGTTGTACTGAGCCAAAAACGCACCACTGCACTCCAGCCTAGGCGACAGAGTGAGATCCTGTCTCAAAAAAAGAGAGAAATGTACAGGCACACTTTTAACTGTTATGGTGGCAAATGCTTGCCAGCCTGCTCCACTCAATGCATACACAAACCACTGACTCCTTGATGTCTACATCTGTGAAAAAACATCCAGTGTCCCCCAAGTTGTCCTTAGAGTCTGGGTTTCATAGCAGCAGCAAGGTCTCTTCATGTTGTTCTCTAGGGAAGGGGTCAGCCACAAAAAGGCAACAGTTATACAACTTTGTAACAAGCCCACATCCTGTATCTATGCACATTTTGGAGGAAACACCAAGGCCTTAAGTTATCATTATTGCAAAGGAAAACGCTAGTTATCATAATTTACTGAAAAAAAAAGAAAAAAGAAAAAATCAAAAATCCCAGCAGTTTGCTGTAAAAACTGAGTAACTTCCTTTTACAATCTTCTCCAATGGGGCAGCACCCACAACTATACATATTAAAGTGAAGTTTAATGTCCAAGAGTTTAATTCCTTTAATTCCCAAGAGTTCCCAGAACTGGTCAAACATCATTATCTCCATTAATCATTATTCAGAGGAAATTCAAATAGCCCAGAACGTCAACTACTGACTGAGGACATGATCAGGCAACAGTGAATGAACAGCTTCAGAAAAAAGCAGACAAAATGGAAAAGACAGCTGTCCAACAGCTCAGGCATTCTCCAAGCCCGTGAGAGGTATACTCAAGCCTTTTTTTTTTTTTTTTTTTGAGATGGAGTTTCGCTGTTGTTGCAGCAAAATAATAGAGTGCAATGGCGCAATCTTGGCTTGCTGCAACCTCCGCCTCCTGGGTTCAAGCGATTCTCCTGCCTCAGCCTACTAAGTAGCTGGGACTACAGGCATGCACCACCACATCCAGCTAATTTTGTATTTTTAGTAGACACAAGGTTTCTCCATGTTGGTCAGGCTGGTCTCGAACTCCCAACCTCAGGTGATCCACCCGCCTCGGCCTCCCAAAGTACTGGGATTACAGGTATGAACCACCGTGCCTGGCCACATCTGGCTAATTTTGTATTTTTAGAGGTCAGGCTGGTCTCAAACTCCTGATCTCAGGTGATCCACCCACCTTGGCCTCCCAAAGTGCTGGGATTACAGACATGAGCCACTGTGCCCAAACTTTTTTTTTTTTTGAGACAAGGTCTTGCTGTGTTGCTCAGGCTGAAGTGCAGTGGCTCAATCATAGCTCACTGCAGCCTCAACTCCTGGGCTCAGGTGATACTTCCGACTTAGCCTCTGGAGCAGCTGGGACTACAGGCATTCACTACCACATCTAGCTAATTAAAAATTTTTTTGTAGAGACAAGGTCTCACTATGTTGCCCAGATTGGTCTCGAACTCCTGGGCTCAAGCGATCTCTCTTTGGCCTCCCAAAGTACTGGGATTACAGTCGTGGGCCATGATGCCCAGCCTCAAGCCTTTTCTCAAACAAAACCCTATACACATGGCCAATACATAAAGGAAATAAGAGAGCTTCCATCCTTAAAAATGAGGAGAGAAAGAGAAAGGAGGGCCAAAAGGGACTGAGCTCAGCTCCTCAGTCGCCTCAGGACCTCGAGCTTGGCTTACTTTGCTCAGCTATGGTCTAGGAGACAAAAGATACTCAATTAAACATTTGCTGGCTACCATTTCCCACTACCTGTGCTAAGTGACCAGTGGCTCTGGGCACGGTCTCTTATTATAGGCCTGTATGCCCAAATCAGCAGTGGGAAGCTGGGCCTGGATTAGCCATTGTTCCCAGACCTGACCTGCCCAGAGCTTTCTGGCTACTGGGCCAGAGCTCCATCTACTCTTCCACACATCATTTCCAGTTGCCCACTAGCTCCTTGAAAACTTCATGACCTTCCAAAAAACCATGTAGTTTCTGTGTCTTCAACTCACCTCATCCCCAGCATTGGTACTGAGCTCTAACCCTGTATTAGGGACAGGCATATCCTCTAATCAGCTGTCCTTGACTAAAGGCAGACTTTGAGCTCTAAACACTTCTGCCTCACCCACACCAGCCAGTTAAGTTGCTGCGGCCTCAGCAGTCCTCTCCTAGGAACCAGATTAGACCGCTGCTAACACATGGGGACACGCTGTCCTTTGGACAAGTACTCAGGCAAGTCCCTTGACAGTTGGTGTTTGGTAAAAGGCTGTCTGTTTACAAAGGAATGTCCCAAGGTTTCTGTCTTTAATCTACTCAAATACTTTTTTCGAACACAATGTGTGTTCGAAGACACAAATTGAGAGATGTGTACTTCTGAAGATGGGAAGAAAGGGTATTTGTCAGAACAATCCTTATCCTTTTTTTTTTTTTTTTGAGACGGAGTCTTGCTCTGTCGCCCAGGCTGGAGTGCAGTGGTGTGATCTCGGCTCACTGCAAGCTCCGCCTCCTGGGTTCACACCATTCTCTTGCCTCAGCCTCCCAAGTAGCTGGGACCACAGGCGCCCGCCACCTCACCTGGCTAATTTTTTGTATTTTTAGTAGAGGCGGGGTTTCACACTGTTAGCCAGGATGGTCTCGATCTCCTGATCTCGTGATCCGCCCACCTCGGCCTCCCAAAGTGCTGGGATTATAGGCATGAGCCACCGCGCCCGGCCCCTTATCCTGTTTTTGGTTGCAAATCCCTTTCAGAATCAGAGCAAGGCTTCAGATTCTCTCTCCAGGACAATATTATAGTTTTAAAACGTTGCCTGTGGCCAGGCATGGTGGCTCACGCCTGTAATCCCAGCACTTTGGGAGGCCAAGGTGGGTGGATCACCCGAGGTCAGGAGTTCGAGCCCAGCCTGGCCAACATGGAGAAACCCCGTCGCTAACAAAAATACAGAAATTAGCTGGGCATGGTGGTGGCAGGCACCTTAATCCCAGCTACTTGGTAGGCAGAGACAGGAGAATCGTTTGAACCCAGGCGGCAGAGGTTGCAGTGAGCCGAGATTGAGTCATTGCACTCAAGCCTGAGGGACAAGAGCGAGACTTCTCTCAAAAACAAAAATAAAAACAAAAACAAAAAAAATCAATCCCTGTTCTAAAAGGAGTCTATCAGTGACATTCTCTTTTTATGGGTAAAGTTTTCAGTAAGACCCTGAGTGCTCTAAGAAAGGTTTCTTCTTTCTTTGGCCTCCTTCCTTCTCTTCTCTTCCTACTCTATCTTAGCGGGTTCAGTGCAAGTTCTCCCGTTTTCTCAATTTCTCCACTCTACCTTCCCCGGCCTCTCAAAACTCTCATAAACCTTACAAAGTGATTTCACTGTTTTGTGTCTTCCCAAAGTTACTACCAGCTCCTAGTAAACAAAGACTGTGCTTGGTTTGCTGTTGTATTTGCACATCCCCTCAATGCCAATACTCTGCACACCTTAGAGGCTCAATACAGTACAATCAGCCCTACATATCCATGGGCTCTGCATTTGTGGATTCAACCAACCTCAGATTAAAAATATTCACAAAAAGGCCTGGCATGGTGGCTCACGCCTGTAATCATAGCACTTTGAGAGGTGGAAGTGGGTGAATCACTTAAGGTCAGGAGTTCAAGACCAGCCTAGCCAACATGATGAAACCTCATAATCTGCTAAAAATATAAAAATTAGACGGGGGTTGTGGCAGGCACCTGTAATCCCAGATACTTGGGAGGCTAGGGCAAGAGAATCGCTTGAACCCAGGAGGCGGAGGTTGCAGTGAACCAAGACTGCACCATTGCACTCCAGCCTGGGTGACAGAGCGAAATGCCGACTCAATCAACCAATCAATCTTCGGGGTAGGGGAGGGGAAACAAGATGGCTGCATCTGTACTACACATGTACAGACTTTTTTTCTTGTCATGATCACCTAAACAATACAGTATAACAACTATTTACATAGCACTGTATTAGGTATTATAAATACGGATGATTTAAACAATACAAAAGATATGTATAATTTATATGCTAATTCTATACACCATTTTATATAAGAAACTTGAGCTGGGAATGGTGGCTCATGCCTGTAATTCCAGCACTTTGGGAGGCCGAGGCAGGCAGATCACCTGAAGTCAGGAGTTCGAGACCAGCCTGGCCACCATGGTGAAACCTCATCTCTACTAAAAATACAAAAATTAGACAGGCGTGGTGGTGCACACCTATAATCCCAGCTACTCCGGAGGCTGAGGCAGGAGAATCATTTGAACCCGGGAGGTGGAGGTTGCAGTGAGCCAAAATCGCACCACTGCACTCCAGCCTGGGTGACAGTGCAAGACTCCATCTCAAAAAAAAAAAAAAAAAAAAGAAACTTGAGCATCCTGGATCTTGGTACCCTTGAGGGGTCCTGGAACCAATCTCCACAGATACTGAGGGATGACTATATATACCTGTCAAATGGCCTCATATTACTGTTTCTTGATCCTTTTACCTTTAGATATTTGGACTTCAATGTGTTGCCTCCTTTAAAATTTGGGCATATAGGCCGGGTGCAGTGGCTCAAGCCTGTAATCCCAGCACTTTGGGAGGCTGAGATGGGCGGATCACGAGGTCAGGAGATCGAGACCATCCTGGCTAACACGGTGAAACCCCATCTCTACTAAAACATACAAAAAACTAGCCAGGTGTGGTAGCGGGTGCCTACAGTCCCAGCTACTCAGGAGGCTGAGGCAGGAGAATGGCATAAACCCGTGAGGCGGAGCTTGCAGTGAGCTGAGATCTGGCCACTGCACTCCAGCCTGGGCAACAGAGGGAGACCCCGTCTCAAAAAAAAAATTGGGGCATATGAGGCCCGGCACCGTGGCTCACACCTGTAATCCCAGCACTTTGGGAGGCTGAGGTGGGCGGACCACTTGAGGTCAGGAGTTCGAGACCAGCCTGGTTAATATGGTGAAACCTCGTCTCTACTAAAAACGCAAAAATTAGCCAGGTATAGTGGCGCACATCTGTAGTCCCAGCTACTCGGGAGGCTGAGGCAGGAGAATCGCTTGAGCCCGGGAAGCAGAGGTTGCAGTGAGCTGAGATAGCGCCACTGCACTCCAGCCTGGGTGTCGCAGCAAGACTCCATCTCAAAAAACAAACACACAAAAAGATGTATAGCTATATTTCATCTGCACCCTAAGTTCCTAGCACAAAGCTCCTAAAACTTTTGGAGATGGGGGGCACTAAGAGAACCTTTCGTTCTGATATTGGTCTTCAACCCCAGTTCCTGACACAGAGCTTCTAAAACTTTTGTAATTTCCTAAATCCCTTGGAATTTCCTGGGTAATAGGAGCATCTTGTTTTGTTTTGTTTGAGACAGAGTCTCATTCTGTCACCCAGGCTGTAGTGCAGTGGCACGATATTGGCTCACTGCAACCTCTACCGCCCAGGTTCACGCGATTCTCCTGCCTCAGCCTCCTGAGTAGCTGGGATTACAGGTGCACACCACCACACCCAGCTAATTTTTTGTGTATTTTTAGTAGAGACAGGGTTTCACTATTTTGGCCAGACTGGTCTCGAACTCCTGACCTCATGATCTGCCTCCCAAAGTGCTGGGATTACAGGTATGAGCCACTGCACCCAGCTGGTAACAGGAGCATCTTTTGTTGTAAGTAAGTAACTCTTGGTGGGCTCCTAGATAGCCTTGGGATAGGGGCTGATTGCCTGGGGAACCAACTATGTGATTAGAGGGTGGGAACTTTCAGCGCTACCCACTTAATCTCAGGGGAGGGGAGAAGGTCTAAAGGTTGAATTGATCACCAATGGCCAATAATGTATTCAATTATGCCTTTGTAATGAAGCCTCCATAAACACACACACACACACACACACCCAGGGTTTGCATTAGCTTCAGGATAGCTGACTACATGAAAGTTCCAGAGAGGGCGTAGAAGCTCCATGCCCCTTCCTACATGCGTCACCCTATACATCTCTTCCATCTAGCTATTTATCTGTATCCTTTTTTCTTTTTTTCCACTCTGTTGCCCAGGCTGGATGGAGTGCAGTGGTGTGATCTCAATTCACTGCAACCTCCGTCCCCCAGGTCCAAGTAATTTTTCTGCCTCAGCCTCCCTAGTGGCTGGGATTACAGGCATGCACCACCACGCCTAGCTAATTTTTTTGTATTTTTAGTAGAGATGGGGTTTCACCATGTTGGTCAGGCTGGTCTCAAAGTCCTGACCTCAGGTGATCTGCCCTCCTTGGCCTCCCAAAGTGCTGGGATTACAGGCATGAACCAGCACACCCAGCCATCTGTATCCTTCTTAATATCCTTTAAAGTAAATGGGTAAATATAAGTGAAGTGTTTTCCTGAGTTCTGTGAGCCACTCTAGCAGATTAATCAAACCCGAGGAGGGACTGTCAGAACTCTCAATTTATAGTGGTAGGTCAGAAGAACAGGTGACAATTTACTACTTGTGATTAGCGCCTCAAGTTGGGACAGTTTTGTGGGACTGAGCCCTCAACCGGTGGGATCTGACACTATCTCCAGATAGAGTGTGTCAGAATTTAACTGACTTAGAGGACACCCTGCTGAAGTGTCTACTAGAGAACTGCTTGGTGTATGGGGAAACAACTCCCATATATCTGGTGTCAGAAGTGTTGTGTTGAGTGACTGTGGGAATAGAGTAGGAAAAACACTTTGGGTTTTTTGCCTGTCTCAAATAACTAGAAGAGCCACAAGCGAAGACAGAAAAGCATAACCTACAGCAGCTAGTTTCTCACCACAGCACATTTTTCCCTTTCTGGGTCCACTTGCCTTTTTATAAACACAAAAAGTCTTACAAAGCAGGACAAATGTGACACTGAGCTCAGACATTTGAACATTGTGCTAGAGGAATGGAGTTTTTAAAGTTATATTCTAATAAGTGGAATACCTGCTATTACCAAGCAGACCGAAGGCCTGACTTTCCCTGTGCCCTTCCTACATAAAAAGAAGGGAGTAAATATTTAATGTCTTCTAGGTAGACGTTAGAGGACCACCCAGGCCACACTTCACTAAGTTTGCTTTTTCATCTGCCTTCAAACACTACTATTCACACTCAGCTTTACTCATTTATTCCTTCCCTTCTCCCTCCTGCCCTCCTCCAGACTGCCACAGAGATAGTTCAAGGTGACAACAGCTCCTCTGTAGCAGCACATAGTGGTCCTGCCAGAGACAACAGCAGATCAAGTAACTACTGAAGATGATGGCTACACTTGGACAGGTGACATTACATTATCATCAACAAATATTTATCACCTTCTTCAGTATTGTGACTACAAAGAAGGATAAGACCTTCTGCGCGTTAAGTACCTTTCAATCTAAAGACTTAGGTGGAAAAATAAAAAGATAACATAAGGTGTACCATTTTA
>NC_045450.1:4502534-4514581 GCF_002776525.5 Piliocolobus tephrosceles | reverse complement strand
AGACTTAGGTGGAAAAATAAAAAGATAACATAAGGTGTACCATTTTATAAATATTAATTGTGCAATACAGACAACTGTGTTAAGACAGAGCTTTATGTTCCCGACTTTCCAGAACAATTCTGATTTCAAATATCCTGTTCCACCTAATTCTTTCAGTACACCTGTATGCTCAGACAATGATATGTGTTTGGCATAAAAATTATGATCATCACAGCTACTTATGAGGCCAGTCAACTAGATCAACTAAAATCAGGATGGCATTATAATACCAGATTGTTTCAATCACAGCATTATAATACCAGATTGTTTCAATCACACTAGTACCTTCTCGCAGCCTTAGCACAGTGCTTTAATAATAGGCCCTCTATCTCAGACATGTCAACATGAGCAAAACAAAAAATAGTAGGCCTGGCCGGGCACGGTGCTCATGCCTGTAATCCCAATACTTTGGGAGGCAGAGGTAGGTGGATCACCTGACATCAGGAGTTTGAGACCAGCCTGGCCAACATGGTGAAACCCTGTCTCTACTAAAAATACAAAAAATTAGGCAGGCGTCGTAGCAGGTGCCTATAATCCCAGCTTCCCCAGAGGCTAAGGCAGGAGAATCGCTTAAACCTGGGAGGTGGAAGTTGCAGTGAGCCAATTTCACACCACTGCACTCCAGCCTGGGTGACAAGAGTGAAACTCTGTCTCAAAAAAAAAAAAAAAAATTGTAGGCCCTTAGCCGGGCATGGTCGCTCACACCTGTAATCCCAGCACTTTAGAAGGCCCAGGTGGGTGGATCACTTGAAGTCAGGAGTTTGAGACCAGCCTGGCCAACATGGCGAAACCCCATCTCTACTAAAAATACAAAAATTAACTAGGCGTGCTGGCACACACCTGTAATCCCACCTACTCGGGAGGCTGAGGAAGGAGAATCACTTGAACCCAGAAGGCAGAGGTCGCAGTGAGCCGAGATGGCGCCACTGCACTCTAGCCTGGGTGACAGAGCAAGACTCCGGCTAAGAAAAAAAAAAAAAAGGCTGGGTGCTGTGGCTCACGCCTGTTAATACCAGCACTTTGGGAGGCCGAGGAGGGTGGTTTGCTTGAGGTCAAGGGCTGGAGACTAGCCTGGCCAACATGGCGAAACCCCATCTCTACCAAAAATACAAAAATTAGTCAGGCATGTTGGTGCATCCCTGTAGTCCCAGTTACTTGGAAGGCTGAGGCAGGAGAATTGCCTGAACCCCGGAGGCAGAGACTGCAGTGAGCTGAGATCAAATCACTGCACTCCAGCCTGGGTGAGAGAGCCAGACTCTGTCTCAAAAAAATAAAAAATAAAAAAGCTGGGCGCAGTGGCTCATGCCTATAATCCCAGCACTTTGGGAGGCCGAGGTGGGTGGATCACCTGAGGTCAGGAGTAGGAGACCAGCCTGGCCAACACAGTGAAACCTCATCTCTACTAAAAATACAAAAATTAGCCAGGCATGGTGGCATACAGCTGTAATCCCAGCAACTCAGGAGGCTGAGGCTGGAGAATAGCTTGAACCCAGCAGGCTGAGGTTGCAGTGAGCTGAGATTGTGCCACCACACTCCAGCCTGGATGACAGAGCAAGACTGTCTCAAAAACAAACAAACAAAAAAAAAAAAGGCCGGGCACGGTGGCTCACGCCTGTAATCCTAGCACTTTGGGAGGCCGAGGCGGGAAGATCACGAGGTCAGGAAATCGAGACTATCCTGGCTAACACGGTGAAACCCCGTCTCTACTAAAAATACAAAAAATTAGCCGGGCGTGGTGGCGGGCACCTACAGTCCCAGCTACTCAGGAGGCTGAGGCAGGAGAATGGCGTGAACCCAGGAGGCAGAGGTTGCAGTGAGCCGAGATCGTGCCACTGCACTCCAGCCTGGGCAACAGAGCAAGACTCCGTCTCAAAAAAAAAAAAAAAAAAGAAGAATAAGAAAAAGGCAGGCTGGGTACAAGACACCAGTCTGTTATGCCATTCTTCCCCACAGCCTTTTTAAAGTTACTGAGAACTATGACAGTAATTAGGCCTATGATACTCCTGGGAAGGAAACGAATCTATTTGTGAAACAAAAATTAATTTTTTCCCTAAGCCAAGTGAAGAGAATATCCACTTCGTTGGCCTCTGATATACACACTGACAGCACAGTTCACCACACAATGATCACCTCTTCTGGCGTCCCTTTCCTAAGGTATTCTATTCACTTACCGCTCTATCTTCCCTGCTAGTCCACTCCCTCCTCTTTCCAGCCTGTGCCTTAGACAAGGACCCCAAACAAGAATAACCTGAGAAACTACAAAAACAGGTTCCCAGTCATAATCCCAATTTTACCAAAAAAGAAAGGTTTGGAAACCCCTTAGATCAACAAGCAGCATCCAAAGACACCAAAAACTTAGGCTCACCAAGTATTAACTTCCTGCCTCAGTCTCCCAAGTAGTTGAGATTAGAGGCATGTGCCAGCATCCCACTTATTGTTCACTCTAATATAATTTTATTTTCTTTGAGACGAAGTTTCGCTCTTGTCGCCCAGGCTGGAGTGCAATGGCACGATCTCAGCTCACTGCAACCTCCGCCTCCTGGGTGCAAGCAATTTTCCTTCCTCAGTCTCCCGAGTAGCTGGGATTACAGGCTACTTTTTGCAAGGCTAATTTTTGTATTTTTAGTAGAGACACGATTTCACCATGTTAGCCAGGCTAGTCTTGAAATTGCAAGGCTAATTTTTGTATTTTTAGTAGAGACAGGGTTTCAACATGTTAGCCAGGCTGGTCTCGAACTCCTGACTTCAGGTGATCTACCTGCCTGGGTACCCCGAAGTGCTGGGATTACAGGCGTGAGCCACCACACCCAGTCTAGGTCAAGTTTTTAATCTCTTTTCTCTCCAAGGAGTTAGAAGCTGAATTTCAAATTTTACACTGAAATACACAATTGTAATTTTTCTGTTCTTTTTTTTTTTTGAGACCAAGTTTTGCTATTGTTGCCCAGGCTGGCGTGCAGTGGCACGATCTCAGCTCACCACAACCTCCGCCTCACAGGTTCAAGTGATTCTCCTGCCTCAGCCTCTCAAGTAGCTCAGATTATAGGCACGTGCCACCATCCCCAGCTAATTTTTTTTTTTTTTTTTTTAAGTAGAGACAGGGTTTCTCCATGATGGCCAGGCTGGTCTCTATCTCCTGACCGCAGGCGATCCACCCACCTCGGCCTCCCAAAGTGCTGGGATTACAGGCGTGAGCCACTGCACTGGGCCCACAATTCTAATTTTCAAAGTATATCGCCCCTCCTGGAGGAGTGATATTCCAGTTTTGGGTGCAATCCTGATGTAGAGCCCAAATGTCCTGTGAAGAGGGTCAGCTGTTAAAAGGAAACCAAAAAAATCAAGGTAGCTCTAGCTGTCCAATTTTACAATTTTTCAACAGATTTGATGAGGGGTGAGCTAAAGGCAGTCAATGCTTTATTGTCTGTTAACTCATTGGCACTGGTGTTTCTAGAGTTGCTCATGTTCCCCCTTTTGGTGACTCACAGCATTTCAACATGTTGCCACAGCAAAGGAAAAAAGGAAATCAAGTCAGACAATGGAGGAATCACAGGATTTCCCTCTTCACATCCCCATTTAGATGAGGTCATTCAATGAGTGTGTGTGTGTTTCCAAGGCTCCACAAATTCCCACACCCTCACCAGTGTTTAAACCTAAATGTTGTATCTGATAACTTTTTCTAATTTTACCAAGTAAACTTTTATATGTCTTATTTAACTGTGAACTCCTGGTAAGCACAAATTTTGTCTTGTGATATTTATTTTTTCTTTTTTGAGACAGGGTCTCACTCTGTCAGCCAAGCTGGAGTACAGTGATGCGATCTCAGCTCACTGCAACCTCCACTTCCTGGGCTCAAGTGATCCTCCAAAATCAACCTCCCCTGTAGCTGGGATTACAGCCACGCGCCACCCTGCCCATTTAATTTTTTGTATTTTTAGTAGAGACAGGGTTTCACCATGTTGACCAGGCTCGTCTCTAAGTCCTGACCTCAAGTGATCCGCCTACATCGGCCTCCCAAAGTGCTGGGATTACAAGCGTGAGCCACCCTGCCCAGCCTAAGCTGAGTTTTAACACTGACCTCGTTTTACACGTGGAAAAATGATCAACTCGCAAGGCTTTGCAAGGGGCTGAGAGGAGAAGGCTTCCTCCAGTGGAAAGTACTATGCAGTGCTTTTTTTCTTTTTTCTTTTTTTGAGATGGAGTCTCGCTCTGTCACCCAGGCTCTGCCTCCTAGGTTCAAAGGATTCCTGCCTCAGCCTCCCGAGTAGCTGGGATTACAGGCATGCCCCAACACCTCAGGCTAATTTTTGTATTTTTAGTAGGGACGGAGTTTTACCATGTTGACCAGTCTGGTCTCGAACTCCTGACCTCAAGTGATCTGCTTGCCTCGGCCTCCCCAGAGTGCTGGGATTACTGCACCGGCCAGCGTTTTTTTCAATCACACTCCACCTTGTCTGGTTTATAGCGCCATCAACAAAACAGTATGCAAGGATGGACAGCCACAGGCCATGACAACCGGCTTATCAGAAGCGATTTTTTTTTTTTTAATGGAGTCTTGCTGTGTTGCCCAGGTTGGAGTGCAATGGCGTGATTGGTAGCTCACTGCAACCTCCGCCTCCCGGGTTCACTTCAATGGTAGCTCAATGCAACCTCCGCCTCCCGGGTTCAAGCGATTCTCCTGCCTCAGCCTCCTGAGTAGCTGGAGCTACAGGCTCACGTCACCATGCCCGGCCGATTTTTGTATTTTTAGTAGAGATGGGGTTTCATCATGTTGGCCAGGCTGGTCTCGGACTCCTGACCTCAAGCAATCCGCCCGCCCCGGGCTCCCAAAGTGCTAGAATTACAGGCGTGAGCCACCGCCCCGGCCCAGACGCGATTTAAACGGCATGACACAGGCAGGCCACGTGCAAAGACCGCAAGGAGGTCCTGGCAGCTTTTGCAGGGCAATTAATGCACCCAGAGCACTGCGCTCAGAAGGTGACAGGTAAACCCGTGTCCAGACTAACCGGCTGCCCCTACAATTGATCCCTCCCAGTCCGACTCTGCTCCAAGCTGTACCAGGGTTCACTTGTGAAGTCACGACACCCACTCAAGCGGCACTTCCTATACAGATAAGGGCACTGGAGGAAGGGCAGAGACCCGGCCAGTGCCAACAGCCCGGGAAGCCGCTAAGCCGGGCTCCAATCTCTGCCGGCATCCCCTGTCAGCACCGCCGACGTCCCCAGCTACGACCCCGGGGGTCACCTCGCCCAGCACGGCCGTGACGGTGGGAGGGGGTGGGCCCAAGGAGGACGCCAAAGAAAGCCGCTCAGGCCTCCCCGCGTCCCCGGGGAGACGATTCTAGAGAGCGGCGTCCGGGGTTTCGCCCTCCCCTGACAGCCCCTCCACGCCCGTCTTCGTGCTTCTGCCCGGCCTCACCCAGTTTCCGGCCTGCCCGGTCTCCCCTCAGACCCGCGCCGGGGACGCAGACGGCTGTGGCCTGGCCGAGCCCAGGTCCGAAGGCCTGGACCGAGGCAGCGCCCGCGAAGGACACGGCGCGGTCCGAGGAGCCGGGCGGAAGGAAGGCCCTGGGAGGGCGCAGACAGCTCACCTGCCGCAGGTCGCTGTGGCCCGTCCGCCAGGCTCCACTCAGCTTGCCCGTCAGCGACTCCCTCAGGCGCCGCAGTCCCCGCAGCCCAACGGACTGGCGCGAAGGCCGGTACAACGTCGGCACGCAGCGCGGGGCGGGGCCTAGGGAGGACACGCCCCTTGTAGCTGACAGGCCCTTGCGGGGGGCGGGAAGTGGAGCATGTGGCTTTCTCCAGGTCTTTAGACGCTGCAGGCTCAGGCTCTGCTCAGCGGGGTAAGTAGGGGTCCTTCGGCAGGAACGCTAGTGTTCACAAGAGCCGAGGTGTGTGCGGGTGCCTCAGGGCTGAGCACTTTTCTTCCGCAGTGTGGTTTAATCCTTTTACATCCACTCAGTGATGTAAGAAATAGGGTTGTCAATCGTGGCACCACCCACTTGGTCACTTGCCAATGCAATCTGCGAAACTGAGTCTCAACTCCGACGCATCGGTTACCAGTCTTGTATCTGATCTCCCTGTTGCATTATGGGCATTCTTCAAACAGCAGCCAGAATGACAGAATGAATTTTTTTTTTTTTTTTTTTTTTTGAGACGGAGTTTTGCTCTTGTCACCCAGGCTGGAGTGCAATGGCGTGATCTCGGCTCACTGCAACCCCTTTCCCCCGGGTTCAAGCGATTCTCCTCCTCAACCTCCCAAATAGCTGGGATTACAGGGACGTGCCACCACACCCGGCTAATTTTTGTATTTTTAGTAGAGACGGGGTTTCACCATGTTGGCCAGGCTGGTCTTGAACTCCTGACCTCAGGTGATCCACCCGCCTTGGCCTCCCAAAGTGCTGGGATTACAGGCGTGAACCACCGTGTCTGGATTTTTTTTTTTTTTTTTTAAGACAGGGTCTGGCTGTGTAGCCCAAACTGGAGTGCAATGGTGCAATCAGAGTTCTCTGCAGCCTCGAGCTCCTGTTCTCAAACCATCCTCCTGCCTCAGCCTTCCAAGTAACTTGGACTAAAGGCATGCACCACCACGCCAGGGAATTTTTTACTTTTTATAATCCCAACACTATGGTAGGCAGAGGCAAGAGGATTGCTTGAGTGCAGGAGTACAAGACCAGCCTGGGCAACATAGGAAGACCCCGTCTCTACAAAAAAATTTAAACATCAGTCTGAGGTGGTGGTGTGTGCCTATAGTCCCAGCCACTTGGGAGGCTGAGGTGGGAGGATTGCTTGAGCCCAGAAGTTCCTAGGCTGCAATGAGCTGTGATGGTGCCACCTTACTCCAGCCTGGGCAACAGAGTGAGGACGTGTCTCTTTCAAAAAAAAAAAAAGTCACCAGAGATATGAATATGAATACATAGCTCAGATAGGACGCAATGGCTGATTGCTGTTTTGTTTGTTTTTTTTTTTTTTTGAGATGGAGTCTCACACTGTCGCCCAGGCTGGAGTGCAATGGCGCAATCTTGGCTTACTGCAGCCTCCTCCCAGGTTCAAGCAATTCTCCTGCCTCAGCCTCCCAAGTAGCTGGGATTACAGGCGCCTGCCACCACGCCTGGCTAATTTTTTAATTTTTTTTAGTAGAGACGGGATTTCACTATGTTGGCCAGGCTGGTCTTGAACTCCTGACCTTGTGATCCGCCCACCTTGGCCTCCCAAAGTGCTGGGATCATAGGCATGAGCCATGGAGCCCAGCCCAATTTTTGTGTTTTTTTTTTTTTTTTTTGAGACCGAGTCTCGCTCTGTTGCCCAGGCTGGAGTGCAGTGGCGCGATCTCCACTCACTACAAGCTCCATCCCCCAGGTTCATGCCATTCTCCTGCCCCAGCCTCCCGTGTAGCTGGGACTACAGGCGCTGCCACCGTGCCCGGCTAATTTTTTGTATTTTTAGTAGAGATGGGGTTTCACAGTGTTAGCCAGGATGGTCTCGATCTCCTGACCTCATGATCCGCCCGTCTCGGCCTCCCAAAGTGCTGGGATTACAGGTGTGAGCCACAGCGCCCGGCCAAATTTTTGTATTTTTAGTAGAGACAGTTCACCATATTGGCCAGGCTGGTCTCAAACTCCTGATCTCAAGTGATCCGCCCGCGTTGGCCTCCGAGTGGTTTTTTTTTGTTTGTTTTCAAAGAGAATGGGGTCTTCCTATGTTGTCCAGACTGGTGTGGAATGCCTGGAAGCAATCCTCCCACTTGGACCTCCCCAAGTGCTGAGATTACAAATGTGAGCCCGGTCGCCCGCCTGCTGTCTCACTTTAATGTTTCTCTGGGCCTTGTATTTTAAAAGGACTCACATTCCTCAGATAAAATTTCTTTTCTTGGCCAGGCGCGGTGACTCACGCCTGTAATCCCAGCCGTTTGGGAGGCTGAGGCAGGCGGATCACCTGAGGTCAGTTCAAGACCAGCCTGGCCAACATGGTGAAACCGCATCTCTACTAAAAAAAAATACAAAAAATTAAAAAAAAATTATTTTCTCAAACTCAAATTAATGTCCACACTGAAGTGTTTAAGGGTGAAGGGCACTGATGTCTGCAACTTTAAATGCATTTAAAAAGTAAGATAGTTGATGAGTGGATAGATGGATAAATATATCTAGGTGGTAAGTATATGGGAGTTCACCATTCAGCTCTTTCAACTTTTCTGTATGTTTACACATTTTCATAATAAAATTTTGGTGAAAATAATATTGTCATCCGCATCTGTGTGAAGAGACCACCAAACAGGCTTTGTGTGAGCAATAAAGCTTTTTAATCACCTGGGTGCAGGCGGGCTGGGCCCGAAAAGAGAGTCAGGGAAGGGAGATAAGGGTGGGGCCGTTTTATAGGATTTGGGAAGGTAAAGGAAAATTACAGTCAAAGGGGGGTTGTTCTCTGGCGGGCAGGACTGGGAGTCATAAGGTGCTCAGTGGGGGAGCTTTTTGAGCCAGGATGAGCCAGGCACAAGATAATGTCATCCCTTAAGGCAAGGACCGGCCATTTTCACTTCTTTTGTGGTGGAATGTCATCAGTTAAGGCGGGGCAGGGCATTTTCACTTCTTTTGTGATTCTTCAGTTACTTCAGGCCATCTGGGCGTATACGTGCAAGTCACAGGGGATGCGATGGCTTGGCTGGGGCTCAGAGGCCTGACAAATATAACTGTAATACTCTATTGCCAGATGTGCACAGCAAGTCAATACACCAAGACACAGGGCTGCAGCAGAGAGAGGCTGAATAGTAGGGCCAACGAGGTGCAGTGGTTCATGCCTGTAATCCCACCACGTTTGGGAGGCCGAGGGAGGAGGATTACTTAAGGCCAGGAGTTCAAGATCAGGCTGGACAACATAGTGTAGCAGGACGAGCGGCAGACAGAACTCCTCAGACACCGAGTTACATACAGAAGGAAGGGGTTTATTCGGCCGGGAGCATCGGCAAGACTTCTGTCTCAAGAGCCAAGCCCCCCAAGTGAGCAATTTCTGTCCCTTTTAAGGGCTCACAACTCTAAGGGGGTGCATGTGAGAGAGTCGTGACTGATTGAGCAAGCAGGGGGTACGTGACTGGGGGCTGCATGCACCGGTAATTAGATCGGGACAAAACAAGATAGGGATTTTCACAGTGCATTTCTATACAATGTCTGTAATCTATAGATAACAGAACTAATTAGGTCAGGGGTGGATTTTTAACTACCAGGCCCAGGGTGCGGCACCGGGCTGTCTGCCTGTGGATTTCATTTCTGCCTTTTAGTTTTTACTTCTTCTTTCTTTGGAGGCAGAAATTGGGCATAAGACAATATGAGGGGTGGTCTCCTCCCTTAATAGGAGAACTCATTTCTACAAAAAATAAAAAAAAATTAGCTGGGCATGGTGTTGTGTACCTTTATTCCCAGCTACTGGGGAGGCTGAGGTGGGAGGATCGTTTGAACCCTGAAATTTGAGGCTGCAATGAGCTATGACCACACCACTGCACTCCAGCCTGGGCAACAGAGTGAGACCCTGTCTCTTAAAAAATAAATCTTAGGGCCACCCAATGAGGAGATGGGAGGAAACCTCAATCTGTCTCCCCCAGGAATTTGGGGCTAGGGTTTTTAAGGATTTTGAAGTGGGCCAAAGTGTGGAGACTGTTGATTTGTTGAAGAGTGCAGAAGGAAGCCATGGGACAGGGAGAAGAAGGAACTATAGTCTCATGCTGACTCCATGGAGGTCTTCAAACTGGTTGACATCACCCTTTTTCCTGGAATTTGGAATCTGAAAAATATCTTAAGCAATTTTTTAAAAAGTTATTTTATTTTTATTTTTTAATCAATCTGTCTTTTTATGATGCACTTTCTGCTTTCATCATATCTTAAGCAATTCTCAAATAAGAGCTTATGATTCTAGTGTCACAGATCCTAACTATAGGAACAATGGGGAGGCAAAAGGTCAGTTCTCAGTGACTTTCAATTACAAGGAAGTGGGTAAAAGTGCATAGCCTGATTAGTGCTTAATTATAACTGAGTGTCTGTCCAGAATTCTTGTTAACCATGTGAGGGAGGCTTAAATATATTCATTCTGATCCCCTCCTCCACCGACTTTTTTTTTTTTTTTTTTTGAGATGGAGTCCCGCTCTGTTGCCCAGGGTGGGCAGTGGCATGATCTCGGCTAACTGCAACCTCTGCCTCCCGGGTTCAAGTGATTCTCCTTGAACCTCCCAAGTAGCTGAGACTCCCAAGTAGCTGAGACTACAGGCACCCGCCACCATGCTTGGCTAATTTTTTGTATTTTTAGTAGAGATGGGGTTTCACCGTGTTAGCCAAGATGGTCTCGATATCCTGACCTCGTGATCCCCCCACCTCGGCCTCACAAAGTGCTGGGATTACAGGTGTGAGCGACTGCGCTGGGGTGATTCCCCCTTTTAAGAGATGGGGTCTTGCTTTGTCATCCAGACTGGAGTGCAGTGACATGATCTTGGCTCACTGCAACCTTGACCTCCTGGCCTCAAGTGATCCTCCTGCCTCAGCCTCCCAAATCACTGGAATTACAGGCCACCGCACCATGCCATTTTTTAGTTTTATTGAACACAAAGAAATTACTGAAATCGTGGGACGGGCGTGGTGGCTCCTGCCTGTAATCTCAGCACTTTGGGAGCCTGAGGTGGGGTGATCACTTGAGGTCAGGAGTTTGAGACCAGCCTGGCCAACATGTCGAAACGCCATCTATACCAAAAATACAAAAAACTTTAGCCAGGCATGGTGGCTCCTGCCTGTAATCCCAGCTACTCAGGAAACTGAGGCAGGAAAATAGCTTGAACCCAGGAGGCACAGGCTGCAGTGAGCCAAGATCACACCACCACTGCACTCCAGCCTGGGCGACACAGCAAGACTCCACCTTGAAAACAAAAAACAAAACAAAATGAAAAAACCCGAAATCAGTGTAAATAGCAGCAACTTCAAAAGTGAGTTAGAAGCTGGGCACGGTGGCTCCCACCTGTACTCCCAGCACTTTGGGAGGCTGAGGCGGGTGAATCGTTTGGGGCTAGGAGTTCAAGAACAGCCTGGCCAACATGGTGAAACCCCCCTCTCGACTAGAAATACAAAAATTAGCTGGGCATGGTGGTGTAGCAGGGTGAGCCGCAGACAAGAACCCCTCAGACACTGGAGTGTAGAAGGAAAGGGCTTTACTCAGCAGGGAGCATCAGCGGACTCACGTCTCCAAAACCCGAGCTCCCTTTTAAGCAATTCCTGTCCCTTTTAAGGGCTTACAACTCTAAGGGGGTCTGTGTGAGAGGGTCATGACTGATTGAGCAAGCAGGGGGTACATGACTGGGGGCTGCATGCACTGGTAATCAGAACGGAAAGGAACAGGACAGGGATTTTCACGATGCTTTTCCATACAATGTCTGAAATCTATAGATGACACAAGCAGTTAGGTCAGGGCTTGATTTTTAACTACCAGGCCCAGGGCGCGGTGCTGGGCTATCTGCCTGTGGATTCCATTTCTGCCTTTTAGTTTTTAACTTCTTTCTTTGGAGGTAGAAATTGGGCATAACACAATATGAGGCGTGGTCTCCTCCCTTAGTGGCACATACCCGTAATCCCAGCTACTCAGGAAACTGAAGCAGGAGAATCGCTTGGACCCAGGAGGCGGAGGTTGCACTGAGCCAACATGGTGCCACTACTGCACTCCAGCCTAGGCGACAGAACCAGACTCTGTCTTAAAAAGAAAAGAAAAGGCCAGGTGAGGTGGCTCACGCCTGTAATCCCAGCAATTTGGGAGACCGAGGTGGGTGGATCACGAGGTCCGGAGTTCGAGACCAGCCTGGCCAAGATAGTGAAACCCTGTCTCTACTAAAAATACAAAGCCGGGCACGGTGGTGGGTGCCTGTAAACCCAGCTACTCGGGAGGCTCAGGCAGGAGAATCTCTTGAACCCGGGGGGCGGAGGTTGCAGTGAACCGAGATCGCACCACTGCACTCCAGCCTGGATGACAGAGCAAGACCCTGTCTCAAAAAAA
>NC_045450.1:4482973-4502134 GCF_002776525.5 Piliocolobus tephrosceles | reverse complement strand
CTGTCGCCCAGGCTGGAGTGCAGTGGCCGGATCTCAGCTCACTGCAAGCTCTGCCTCCCAGGTTCACGCCATTCTCCTGCCTCAGCCTCTGGAGTAGCTGGGACTACATTGCCCACCACCTCGCTCGGCTAGTTTTTTGTATTTTTTAGTAGAGATGGGGTTTCATCGTGTTAGCCAGGATGGTCTCGATCTCCTGACCTCGTGATCCGCCCGTCTCAGCCTCCCAAAGAGCTGGGATTACAGGCTTGAGCCACCGCGCCCGGCCCCTAAAATAATAAAATTTTTAAAGTGAGTTAGGCAAAGCAAATACCCAGCGGACAAGGCCTCAAGGGGTACGAGTCATGAACATAGCTTTAACTATCTTTGCCTGACGCCAAATACCTGAAAATTCAGATGTTCATGCAAGATAAAGAGGTAATTTTCTCCTCCTCCCAGTGGTCACCCGCAGCATGCGGTTAAGCGGTTGTCCACCTCGCTCATGTCGGTCTAACCGGATTTACACAAATTCACTGTGCACGTGCCTGGGGCGGGCAAACCCGGAAAGAATGCCGAGTCCCGCAGGAGCAAGGAGGAGCCAACTGCGCCGGAGGAGGAGTTTCTGCCGACACTTCCGGATTGGCGGCTACAGCCGGGGGTCCTCCGACGCTGTGCTCCCGGGAGCGGCGCTCTGCCGGTGAGGCCGGAGCTGCGAGGTGGGGTCGGCGCCTCGCGGGCAGCTCCATTCCCGCCTCTGCAGTGGACTTGGCCGCAGAATCGGGGTCCCGGGCTCCTGGAACTTGCTCCGGCCAGGCCGCGGCAAGGAGGTCACTCCAGCTGGTGGAACCCGGGCCAGGGAGCGGGTGACCGGACTCGGGCGGGGGAGGCGGGACGGAGGAGGGTCGCGGAACCCCGATATCTCGGGACGGGCGTCTTGCCGCTCCGGGCCCGGCTGCCCCCCCTCGACACATACTCGGTGCGCAGACAATGGGGGGTCCCTTGTCGCTCCTGGCGGGAACCCGGGCCCCACCCCCAATTCCACGCCTCCCACTACCCCCAGATCTCTCTGGACCGCATTCGTCCCCTTCTCGTCCTCATGGCGGAGAAGAAACTGGTGGTGGTTTTCGGAGGCACAGGTGAGCGAAACCCCAGACTGGGGCCCCTGCAGAAGCAGGGCGCCCAGCCCTGAAGACCGCCCGTCCTGGGGTCTGCAGGGAGGGGTAAAGTCACTGGGACCCCCGACCCGGGTTGGGGCTGTGGTCGCAGTAACGAGACCAGAATTGCTTTCCTTTTTATTTTAGACGGAGTTTTGGTCTGTCACTCAGGCTGGAGTGCAATGGCACGATCTTGGCTCACTGCAACCTTGGCCTCCCGGGTTGAAGCGATTCTCCTGTCTCAGCCTCCCAAGTAGCTGGGATTACGCGCATGCCACCATGCCCAGCTAATTTTTGTATTTTTAGTAGAGTCGGGGTTTCATCGTATTGCTCAGGCTGGTATCAAACTCCTGACCTCAGGTGATCCACCCGCCTCGGCCTGCCGAAGTGCTGGTATTACAGGAGTGAGTCACCACGCCCGACCTGCTTTCCAAATTAAAAAAAATAAGTTACTTAACTTACTTGAATAGGAGTACTTGAACATGATACCAAAATTATATCTTCTTCCTAGCCTCCTCTTCTACCTCATCTATCGCTGTTACCAAGTTTCTTGAATATCCTGCCAGAGTAGATAACACATTATCATTTTTAAAAATGATAGCATAGGCCGGGCGCGGTGGCTCAAGCCTGTAATCCCAGCACTTTGGGAGGCCGAGGCGGGCTGATCACGAGGTCAGGAGATCGAGACCATCCTGGCTAACACGGTGAAACCCCGTCTCTACTAAAAAATACAAAAATCTAGCCTGGCGAGGTGGTGGGTGCCTGTAGTCCCAGCTACTCGAGAGGCTGAGGCAGGAGAATGGCGTAAACCCAGGAGGCGGAGCTTGCAGTGAGCTGAGATCCGGCTACTGCATTCCAGCCTCCGTGACAGAGCGAGACTCTGTCTCAAAAAAAAAAAAAAGCGTATTATTTCACTCCTATTTTTTTCTTCTTTATACATATTTAATATCTATAACAGCTTTATTGAGATATAATTCGCATACTATACAATCCACCTGTTTAAAGTGTGCAACTCACTGGTTTCTAGTGTATTCACAGAATTGTACAACCATTATTACCACAATCGATTTTAGAAAATTTCCATCACTGCAAAAAGAAACTCTGGCCCAGGTGCAGTGACTCAGCCCTGTAATCCCAGCACTTTAGTCGGACCAAGTGGGCAGATCGCTTGAGCTGAGAAGTTTGAGACCAGCCTGAGCAACATGGCAAAACCTCATCTCTACAAAAAAATACAAAAATTAGCCGGGCATGGTGTCATGCACCTATAGCTACCTGGGAGGTTGAGGTGGAAGGATCACCTGATTCCAGTAGGTCAAGGCTGTAATGACCTGATTGTGCCACTGCACTCCAGCCTGGGTGACAGAGTGAGACCTGATCTCAAAAAAAAAAAAAAAGAACTCCATGAACCGATGAATAGTTACTCCTTATTCTAACTCCTCCCAGCCAACCCCTAGAAAGCTCCAATCTACTTTTGGTATCTATGGATTTATCTATTCGGGACATTTCATATGAATAAAATCATAATATGTAGCCTTTTCTTTCTGGCTTCTTTCAATGAGCATGTTTTCAAGGTTTGTTCATGTTATAGTGTGTGTCCGGGCTTTACTCTTTTTTTTTTTTTTTGAGACAAGAGTCCCGCTCTGTTGCCCAGGCCGCAGTATAGTGGCGTGATCTCTGCTCACTGCAACCTCTGCCACCCGGGTTCAAGCGATTCTCCTGTGTCACCCTCCTGAGTAACTGGGACTACTGGCGTAAGCCACCATGCCTGGCTAATTTTTGTACTTTTAGTAGAGATGAGGTTTCGCCATGTGGGCCAGACTGGTCTCAAACTCCTGACCTCAGGTGATCTGCCCATCTCAGCTTTCTAAAGTGCTGGGATTAGAGGCATGAGCCACCGCACCTGGCCAGCTTTACTTTTTTTTTTTTTTTTTTTGAGACAGAGTTTCTCTCTTGTTGCCCAGGCTGAAGTGTGATGGCACAATTGCTGCTCGCTGCAACCTCTGCCTCCCGGGTTCAAGCAATTCTCCTGCCTCAGCCTCCCAAGTAGCTGGGAATACAGGCGTGTACCACCACACCCAGCTAATTTTGTAGTTTTTTAGTAGAGATGGGGTTTCACCATGTTGGTCAGGCTGGTCTCGAACTCCTGACAGCTTTACTCATTTTTATAGCTAATATTCCACGGTATAGATAGACCACATTCTGTTTATCCTTTCATCGGTGGATGGATACTTGATTTATTTCCACTTTTTGGCTATTATGAATAATGCTGCCATGAACATTGGTATACACTTTTTTCTGAGTCAGGGTCTGGCTCTGTTGCCCAGGCTGGAGTGCAGTGGCTCAGTCATCACTCACTGCAGCTTTGACTTCCAAGCCTCAAGCAATCCTCCTGCCTCAATCTCCTGAGTAGCTGGAACTTTAGATGAGCACTAACAGGCTAGCTGATTTTTTAATTTTTTGTAGAGACAGGGTCTCACCCTGCTGCCCAGACTGGTCTCAAACTCCTGACCTCAAACAAAACTCACCCCCCTTACCCTCCCAAAGTGCTTAGATTACAGTTATGAGCTACTGTGCCTGGCCTCAGTCCTTATTTTTGATCTGCAATTTCCGTGTAAATTGCAGATATGTGTACACTGCCCTTTCATACTAAGGCATGCATGACATTAGCTAGAATTCAGTATTTGTTTACAGATTTTTTTTAAATTATGAGATAAAATATACATATAATAATTTTTTTTTTTTTTTGGAGACAGGGCCTTACTCTGTCACCCAGGCTGGCGTGCAGTGGTGTGTGTGATCACGGCTCACTGCAGCCTCAACAACCTCCCAGGTTGAGGCTTTCCTTCAGCCTCAGCCTCCCTGGTAGCTGGGACTAGTGGCACATGCCACCATGCCCAGCTAATTTTTGTATTTTTTTGTAGAGACAGGGTTTCCCCTTGTTGCCGGTTTCACCCCATTGCCCAGGCTGGTCTCAAACTCCTGGGTTCAAGAGATCTGCCTGACTCAGCCTCCCAAAGTGTCAGGATTACGGGCATGAGCCACGGTGCCCAGCTGCAATGTGCAAAATCGAGACGGAGTCTCGCTCTGTCGCCCGGGCTGGAGTACAGTGGCGCGATCTGGGCTCACTGCAAGCTCCGCCTCCCGGGTTTACGCCATTCTCCTGCCTCAGCCTCCTGAGTAACTGGGACTACAGGCGCCGGCCACATCGCCCAGCTAGTTTTTTTTGTATTTTTTAAGTAGAGACGGGGTTTCACCGTGTTAGCCAGGATGATCTCGATCTCTTCACCTCGTGATCCGCCCATCTCGGCCTCCCAAAGTGCTGGGATTACAGGCTTGAGCCACCGCGCCCGGCCTATGCGCAAAATCTTAAGGGCACATCTGACAGATGCGCATGCCTGTGTGACTCAAGCTCCGTGGAGATCGGAATAAGTTTTTGTATTCCTTTCTCTTAACTATTTTTCTTTGTCCCATTTTTGAGCAGATCTTAATATGATTGTGTATCTGAATATGGCTTTATATTCTACTTCAGGAAGAATTCATATCCCATCAAGATCTGAATATGTTTTTGTTTTGTTTTGTTTTGAGACACCCAGACTGGAGTGCAGTAGCCCAATCTCGGCTCACTGCAGCCTCTGCCACCCTGGTTCAAGCGATTCTTCTGCCTCAGCCTCCCGAGTAGTTGGGATTACAGGCTCCTGCCACGTACCCAGCTAATTTTTTTTTTTTTTTTTTTTTTTTTGAGACGGAATCTTGCTCTGTCGCCCAGGCTGGAGTGCAGTGGCTCAATCTCGGCTCACTGCAAGTTCCACCTCCCGGGTTCATGCCATTCTCCTGCCTCAGCCTCCCAAGTAGCTGGGACTACAGGCGCCCGCCACCATGCCTGGCTAAGTTTTTGTATTTTTAGTAGACACGGGGTTTCACCATCTTGGCTAGGCTGGTCTTGAACTCCTGACCTCATGATCCACCCACCTTAGCCTCCCAAAGTGCTGGGATTACAGCCACTGAACCCAGCCTGAATATGGTTTTGTATTCTACTTTTTTTACTTTATTAGATCATAAATATTTTTACCTTTATTTATTTATTTTTTTTGAGACGGAGTCTTGCTCTGTCGCCTGGGCTGGAGTGCTGTGGCCGGATCTCAGCTCACTGCACGCTCCGCCTCCCGGGTTTACGCCATTCTCCTGCCTCAGCCTCCCGAGTAGCTGGGACTACAGGCGCCCGCCACCTCGCCCGGCTAGTTTTTTGTATTTTTAGTAGAGACGGGGTTTCACCGTGTTAGCCAGGATGGTCTTGATCTCCTGACCTCGTGATCCGCCCGTCTCAGCCTCCCAAAGTGCTGGGATTACAGGTTTGAGCTACCGCGCCCGGCCCACCTTTATTTTTTTGAAACCAAGTTTCACTCTTGTTGCCCAGGCTGGAGTGCAATGGCACGATCTTGGCTCACTGCAACCTCTGCGCCTCCCAGGTTCAAGCGATTCTCCTGCCTCAGTCTCTCGAGTAGCTGGGATTACAGGCATGTGCCACCACACCTGGCTAATTTTGTATTTTTAGTAGAGACAGTGGTTTCTCCATGTTAGGGTGTTCTCGAACTCCCGACCTCAGGTGATCTACCCGCCTTGGCCTCAAGGTGCTGGGATTACAGGTGTGAGCCACTGCACCGGCCCTTTTTTTTTTGAGAGGGAGTCTCACTTTGTCACCCAGGCTGGAGTGCAGTGGCGTGATCTGGGCTCACTGCAAGCTCCGCCTCCTGGGTTCAAGTGATTCTCCTGCCTCAGCCTCTTGAGTAGCTGTGACTACAGGTGCCTGCCACCACGCCTGGCTAAGTTTTTATATTTTTAGCAGAGACGGGGTTTCACCGTGTTAGCCAGGATGGTCTTGATCTGCTGACCTTGTGATCCACCCGCCTTGGCCTCCCAAAGTGCTGTGATTACAGGTGTGACCCACCGTGCCTGGCCCTTTTTTTTTTTTAATTTTTTTTTAAATACAGATTCTCACTCTGTCACCCAGGCTGCAGTGCCGTGGCGCAATCTCAGCTCACTGCAACCTCCGCCTCCTGGGTTCCAGCAATTCTCGTGCCTCAGCCTCCTGAGTGGCAGGGAGTACAGGCATGTGCCACCACACCCAGCTAATTTTTGTATTTTTTGATAGAGGTGGGGTTTCACCAAGCCAAGATCGTACCACTGCACTTCAGCCTGGGTGATAGAGTGAGACTTCATCTCAAAAAAATAAATAAAATAAAATAAAAATAATTGAATGAGAATCATCGCTGAGAAGGTTTCCTGGATGTTCCTTGCTGTGGTGGAGCACTCCCTTCAGGGTTTGGCCCTTCAGTGGGACTTCCAGGCAGGTTTGACCTGGGAGGTGTTTTTGACTCTTTATAGGTGCCCAGGGTGGCTCTGTGGCCCGCACGCTCCTGGAAGATGGAACATTCAGGGTTCGAGTGGTGACCCGAAACCCTGGGAAGAAGGCAGCAAAGGAGCTGAGGCTGCAAGGTGCAGAAGTAGTGAAGGGAGACCAAGATGACGAGGTCAGCATGGAACTGGCCCTGAATGGGGCTTACGCCACCTTCATTGTGACCAACTACTGGGAGAGCTGCAGCCAGGAGAAGGAGGTCAAGCAGGTGAGGGCAAGCAGGAGCTGCAGGGAGGCCGGGCCAGGCTAGGAGCAGAGCGCCTGGGAGGAGCTCCAACTCTGCAGGGAGGGCTGACCACTGCAGGCCTTTCCCTCTTCTTCATGCCTCTGCCTGCTCTAGGCTGTGAAGGAGGTGGACGCTGTTGCTTTCTCATCCAATGATTTTTTTTTTTTTTGAGACAGTCTCAGTCTCACTGGGCAACCACACCTGATCTGTTTTTTAATCAAAACTGTTAGAAGTTGCTTTTTTAAAGAAAGAATTTCCACTTT
This sequence comes from Piliocolobus tephrosceles, assembly GCF_002776525.5. Lineage (NCBI taxonomy): Eukaryota > Metazoa > Chordata > Mammalia > Primates > Cercopithecidae > Piliocolobus > Piliocolobus tephrosceles. Next base: position 4,495,102 of record NC_045450.1, on the reverse strand, counting down.
TATTTTAGATTCAGGGGTACATGCACAGGTTTGTTACATTGGTATATTGAGTGATACTGGGGTCTGGGGTGTGACTGGACCTATCACCCAGGTAGTGGGCACAGTACCCAGTAGGTAGGTTTTCAACCCTTGCCTCCCTCCCTCCCACGGTCCTCAGTGTTTGTTGTTGCCTTCATGTCCACATGTACCCATCCAAACTTGTTATTAGCCTTGACCTTTTCTTCAATTATGGTCTTACCTAGAAGCCCATTATATAGAACGGACAAAGACAACTTCTCTGATTAACACAGATCTTTTTTGTTTTTTGTTTTGTTTTGTTGTTTTGTTTTTTGAGACGGAGTCTCGGCTCTGTCCGCCAGGCTGGAGTGCAGTGGCACAATCTCGGCTCACTGCAACCTCTGCCTCCCGGGTTTCATGCCATTCTCCTGCCTCAGCCTCCCGAGTAGCTGGGACTACGGGCGCCCGCCACCTCGCCCAGCTAATTTTTTGTATTTTTAGTAGAGATGGGGTTTTACCCTGTTAGCCAGGATGGTTTCACTCTCCTGAACTTGTGATCTGCCCGCCTCGGCCTCCCAAAGTGCTGGGATTACAGGCGTGAGCCACCTTGACTGGCCAGATCTTTTTTTTTTTTTTTTTTAAGATGGAGTCTCGTTCCATCGTACAGGCTAGAGTGCAGTGTTGGAATGTCAGCTCATGGCAACCTCTGCCTTCCAGATTCAAGCAATTCTCCTGCTTCAGCCTCCCAAGTAGCTTGGATTACAGGTGCGCACCAGCACGCCCAGCTAATTTTTGTATTTTTAGTAGAGACGGGGTTTCACTATGTTGGCCAGGCCAGTCTTGAACTCCTGACCTCATCTGATCTGCTCGCCTTGGCCTCCCAAAGTGCTGCGATTACAGGCGTAAACCACATGCCCGGCGCTAAGCAGATCTTATTTCTTTTCTTTCTTTCTTTCTTTTTTGAGACTGAGTTTCGCTCTTTTTGCCCAGGCTGGAGTGCAATGGCGCAATCTTGGCTCACCGCAACCTCCGCCTCCCAGGTTCGAGTGATTGTCCTGCCTCAGCCTCCCGAGTAGCTGAGATTACAGGCATGTGCCACATGCCCGGCTAATTTTTTTGTATTTTTAGTAGAGACGGGGTTTCTCCATTTTGGTCAGGCTGGTCTTGAACTCCCGACCTCGGGTGATCTGCTTGCCTCGGCCTCCCAAAGTGCTGGGACTACAGTTGTGAGCCACCCCGCCCAGCCCAGCAGATCTTATTTCTAATCCTGATGATTCCGTGTGGGCTTCCTGGTACTGTCACAACAAAGGACCACAATCCACGTGGCTTAAAACCATAGAAATCAGCTGGGGGCGGTAGCTCATGATTGTAATCCCAGCACTTTGGGAGGCCGAGGCAGGCGGATCACTTGAAGTCAGGAGTTTGAGGCCAGCCTGGCCAAGACAGTGAAACCCCGTCTCTACTAAAAATACAAAAATTAGCTGGGCATGGTGGCGGGCGCCTGTAATCCCAGCTACTCAGGAGGCTGAGGCAGGAGAATCACTTGATCCCTAGAGGTGGAGGTTGCAGTGAGCCAAGATTGTGCCACTGCACTCCAGCCTGGGCAACAGAGGTAGACTCTGTCTCAAAAACAAAAACAAAAACAAAAATCATAGAAATCGATTCTCTGATATTCTAGAAGCCAGAAGTCCAAAATCAAGGTGTCAGCAACGTCACCCTCTCTCCAGAGGCTTTGAGGCTGGGTGCGGTGGTTCATGCTTGTAATCCCAGCACTTTGGGAGGCTGAGGTGGGCAGATCACTTAAGGTCAGGGGTTCAAGACCAGCCTGGCCAACACAGCAAAACCCTGTCTCTATAAAAATTACAAAAATTAGCCAGGCATGGTGGCGGACACCTGTAGTCCCAGCTACTCAGGAGGGTGAGGCAGGAGAATTGCTTGAATCCAGGAAACGGAGGCTGCAGTGAGCAGAGATCGCACCACTGCATTCCAGCCTGGGTGACAGAACGGGAGTCCGTCTTAAAAAAACAAAACAGTGGCCGGGTGCGGTGGCTCAAGCCTGTAATCCCAGCACTTTGGGAGGCCGAGACGGGCGGATCACGAGGTCAAGAGATCGAGACCATCCTGGCTAACACGGTGAAACCCCGTCTCTACTAAAAAATACAAAAACTAGCCGGGCGAGGTGGCGGGTGCCTGTAGTCCCAGCTACTCGGGAGGCTGAGGCAGGAGAATGGCATAAACCTGGGAGGCAGAGCTTGCAGTGAGCTGAGATCCGGCCACTGCACTCCAGCCTGGGCGACAGAGCGAGACTCTGTCTCAAAAAAAAAAAAAAAAAAAAAAAAACAGGCCGGGCGCAGTGGCTCACGCCTGTAATCCAGCAATTTGGGAGGCCAGGTGGGTAGATCACGAGGTCAGGAGATCGAGACCATCCTGGCTAACACAGTTAAACCCTGTCTCTACTAAAAATAGAAAAAATTAGCCGGGCGTGGTGGTGGGCGCCTGTAGTCCCAGCTACTCAGGAGGCTGAGGCAGGAGAATGGCGAGAACCCAGGAGGCGGAGCTTACAGTGACCCACGATCTTGCCACTGCACTTCAGCCTGGGTGACAAAGTGAGACTCCGTCTCCAAACAAAACGAAACAAAACAAGGGGTTCAAGGGAAATCCTTCTTCACCGTTTCCGGCTTCTTGTGGCTCCAGGTGTTCCTTGGCTTGTGGCCACAAAGCTCCCATCTCCGCTTCCCTCTTCACATGGCCTTCTCTAAGTTCGTCTCCTCTCCCGTCTCTCATAAGTACCCTGGTTACCGGATTTAGGGCCCATCTGGTTAGTGCAGCATGTTCCCATCTCAAGATCCTTCACATAATTGCATCTGCCAAGACCCTTTTTCTGAATAAGGTCACATTCACATGTTTTGGGAGTGAGGATGTGGCGTATCTTTTTGGAGGCCACCGTCTGAATCCCTGCATCACCTCATGCAGTAGGTAGTGTTGTCATCTGCATTTAACCAGCGAGCTCAGGATGGTGCCATCACTTGTCCAGGGTCACACAGCTTGTACATGACAGAGCCTGATTGGAACCTAGGCAGCTGTGGTGTCTCTGTATAGCCTCCCAGGGCTCTCCAAGGAAGATGGCTGAGCTCCGTGGGCAGGGTGTTCTCACACCAGCAGAAATGGGACACGTGCATTGTACTTTGGGCCTCCATGCAGGCCGTCCCCCTGCAGCCGACCTGCTCGCCCCTCCTGTGTTGCACATGGTGGGCCACAGTTGGTGGCTGGTAGAAGGCGTCCAGGGCTGTGTTAACAGGTGTGCTGTCATATGTGAACATCATTCCAGGAGAGGGGGCCTCCTCAGGGATAAGTGGGGTCTGGCTGTTAACCTCGCAGATGGTGGCCGCTCCGGGATTAGAACACTGGGGCTGTGACCAGGGACAGACGTCCTTCCTCTGAGCCTTGTGATCTCTCTTTCCCTGCCCTCCAGGGGAAGCTGCTCGCTGATCTGGCCAAGCGCCTGGGCCTCCACTATGTGGTCTATAGCGGCCTAGAGAACGTGAAGAAGCTGACGGCAGGGAGATTGGCCGCGGCGCACTTTGACGGCAAAGGGGAGGTGGAGGAATATTTCCGAGACATTGGCGTTCCCATGACCAGTGTGCGGCTGCCCTGCTATTTCGAGAACTTCCTCTCCCACTTCTTGCCCCAGAAAGCCCCAGACGGAGAGAGCTACTTCCTGAGTGAGTGCCCTTCCTCGCACACGGTGAGGCAGAGCTCTCCGCCTTGTGAAGCCGTTAGTGTAGCAGACCTCGGGCCGCTGTCACGTGGTGCTAGGTCCGAGGCGTGGCTCCCTCAGGTTGGGCCCAGGACTGAGCATGTCCTGTCAACTTGCGGGGCGTCAACTTCCTGTTCTGTGAGATGGGCTTTATACTGACGTTTGCAGGGGTGGCAAGATATACTGAGACAGTGATGATGCAATGCTCGCTTCATCCATTGGAAGGCTTTACAGAGAGGACCTAGTGATTGTCAGTTCTCCTTCAAAGATAAGGAGGAGGACCAGGCACGGTGGGTCACGCCTGTAATCCCAGCACTTTGGGAGGCTGAGGCGGGGATATCACCTGAGGTCAGGAGTTCAAGACCAGCCAACATGGTGAAACCCTGACCAGCCAACATGGTGAAACCCCATCTCTACTAAAAATACAAAAATTAGCCAGCCCGGCGTGGTGGCGCACACCTGTAATCCCAGCTACTTGGGAGGCTGAGGCAGGAAAATTGCTTGAACCTAGGAGGCGGAGGTTGTAGTGAGCCGAGATTGTGGCACTGCACTCTAGCCTGGGCGACAGAGCAAGACCCCGTGACAAAAAAAAAAAAAAGTCTGGGCACGATGGCTCACGCCTGTAATCCCAGCACTTTGGGAGGCCAAGGAGGGTGGATCACAGGGTCTGGAGATCGAGACCATCCTGGCTAACATGGTGAAACCCCATCTCTACTAAAAATACAAAAAAATTAGCCAGGCGTGGTGGCGGGTGCCTATAGTCCCAGCTACTCTGGAGGCTGAGGCAGGAGAACGACGTAAACCCAAGAGGCGGAGCTTGCAGTGAGCCGAGATGGCGCCACTGCACTCCAGCCTGGACGACAGAGCCAGACTCTCTCTCAAAAAAAAAAAAAAAAAAACCTCCAGTCAGGGCTATCTCCTGCTCCGGTCTCTGAGCTCTGTGCCCTCGAGCTCCTAGGGGATCTGAACTGGTAGCTGCATTGGCCCGTCTCTAGGTAAGAGGATGGCACCCAAGCATTCCACGGGCTACAGACCCTTGCCAGCCTCCCCATCTACAAAACCTCAGCCTGGAAAGTTGCAAGTCATTCATTCATTCAGGATTTATCAAGTGTTTATCATGGGCGTGCTGCTCTGGGCCAGCCCTTGGTGTCTGGTTAAGCAGGATTTCTGGTAAGTGAGTTGGTATTTAGAGTATCCACCCAGAGGTGGACATTCCCGCTTCCAGGAATTTAGGATATGACAGAGTACTTCAGGCTGGTGCCTCAGGATCAGCGGAGACCCTGGGCTCCAGCCACACTCTCTGTAGCAGCTTTCAAAGTCTTTTTCCTTTGTCCCTTGTCCGTCATCCGAGCGCTGAGAGAGCTGGGCAGGCCCAGGTTCTTAGCCCCATTCTGGGAATGCAGCACCCCAGACTCAGAGAGCCTCAACAGCCTGCCCCAGCTGGCAGTAGCCGGATTCCATTCTGCTTCCTGACTCAATTCCACTGCTACCTGTGTGCTCCCACAAATAGCAAGACATATCTTAGCTATGCCTGAGTGCTGGAGTATGCAGCTGACTGCTGGGAAGAACCAGCTTGGACCCTTTGGAGAGGGGCTCTGTCCCTGCTGAGGTCTGCCCTTGGGACATGTGCCAGCTCATGTCTGTGCCCCACAGGCTTGCCCACAGGTGACGTTCCCATGGATGGCATGTCTGTGTCCGACCTGGGTCCCGTGGTGCTCAGCCTGCTGAAGATGCCAGAAAAATACATCGGCCAGAACATCGGGCTGAGTACTTGTAGGCACACGGCTGAGGAGTATGCTGCCCTGCTCACCAAGCACACCCACAAAGTCGTGCACGATGCCAAGGTGGGTTTCCCACCCCACGGGACTCAGGTAGCCGTGTCAGGGCTTTCTAGCTCCCCATAGGGAGGGTGTATCCAGGGCTGCCCACCCCTCTGGGAAATGCATCTAAATTCATTTGTTCGTTGTCAACGTTTATTTTCTGCTGTTCTGGGAGCTAAGTGGCCACAGAGTGAAATTTCTGGCTTAGATGTTTTGGCTAAGTAGAGAGAAAAGCTTCCAGCAGGAGGGGTGAAAATGCAGGCCCTGCCGGGCTCCTCTGTGGGAGGGGATTTGAAGGGAAAGAGTCTAGAAAGAGAGGCCCAACCCCTGCCCCCAATATTGGCCTGGCTGGGTGGGCAGGAGGCCTACTGGACAGACTCTTGGGTACCTGGTTTCTAATGTCTGTCATTACCATTAGGAAAGTAAGACCTAGTCTGTCATTACCATTAGGAAAGTAAGACCCAGATTAAAGAATCTGGAAGGCCGGGTGCAGTGGCTCACGCCTGTAATCCCAGAACTCTGGGAAGCTGAGGCAGGTGGATCACCTGAGGTCAGGAGTTTGAGACCAGCCTGGCCAACGTGGTGAAACCCCATCTCTACTAAAAATAAACAAATTAGCCGGGCGTGGTGACGGGCGCCTGTAATCCCAGCTACATGGCAGGCTAAGGCAGGAGAATCACTGGAACCCAGGAGGTGGAGTTTGTAGTGAGCCGAGATCACGCCACTGCACTCCAGCCTGGGTGACAGAACGAGACTCCAATTCAAACAAACAAAAAAAAAAAGAATCTGGGAAACACTGGAGTCCTTAAAAGACAAAAGTTGGGCCGGGCGCGGTGGCTCAAGCCTGTAATCCCGGCACTTTGGGAGGCCGAGGCAGGTGGATCACGAGGTTAGGAGATCGAGACCATCCTACCATCCTGGTTAACACGGTGAAACCTTGTCTCTACTAAAAATACAAAAATTAGCCGGGCGAGGTGGCGGGCGCCTATAGTCCCAGCTACTCGGGAGGCTGAGGCAGGAGAATGGCGTGAACCCAGGAGGCGGAGCTTGCAGTGAGCCTAGATTGTGCCACTGCACTCCAGCCTAGGGGACAGAGCGAGACTCTGTCTCAAAATAAACAAAGAAACAAAGACAAAAGTTGAGCTGGGTATGGTGGCTCACACCTGTAATCCCAGCACTGTGGGAGGCCCAGCTGGGTAGATCACGAAGTCAGGAGCTGGAGACCAGCCTGGCCAACATGGTGAAACACTGTCTCTACTAAAAATACAAGAATTAGCCGGCATGGTTGCAAGCGCCTGTAACCCCGACCATTAGGGAGGCTGAGGCAGGAGAATTGCTTGAACCTGGGAAGTGGAGGTTGCAGTGAGCCAAGATCACGCCACGGCATTCCACCCTGTGTGACAGAGCAAGACTCCATTTCAGAAAAAAAAAAAAAGACAAAAGTTAGTTGGGCACGTTGGCTCATACCTGTAATCCCAGCACTTTGGGAGGCTGTGGCAGGAGGACTGCTTGAGCCCAGGAGTTGAAGACAAACCTAGGCAACATAGTGAGACCCCATCTCTACAAAACATACAAAAATAACCCGATTGTGGTGGTGAGCACCTGTTGCCCCAGCTATTCAGGAGGCCAAGGCAGGAGGATCACTTGAACCTAGGAGTTCAAGACCTGCCTGGGAACCATAGGGAGACTCCTTCTCTAGAAAAAATAAAAATTAGCCATGTGTGATGGTACGTGCCTGTAGTCCCAGCTATTCAGGAGGCTGAGGTGGGAGGATTGCTTGAGCCCAGGAGTTCGAGGCTGCAGTTACCTATGTGCACCCTACCGCTACTCTAGTCTGAACGACGGAATGAGACTCAGTCTTAACAACAACAAAGACAAAAGTCACCCTTAGAGCCCTACCGAGACCCAGTACAGTAATGGGAGGAGGCTGTGGCACAGAAAGGTTCAGGGTTCAGGTGGGTCAGCCTCCTGGGCTGAGATCTGGTTCAGCCATTGAGACCTGCCAACGTGTAAGTTCAGGAACGTTTCCTGACCCCCCTCTACCTGTTATCTCATCTGTGAAATGAGTGTATCAATAGTATACACCCCTTTGGTTTGTTGTGAGGATTAAATGAAAAAAAAATGCAAAAGGTTTGTTTTAGTACTATGCCTAACACCTCCAAAATATGCACTAAATGACTTATATTGCTTTAAAAAAGAAAAAGGCCTGAACCAGGTCATGGAAGATTTGGGGAGCTGAGGAGTTAAGATTCAGCTCAGTGGGGACACGAACAACTTTGGTTTTTTGTTTGTCTGTTGTGTGTGTTGTTTTTGAGACGGTCTCACTCTTTTGTCCGGGCTGGAGTGCAGTGGCGCCATCATGGCTCACTGCAACCTCAACCTCCCAGGCTCAAGCAACCCAACCACCTGTGCCTCCCAAGTAGCTGGGACTATAGGTGCATGCCACTGAGCCTGGCTAATTTTTGAAAATTTTTTGTAGAGAAGGGGTCTCGCTTTGTTGCCTAGGCTGGTCTCGAACTCCTGGGCTCGAGCGATCCTCCCACCTCCACCTCCCCACGTGCTGGGATGACAGGTGTGAGCCACCATGTCCGGTCAAGCTTTGGTTTTTGAGCAAGAAAGTGATACAGGGAGGTCTCTGATTTGGAAGGGATTGAGATATTTTCATCTCATGATCTGAAAATAATAGTCTTTTTATTTATTTATTCATTTTTTTTTTTTTTGAGACGGAGTCTTGCTCTGTCGCCCAGGCTGGAGTGCAGTGGCTGGATCTCAGCTCACTGCAAGCTCCGCCTCCCGAGTTCACGCCATTCTCCTGCCTCAGCCTCCCGAGTAGCTGGGACTACAGGAGCCTGCCACCGCGCCCGGCTAGTTTTTTGTATTTTTTAGTAGAGACGGGGTTTCCCCGCGTTAGCCAGGATGGTCTCAATCTCCTGACCTCGTGATCCACCCGTCTTGGCCTCCCAAAGTGCTGGGATTACAGGCTTGAGCCACCGCGCCCAGCCTATTTATTCATTTTTGAGACAGGGTCTCACTCTGTCACCCAGGCTGGAGTACAATGGTGTGATCTCAGCTCACTGCAACCTCCACCTCCTGGGTTCAAGCAGTTCTCCTGTCTCAGCCTCCTAAGTAGCTGGGATTACACGCATCCATCACCAGGCCCGGCTAATTTTTGTATTTTTGGTAGAGATGGGGTTTTACCATGTTGGCCAGGCTGGTCTCAAACTCCTGGCCTCAAGTGATTTGCCCGCCTCAGCCTCCCCAAGTGCAGGGATTATGGGAATGAGCCACAGCCTCTGGCTAAGAACAATCTTTAAACTGATCTAGAATGTCAGGCTGCTCAGGAGAGTAGCGGTTTCTCACCTTTCGGCTCTTCTACTAAGTTTTCAAATGACCTTGTACTGAGGACCTGGGTCAGCGACCAAGACAGTAGTGGTTCTGGGTGTAGCAAGTCGGGAGACCCCAGCCCATCCGGCCTTCCCCCCAAGCTTGCCACCTCCCAGGGCACTGGAGGACGCCGGCCACGACAGGCCCCTCTGCTTCCAGATGACTCCTGAGGACTACGAAAAGCTTGGCTTTCCCGGAGCCCAGGACCTGGCCAACATGTTCCGTTTCTATGCCCTGAGACCCAACCATGACATCGAGCTGACCCTGAGACTCAACCCCAAGGCCCTGACGCTGGACCAGTGGCTGGAACAGCACAAAGGGGACTTCGCCCTGCTGTGACCTGCCCACCTTGCAGCCCCTTGTGGGGGTTGGGGCCACCAGAGGGACAGAGGCACCGACATCTGAATAAAGCCATTGTTCTCCCAGATGCCTTCCAGGATTTGGCTTGGGGTGACAGCTGGGTACCAACACAGCAGTAAGAGGGGGTCCAGGGCTGAAAGGATCACTTGGTGACTGGGACGAGTGACCTACACGTGTGTTTAGTCAAACAGGTGTGAAGTGGCCCGTTCTGACCTCAGCTAGCAGAGCAGCTCTGACCAGCAGCCTCTGTTCCCATCACATTTGAAATTCATTTACAGACGGGGACATAGCACAGGACACAGAGGAGCCCCAGGAGCCGAGCTTCCGACACACCCCTTTTCATCTCCAGAGTCAGTCAGGCCATCTGCACATGTGAGCGGGGGAGAGGCGCTGCGGGGGGGGGCGGGGAAGGAAAGGGCTTCTCCCTTTCCTCCTCATCCTTGTCCTGGGAGGAGCCAGCCTTGGGGTGCTGTCCAGGACACAGGCGACCTTCAAACAGGTTGGAAAAAGGAAAATCGGATGTGGCAGAGCTGTGGCCCACAACGCACAGTGATTGGACACTGCTGGGAAAAGGTGATGCTGCCTGCGGCAAAGGCTGGGAAGCAAAACTGAAGGAGAAACAACCCACCTTGCTTGCTGGGGTGGGTCACAGAGAAGAGGGACAGAGGCTGAGAGACCAGTCATTTGCCTGAGAGTTCGTGGTCCATGGCAGTTCTGTGATTTTTTTGTTTTTTGAGACGGAGTCTCACTCTGTCACATGCTAGAGTGCAGTGGCGTGATCTCAGCTCACTGCAACCTCCGCCTCCTGGGTTCAGGTGATTCTCCTGCCTCAGCCTCCCAGGTAGCTGGGATTACAGGCACCCGCCACCACGCCCAGCTAATTTTTGTATTTTTAGTAGACACGGGGTTTCACCATATTGTCCAGGATGGTCTCGATCTCCTGACCTCGTGATCTGCCCGCCTCGGCCTCCCAAAGTGCTGGGATTACAGGCATGAGCCACTGCGCCCAGACAATTACTATTATTATTATTATTTTTAAGAGTCAAGGTCTCGCTCTGTTGCCCAGGCTGGAGTGCAGTGGCGCAGTCATAGCTCCCTGCAGCCTTCACCTCCGAGGCCTAAGTGGTCCTTCCACCTCAACCTCCTGAGTAGCTGGGATTACAGTACGGGTGTCAACCACCAAGCCCAGCAGTTCTGTGAATTTCAACACGTTTGGGTTTGTGTGACTACCATCATGATTTTTATTTTTTTACTTCCCCACCCTGGCTCTGGTACTCCAGGCACAAAAGTTTATTGTATCCATTGACTGAAGCATTTCTTTGACAATTTACCAGTATGCTGGGCCCTAAATACAATGTAGCAAAAAAAGTTATGTTCCCTGCCTTGAGGAGCTTCTGTTTAGTGGGAGAGCCTGATAGAAACGCCCAATAAATAGTTATGAATCCATGCCTGTAATCCTGGCACTTTGGGAGGCCGAGGTGGAGGATCGCTTTAGTTCAGGAGTTTGAGATGAGCCTGGGCAACATAGCAAGACCCCATCTCTACCAAAAAAAAAAGAAATACAGGCCAGGTGCAGTGGCTCACGCCTGTAATCCCAGCACTTTGGGAGGTGGAGGCGGGTGGATCACGAGGCCAGGAGATCAAGACCATCCTGGCTAACACGGTGAAACCCCATCTCAGGCATGGTGGCGGGTGCCTGTAGTCCCAGCTACTTGGGATGCTGAGGCAAGAGAATTGCATGAACCCAGTTGCAGTGAGGTTGCAGTGAGCCCAGATCGCCTGGGCAACAGAGCGAGACTCCGTTTCAAAAAAAAAAAAAAAACTAGGGCCAGGCGTGGTGGCTCATGCCTGTAATCCCAGCACTTTGGGAGGCCAAGGCAGGTGGATCACTTGAGGTTAGGAGTTCGAAACCAACTTGGTCAACATGGAGAAACCCTGCCTCTACCAAAAAATACAAAAATTAGCTGGGTGTGGTGGCGTGTGCCAGTAGTCTCAGCTACTCGGGAGGCTGAGGCAGGAGAATCAGTTGAACCCAGGAGGTGGAGGTTGTGGTGAGCTGAGACTGTACCACTGCACTCCATCCAGCCTGGGTGACAGAGGGAGACTCTGTCTCAAAAACAAAAAACATAGAAGAAATGGTGGCAGGCATGTGCCTGTACTCTCAGCTACTCAGGAAGCTGTGGTGGGAGGATCACTTGAGTCCAGGAGGTCAAGGCTGTGGTGAGCTGTGCTTGCACCACCGCACATCAGCCAGGGCAACAGAGTGAAAACCTGGTTCAAAAAAAAAAAAAACAACAAAACCCAAAAACCAAATTGACGTAAGGGCTGCAAAAAACAAAACAGCAAGGATAAATAACAAATGGGGACAGGAGCAGCATCGGGGAAGGTGACTAGTAAGCTAAAGTCTGTGGATCATGCCCTTGGCCACATGACTGTGGACCCACTTCACCTTTTACGTTCCCACCTGGCCCCTTTGTGACCCTTCAAGGGTCATGACAAATCAGCAGAACTTCTGGTTAAAAGACGTGCACAGGGCCGGGCGCGGTGGCTCAAGCCTGTAATCCCAGCACTTTTGGAGGCCAAGACGGGCAGATCACGAGGTCAGGAGATCGAGACCATCCTAGCTAACACGGTGAAACCCCGTCTCTACTAAAAAAAACAAAAAACTAGCCGGGCGAGGTGGCGGGTGCCTGTAGTCCCAGCTACTCAGGAGGCTGAGGCAGGAGAATGGCGTAAACCCGGGAGGCGGAGCTTGTAGTGGGCTGAGATCCGGCCACTGCACCCCAGCCTGGGCCACAGAGCGAGACTCCG
>NC_045450.1:4458468-4477973 GCF_002776525.5 Piliocolobus tephrosceles | reverse complement strand
GTCTCAGCCTCCTGAGTAGCTGGGATTACAGGCGTGCGCCACCACGCCTGGCTAATTTTTTTGTATTTTTGTAGAGACGGGGTTTTACCATGTTGGCCAGACTTGTCTTGAACTCCTGACCTCAACTGATCCACCCGCCTCGGCCTCCCAAAGTGCTGGGATTATAGGCGTGAGCCACCGGACCCAGCCATGTACAGCCACCTTCTAATCCCTTGAGGGAAGGATGCTTCAGCACAACAACGGTTTCTGTTTAGCAAGAGAATCCGCCTTTCTCTTCCAAAGTCTTTCCCTAGACTTCTGCTTTGAAGCAATAGGACATGAATGAGACTCAGGGCGACTGTACCAGGAATAAGCCCAAGATTTCACAAGAGACACAGTCTAGCTCCCCACTGCTGTGTCCCCAGGAGCTAGAATAGTGCCTGGTCCATACTGAAGTGTCCACAGTAGTCAGGCAATCAATATTTCATTGATGAAAATACTGGGAAGTATCTGAGATGGGCAGAATGTCACTGCTGAGCCTCTCCTATCCGTCAGCTCTTTCCCGAGTCTCTTCTCCACCTGACCCAGCGAATGGACTCACATCTCACCGTGCTTAGCCTGGAGCACCAGGGCGGACTGAGCCGTGTATCAGGGCCCCTTCAGCCATGACAGGCATAGAGCTCGGCTGGGAACCCAGAGTAGCCAAACTATAATATATAAAAATTTTGGCCAGGCATGGTGGCTCACACCTGTAATCCTAGCACTTTTGGGAGGCCAAGGCGGGCGGATCACCTGAGGTCAGGAGTTCAAGACCAGCCTGGCCAACATTGTGAAACCCCCATCTGTACTAAAAATACAAAAATTAGCCAGGCGTGGTGGCGCACACCTATAGTCCCAGCTCCTCAGAAGACTGAGACAGGAGAATCGCTTGGACCCAGGAAGCAGAGGTCGCACTGATCAGAGATGGTATCACTTCACTCCAGTATGGGCGACAGAGTGAGACTCTACGTCAAAAAAATAAAATAAAATGGAATGTAAAAGATGCAAAGACTCTGAAAAGAATGTAGAGAAACAATCCAGTGGGGGAGACTGAAATGCAGGGACCCAGGGACGCTGCCCAGCTCTCACAGCATGGGCTCCCAAGGAAAAAGTCACATCCAGATTCTAGAACATTTACTCACATGGGACTGTTGTGTCATGGCCAGCACCCTGCTCTGGAATCTGACTGAGGGTCAGCACTGTCGGCACCCCAGACCTGTCTGCCTCTATGTGCTCTGGGTGGGCGTGAGCACAGGATGAGGCCAGCCAAGTCTCCTGTAACCCCCCCATAAGCCACCTGCAGAGGCTGTCTGAATTCTTTCAAAGAAGAAATGACCACAATTTAGGTTTTAAATATCTTTTTGCAATAGATAATCTTATTTACATTAATACAGAATCATTTTACATTCCTAAATCAGACACTAATAGATGCTTTATTTTAGTGAATTATAAAGGAAAACAAAAAGGAAACTATTGAGAAATGTTTCTTCATTAACCTGTCTGACGACAGCCCGAGGATCCTGAAACACATGGAAACTGCGACATGCTACCAGCAGAGGCTGGGGAATGGGGGTTCTGCTCTGGCTGAATGGTGGGGACCCTTTAACTGCTTAGCCTGTGCTTTCCTTTTCTGAATCAACATTTACACAGGAAAAAACAATGATTAGCACTGAATAATTTAAACACACTTCAGAAAATAGATGTCAACAGTGTAAGTGGGAGAACCAAGCCCCTGGCTAGCAACAGTGGCAGGGCTTCAGTTCCCAAGGCAGCTGAAATCTGGCCAGCACAGTGCTGCAGAGGGCTGTGGCTCAGCAGAAGGGCAGGAGCCTTCCATGCCTGGCTTACAACAACAGGACTCCATGGTCAGGGACAGGCGGCCATCCTGGATGGGGTGGGAGCAAGGACTGTCCATCCGGATAAGGATCACCACCACCCACACGGTCAGGAGCAGAACCCCCAGGGACTCTCTGGGCCTCTATGTGCCTCCCAGGCCCTGAGTGTGCAGCTGCTTGGTACCCCGGGAATAAAGACTAACTGAGCAGAGCAGCTGACGCCTCAGCAGGGCCCCTCATCAGGGGAGGACGGTGCTGGTGGGGCCTGGGGGCCCCAGGCTCCCATGAAGACAACCTGTGAGGAAGAACTCATTCTGGAACCTCCTGGAGGTTTGCTGAGAAGGAAATTAATCACTTTGTAACTTGGTGCCGCTTAAGGCTTCATTTCTAAGCTGTAAGCATGGCCTTTAATTAAGATCTCCACAACATTCAATTCCAAATTAGAGTTTTAGCCCTACAAGAGTCTAACCGCCTCCCTCTGCCTGAGCCAGGGGCCGCCACCTACCCATGGACAGGAAACTGCCACCAGCCTTCGGGGCTGCATCCTACTGCCCGGGCTGTCCACTGTGACCTTTCTGTGGAGAGAGGTGTTGTCCCATGATTTCGCTGTTGTCAAGGCCGTCCAGAGGCTGTGCGGGTGGGAGCTCAGTGCTGCTGTTCTGGAATCCTCTGGTCTCCCAGGTGCCCTGGCCCTGAGAGGGCCTGCTGCTTCTTGGTCTAGTTTCCAGTGGATCTTTTTCCTGAGCCAAAGAGACAGGTAGTTACCTTATACTCAACATCTCAAGGGAACATACCCTTCTGGGGAGCATCTGTTAATCCCTGGAAAGCAGCTGTGCGAAGAGAGGGGCGAGAACCCCAGCCGCTGAGATGAGCGTAGTCAACAAAAGTGGGTCCCAAGATGACACGGCGAGCAAGCGCTACCCCTGGAGCAGCCCCCAGGCTTGCACAGCCCTGCGCTGTCTACGCAGGCGGGCAGCTTCCAAGCAGGCAGGACGTGAGGAGATCTGAGTTCTAGGCCTGGCTCTGCCTGACTCGCCCTTTGTGACCATGGGCAAGCCGGACCCACCACTGGAGGGGGGCTGTACTGAACAGCCCCCCCATCGCCACCTCCCCAGAAAGAGGACACAGCCAGAGGCTGGCAGCCCAGCCAGTCCTACACTACAGGTTGACTGCCATGTCATCTCTTCCCTAGGCTGAGAAGCCGGCTCCTACTGGAGCTAGGTTTACCACACCTTGGACTGGCACCTGTTCCAACTCCTGGGGGTAGGGGCACAATATTGGTTAAAGTGGGAGAAAACCAGGATTAGTTCACAGAGGAAAACAAAGGGAAAGAAACCTCCAGGGTTTTCCTACCTCAGCGGGGATATCAGGAGGTAAACATTTTCTTAAGTTTGGAAAGGAATCCCTCCTCGTCCTCCCCAGCCTCACGCCTAGCCTTGCTTCCTGCGGAGCTATCCATGGAGCTGCCACCTGGGCACAAACAGCAGAAAGAACTGGTGTCAGGGGCCCGCACCTCCAAGATCACATCCCAGGCCCCACCTACCCCCGCCTGGCTACCCAGGGGCCCACATTCAAGGAGCAGCCAAGCGCCACCTCAAGAAGAGTGGCGGCCACTCCTAAGATGGCACAGGATGCCTCACCTGGCAGATGACTGAGGTAACAGACCACTCAGAGCCTGCAGGTCTCCCAACTGCTCTTTCAATCATGGACCCACAGCAGGGAAACAAGAAATAGAGATGGACCATGACAGCTGTCTCTATCTGAGCAACAGTGACAAAAACACAGTCAAGAGCCAGACACCTCCCAGGCCAGGCCACACACTTCCTTACAGGCAAATGAAAAAAACAAAAAAGGGAGGCACAGAGAGGTTACAGGGTTTACCCAAGGCCCATAGAGCCAACAAGCGGGGGAAGACTGAGTGCGAGCCCACGCAGTCTGACTCCAAAGCCGAGACTCTCAACCACCATGCTATTGGCTATAAGAAGGTAAATAATGACGCCAAGAAAAACCCTACTTCTAGACCAAATGACCAGATTCCATGCTGCTGCTGTGTGTAAAGACCCTGCAGAACAGCCTATGTCCGAGTCACGGCCACGCACAATCCTCTGTCATGGGCACTTCATCTCATCCCTCACATCAGCAGTCTATGTTGTCCCCATTTGGGGCGCAACAAGTTGAGCAAGTTGTCCCCATTTGGGGCGCCTAACCTAAGTGCTCTCAACCTGGGGGAGATGTGCTGCTATTTCTTTAGGGCCCAGGCTGACACCACCTAGAGGTACCTTCTCACACAAATGTGTTACAGATTTGCCAACCACTAGACAAGGAGTGCACACTTTTGTTATGAGTGAGAATATAAACCTGAACTTGGCATGTTAATTGTCGAGCGCATTTTTAATGTGCCCAGAGACCTAGGCCATAACGGAGTAAAGACTTCAGTCTAAGTAAGACAGTGCCTTCACTAGTGGAAGGTCCAAAGCTTGGTTACACAGGTCCCCGGAAGGAGTGAGGCAGGCTACATAAAACAGAGTGAGACCCAGTCTCAAAAAAGAAAAGGCCGGGCGCAGTGGCTCACGCCTGTAATCCTAGCACTTTGGGAGGTCGAGGCGGGCAGATTACCTTAACTCAGGAGTTCGAGAATGGCCTCAGCAACATGGTGAAACCCCATCTCTACTAAAATACAAAAACATAGCTGGGGGCGGCATGCGCCTGTAGTCCCAGCTACTCGGGAGGCTGAGGCAGAATTGTGGGAACCCAAGAGGCGGAGTGTGGTGCAGTGAGCCGAGATCGCGCCACCGCACTCTGGCCTGGGTGACAAAGTGAGACTCCGTCTCCAAAAAAAGAACAATAAGGAGCCATACTGTGTCTCTCACTCAAAAAGTCACATGGTAATTGCAAGCCCCCCCAGTTCCCTCTCTTTTTGCCAGAAGATGGACCTGTTTATCCCTGCAAGTGCTGAGTCTCTACGCACACCATGGTCTTTCTGGGAGACCAGGGACAGCTATTAAGGTTTTCAGCAGCTACATTAAGGAATAAAAATAAATAAGATACTAAGCACATCAAAAACTACGCTGGTCAGGCACAGTGGCTCATGTCTGTAATTCCAACACTCTGGGAGGCCAAGGTGGGAGGATCACTTGAGTCCAGAAGTTTGAGGCTGCCATGAGCTGATTGCAGCACTGCACTCCAGGCTGGGTCACAAAGCAAGACTCTGTCTCAACCAAATAAATCCCACTGTTGCTTAAGTTCTCAGGACATGGGAATTATTTGCAAAACTAACTTCCTTCACAGTATGTGAGACTTAACCACTCACAGGCAGCAGACTGACATGTGACAGTGTATGCTTAGGGACAGAGTCTCGCTCTGGCACCCAGGCTGGAGTACAGCGTCGCTGTTGTGACTCACCGCAGCCTTGAGTACTGGAGCTCAAGTGATCTTCTCATCTCAGCTTCCCAGGCAGCTGGTGATGGAGGCGCATGCTACTGCACCTGGCTAGTTTTAAAACCTTTTGTAGAGACAGAGTCTCACTATATTGCCCAGGCTGGTCTCGAACTCCTGGGTTCAAGTGATCTTCCTGTATTAGCCTCCCAAAGTGCTGGGATTATAGGTGTGAGCCACTGCACCTGGCCTCACCAAGATTTTTAAAAGGAAGAGCCGACAGTGTCTTGCACACAGCAGAAGAAATCCTGGCTGAGTGAGGGAACAGCTGAGTGAGGCTGAGTGATCAGGACAAGGAACCATGAAAGTGACAAAGGATCTCAGTGGATGGCGGAATCAACTCTCAACTTACAGTATCAGAGAGGGGGTCAAAACATCAACTGGTGACCACTAATACCCACCCTCCAATAGAGTAAGCAACACCCACGACCCACCCAGGGCCCGGCCCTGGCACACCTCAAGCTACCCTGATGGGCGGGAGGAGGGAAGGATAGCTGTCTATGGAGCCAATCTCGCATGTGCAATGATTAGAGTTCCAGGGAATAGCTACACTATGACTACTTCTATTTTAGTTCAAGAGATACAAGAATAAAAGATAGCATATGTACCAAACCATTAAAATAAGTGACATTCGGAACCTGGTTGGGCTACAGAGTTTTAAGGCAGCTGCTTTTTTTTTTTTTGAGACAGAGTCTCGCTATATCGCCCAGGCTGGAGTGCAGCGGCGCAATCTCAGCTCACTGCAACCTCTGCCTCCCATTCAAGCAATTCTCCTGCCTCAGCCTCCTGAGTAGCTGGGATTACAGATGCTCACCACCATAGCCGGCTAATTTTTGTATTTTTCTTTTTTAGTAAAGACAGGGTTTCACCATGTTGGTCAGGCTGGTCTCAAACTCCTGACCTCGTGATCCACCCTCCTCGGCCTCCCAAAGTGCTGGGACTACAAGCGTGAGCCATTGCGCCTGGCCTTTTTTGTGTGTGAGACTCTGTCACCCAGGCTGGAGTGCAGTGGCACGGTCTTACTCACTGCATCCTCCATCTCCTGGGTTCAAGTGATTCTCCTGCCTCAGCCTCCCCAGTAGCTGGGATTACAGGCATGCACCACCATACCCAGCTAATTTTTGCATTTTTAGTAGGGCCGGGGTATCACCATGTTGTCCAGGCTCCTGACCTCAACTGATCCACCTGCCTCGGCCTCCCAAAGTGCTGGGATTACATGCAAGACCCACTGCGCCCAGCCAGCAGCTGCTTTTCAAAAGTGGACTTCCAGTCCCCTAGGAGCAACAGGAGCTCAGTGAAATTCCAGGGACTTCCATCCCAGCCCCTGCCCCTGCTCCTGGAGCTCCAAATCCTCCACTGTATTGGAAAATCTGCCCCCAGCTCCAAACACCTGCTACGAATTACCATGCACTAATCTAAGGCCACGCAAGTTCTGAGAACTCCACCCAGGAGCCAAACAAAACCAAAATGATGCAATGAGGAAATACGTGCAGCCTGAACCAAGGACCCCCTGGGCACAGCCTGCCCTGCCCTGAGCAGGAGTCCCAGGAAACAGAGGCCCCACCTCCCACGGGAAGAGGGTCTCCAGCTGGGGTACCATTGCCACAGCGCCCACAGCAGGTGTTCTGGTGACAGATTGCTAACACTCAGCCACTCGCTAGCACAATGTCTGAGCTCAGGGTAAATGGTGCATCTGTTCATGGCTAGATGAACTCTGAGTGAGTCCTGCTCTAAAGCAACGAACTGAGTTCTCTGACTGTGGCTCCACTGCTGTGGCTGCTGTTGTTTAAAAGACACTCTGAAATCCTAGCAGAGTGTCCCAGGTGGGAAGTGCACAAATCCTTCCAATCCATGCTCTCCTTACGCTTTTGCGAGGAGCTCTCAGGGAAGGATTTGTCCAAGGTCACAGGGCAAGTGGCAGAACCAAGGATAGAACTCAGAACACTGAGTCTGAGACACGCAGAGCTGCCTGCAGGAAGTGCCCTGGTGCTCTCACCTCAGCACACGAACACGCACAGAGAGAATAGGCAAAGCGTGGACTGGGGGCTGCGGCTCCCTGCCTGGTGTTCCCGCCCACAGCCCCCCTCTTTCAACTGCACATTTTAAAGGCTTCATGAAGAACCCCAAGTGGAAACCCCAACATGCTGCCCTGAATCGTCCATACTCCAGGGGGCTCTGAGGTCCCCACATGTCGCCGCGTAGTCTTCAGACCCCTTACCAGAGCTGGTGAGTGTGACGCCATTCACCGTCCCCTCCACATCTGTCTCGTCCTCGGCGTAGCTCAGGATCAGGTTCTGCTGCCGGCTCGTTAGCCTCCTGTGGATCAAGCAGAGTCAACAGCCAAGGCTTCCACCAGGAAGCTTTGGAAAGAACTCACAGGCAGCCAGCGCCCTTGAAGCACATGGGAGGAGAGGGACCCAACCCTGGCAGGGGCGGAAACCCTGAGCCAGTGCAGTGGTCAGAACCTAAGGACCACGCCCTCAAAGCTTCTGTACAGAAAAGCTCCTAACACACCCTAAGTCGTTTAAACAAGTGTCACTATGGCTATGCTAAATACAGTTTACAGGAGGGGAAACAGATTTTACAAGTGTGTGTGTGAAGCAGGTAAGAAATTATCCGCCGGGCGCGGTGGCTCAAGCTTGTAATCCCAGCACTTTGGGAGGCCGAGACGGGTGGATCACGAGGTCAGGAGATCAAGACCATCCTGGCTAACACGGTGAAACCCCGTCTCTACTAAAAAATACAAAAAACTAGCCGGGCGAGGTGGCGGGCGCCTGTAATCCTAGCTACTCGGGAGGCTGAGGCAGGAGAATGGCGTAAACCCGGAAGGCGGAGCTTGCAGTGAGCTGAGATCAGGCCACTGCACTCCAGCCTGGGGGACAGAGCGAGACTCCGTCTCAAAAAAAAAAAAAAGAAAAAAAGAAATTATCTAATTATGCCAGGCGCGGTGGCTCGTGCCTGTAATCCTAGCATTTGGGGAGGCCAAGGTGGACAGATCACGAGGTCAGGAAATAGAGACCATCCTGGTCAACAAGGTGAAACCCCGTCTCTACTACAAAAATTAGCTGGGCGTGGCGGTGTGTCCCTGTAGTCCCAGCTACTTGGGAGGTTGAGGCAGGAGAATTGCTTGAACTTGGGAGGTGGAGGCTGCAGTGAGCTGTGATTGCGCCACTGAACTCCACCTGGAGACAGAGCTGGACTCTGTCAAAAAAAAAAGAAAGAAAAGAAATTATCTAATTAACAAAAAGCACGAGTGCTCCTGAGGTCAGTCAGGCATGTCCTGCCCTAGGTACTAACAGCACTCTGCCCAGGCTGCCTCTCCAGCTCCTAACAGTGCTAGTAACATCAGTGAGAAAATCAACGGGCCAGGCATGCTGGCTCACACCTGTAATCCCAGCACTTTGGGAGGACAAGGTGGGCAGATTACCTGAGATCAGGAGTTCGAGACTAGCCTGGCCAGCGAAACTCCATCTCTACTAAAAATACAAAAATTATCCGGGCGTGGTGGTAGGCACCTGTAGTCCCAGCAACTCGGGAGGCTGAGGCATGAGAATCACTTGAACCAGGGAGGAGGAGGTTGCAATGAGCTGAGATGGCACACCACACTCCAGCCTGGGCAACAGAGCGAGAGACTCCTCAAAAAAACGCCAGGCACGGTGGCTCATACCTGTAATCCCAGCACATTGGGAGGCCAAGGCGGGTGGATCAAGAGGTCAGGAGTTTGAGACCAGCCTGACCAACACAGTGAAACCCCGTCTCTACTAAAAATACAAACATTAGCCGGGCGTGGTGGCGGGCGCCTACAGAGGCTGAGGCAGGAGAATGGCATGAACCTGGGAGGCGGAGCTTGCAGTGAGCTGAGATCACGCCACTGCACTCCAGCCTGGGCTACAGAGTGAGACTCCGTCTCAAAAAAAAAGAAAGAAAAAAAACAAGAAGAAACTCAACAATAGCAGCAGCAGCAAAGCAATTCCTATGTGTTGTTCATTTAATTCTCCCAGCAACTCCAAGAAGTTGACCATACCGGCCGGGCGCAGTGGCTCACGCCTGTAATCCCAGCACTCAGGGAGGCCGAGGTGGGCAGATCACTAAGTCAGGAGATTGAAGCCATCCTGGCTAACGCGGTGAAACCCCGTCTCTACTAAAAATACAAAAAATTAGCAGGGTGTGGTGGCGGGCACCTGTAATCCCAGCTACTCGGGAGGCTGAGGTAGGAGAAGCGCTTGAACCCAGGAAGCGGAGGTTGCAGTGAGCTGAGATGGCGCCACTGCACTCCAGCCTGGGGGACACAGCAAGACTCCATCTCAAAAAAAAAAAAAAAAAAAGTATACCATTCTATTACACCCACTTTACAGACAGAGAACTCAGGCAGGAACCACCTGACCTATAGGGAGCAGTCCCCTGCCCAAGCCACAGAGCTCCCAGAGCAGTGCCACCGCAGGAGCAGGTTGGCTTAGACACGGCCTAGGGGGCACTTACTTTGGAACTCGTATCTTGATGTGGATGTAGTGGTCTCCGTAGCCGTAGCTGTTAATCCGGGGGATGCCTTTCCCACCCATCCGAATCTTCTGGTCTGTCTGAGTCCCAGGGGGGATCTATAAAGAAAGACAATCTGTGGTTTCCCCTGGTCCCCGGTTGCTCAAATAAAAAGTTTTCACTACATGAAGACAATCTTGATAGGAATTCGTTGAAAAGAACTACCACTGGCTCACGCCTGTAATCCCATCACTTTGGGAGGTTGAGACGGGTTGATCACAAGGTCAGGAGTTCAAGACCTGCCTGGTCAACATGGTGAAACCCTGTCTCTACTAAAAATACAAAAATCAGCCCGGCATGGTAACGTGCACCTGTAATCTCAGCTACTCGGGAGGCTGAGGCAGGAGAATTGCTTGAACCCGGGAGGTGGAGGTTGCAGTGAGCCGAGACTGTGCCACTGCACTCCAGCTCTCCGTGACAGAGCAAGACTCCATCTCGGGGGGAAAAAAAAAGCCAGGCACAGCAGCTCACGCCTGTAATCCCAGCACTTTGGGGGGCCAAGGCAGGTGGATCACGAGGTACAAAAAATTAGCTAGGCCTGGTGGTGCTTGCCTGTAGTCCCAGCTACTCAGGAGGCTGAGACGGGAATCGCTTGAACCTGGGAGGCGGAGCACCACTGCACTCCAGCCTGATGACAGAGCAACACCCTGCTGTCTCAAAAAAAAAAAAAAATCCCAGCACTTTGGGAGGCTGAGGTGGGTGAACTGCCTGAGCTCAGGAGTTCAAGACCACCCTGGGAAACACGGTGAAACCCTGTCTCTACTAAAATACAAAAAATTAGCTGGGTGCGGTGGCGTGTGCCTGTAATCCCAGCTACTTGGGAGGTTGAGGCAGGAGAATCACTTGAACCCTGGAGGTGGGGGTTGCAGTGAGCCGAGATTGCGCCATTGCACTCCAGCCTGGACGACAGAGTGAGACTCCATCTCAAAAAAAATAAAATAAAATAAAAATAAAAAGAACTGCCACTTGGGTTTCTGGGCCAAGCCCGCCCACAAGCACATGGAAATAAGCTAAGTTGGGTCTGCCCAGAGTACAGCCTGTGACTAGGATGAGGGGGCAGGAGTTTGGGCAAGTGAGCCCAGGAAGCAGGAGGGAGGGAGCGAAGCAGGAAACGCCAATACAGGGTGTGTGGCTGAGGTCGTTCCCTGGCCCTCGGAACCACAGGACCCTGGAGAAGCCAAGGAACAGCCCCCACATGGAGGAGAAAGCCTTGGCCCAAAATGCCCACCTCCTTGGTTCCCCCTTGGTTACCCCAAGGTTCCCCACAAAGAAGCTGGAGAAGGTTCTTAGGCGCATACAGAGAATGAAGTGGCCTGGAAGTGGGAGGAGCAGGAGGGGCAGATCAAGAGAGAGGTGGGGGATAGGTGAGAGCAGCACACAGGCAGCCATCACTGTGGCCAAAGAGATGTGCACAGCCCCCAGAGACTTCTGCTCTTGGAGCCAGACACTGGATAGAAGCAAGTGCAGAGAACACACCCCAGGGTGAACCTCTCTGTGTCCTGGGTGCGCCCAGTTCCCAGGCCCCACTAACCAGTGTGGGAGTGATGCCAGCCAGTAACTGCTTCCCATGCGATTATAGAGTCAAGGCCTGTGGCTCGTGGTCCACACTCAGGGAGCAATCTAAAATTCCTCATGTCCTCCCCTGTGAGTACCCCCAAAAATGCCAGTCACTCATGGGTTCCAGGCCACTGGTCAGTTCTTTACCATTTCAGAAAAAGAACAATAAAGTACAAGGGTGACAAAAGCATTCTCACACCCTCTTACCGTCAGGTTGATCGTCTCGTACAGGCCCTGGGCTCTGGCTGTCCCCCCAAGAAGAGCTTGAGCTATAGAAATAAAGAGGTCGGAGTGGATGTCTGCGCCGTCCCTCCGGAACACAGGGCTTTTCTGCACCTAAGGTCAAACATGACAGATGCATGTGAAGATAAGTCCACTGCAGACTAAACACCAGCTGCGTGCCTGGCCAGGCCCAAGCTCAGACTTGACAAACTTCACACCCCTTCCATACATAAAGCACAGTGTTGAGGCAAAGAACTGTCGTTCCTCCAAGGTGACACCACTGCAGGCCCAGGAATGACATATTCTACATATTTCAACACTGCAATGTTCTACACACTTGCACACCGAAACGGAAGCGCGCCTGGATTTCCTCAGTCTCAGATCAAGTCATTCAATCGTGAGGGTAAATAAAAACGTAAAACTGGCTTTTGAACTTTTTTTTTAATCTTACTTTAGCCAGGCATGGTGGTTCACACCTGTAATCCCAGCACTTTGAGAGGCGAAGGTGGGTGGATCACCTGAGGTCAGGAGTTTGAGACCAGCCTGGCCAACATGGTGAAACCCCGTCTCTACTAAAAATACAAAAATTAGCCAGGTGTGGTGGCAGGTGTCCGTAATGCCAGCTACTCAGGAGGCTGAGGCAGGAGATCCGATTGAACCTGGGAGATGAAGGTTGCATTGAACAGAGATCACACCACTGCACTCTAGCCTGAGCAACAGAGCAAGACTCCATCTCAAAAACAACAACAACAAAAAAAACTTACTTTATTAGGAAGTATAGGCTGGCCGCGGTGGCTCACGCTTATAATCCCAACACTTTGGGAGGCCAAGGTGGGTGGATCACCTGAAGTCAGGAATTCGAGACCAGCCCGGCCAACATGGTAAAACCCCGTCTCTACTAAAAATACAAAAATTAGCTAGGTGTGGTGGCGCATGCCTGTAATCCCAGCTACTCAGGAGGCTGAGGCATGAGAATCGCTTGAACCTGGGAGGTGGAGGTTGCAGTGAACTGAGATCACGCCACTTGCACTCCAGCCTGGGCAACAGAGCAAGACTCTGTCTCCAAAAAAAGGAAAAAAAAAGGGCAGAGTAAATAATATAACAAGCGTGTCATACCCACAACCCAGTGGAGGTAACAAAATATTACAGGCTGGGTGCCGTGGCTCACACTTGTAATCCCAGCACTTTGGGAGGCCAAGGTGGGTGGATCATTTGAACCCTGGGGTTTGAGACCAGCCCGGGCAACATGGTGAAACCCCATCTTTACTAAAAATACAAAAGTCAGCAGGGCCTGGTGGCATGCACCTGTGGTCCCAGCTACTCAGGAGGCTGAGGTGGGAAGACCACGTGAGCCCAGGGAGTCTGAGGCTGCAGTGAGCCAAGATCGCCCTACTGCATTCCATCCTAGGCAACAAAGCAAGACCCTACCTCAAAAAAATAAAGTAAAATAAACTAAAACATCATAAATACAGGTGAGTCTTGCCTTCCTCAGCCAACCATGACCCTGACTTTAGCATTTATCATTCCTTTGAGCTTCTATTTACTATGTATCTCCAAGTCCCTAAATAATACATAATGCCATCTCACATAATGCCTTAAAACTTTACGTAGATGGTCTCTGAGGCCCTATAGCCACTGGCAAGCTGCCTTCCATCCCTGCTGTCCGTATGTGCAACGCCCGGAGCACCCCTTGAGTGCAGCTCTCACTCTTTCCTTCCGACTACCCTGCAGCAGCCTCTGACCACCACGGCTCACTGAGCCATTCTCTTGTTGGAGGAAGGCGGTGTCTTGCTACCATGGACAGGACTCTCGTGCACCCCTTTGTACCCATTGCCTGCTAGGCTTGTGTGGGATTTTCTCAAGTGTACACATAGGAGGGAAATTGCCAGTAGAAGGCATTTTCATTAATGTTTCCACCATCTCAGAAAACCAAGGTTTGCCCCTGTATACAGTATGTAAAATTATAACTTTCACACTCACTGCCTCATCAACAATCTTATCATAAAAACACAAGATGTTTTCTGTATTTTTGAGACCTGTATTTCTAACTTGTTAACATCTTGAAGAAGTTGTCTTCTCACCACACAAGGTACAGAACTTTGAAGGTACCTCTAGGTGGCCACTGTGCCCCTCAGAAACATGAATGGCGAGACATGTTTCTGTGAAGCTTTGACCGCATGGAGCAGCCTCAGCCACATCCACCCGAAGAGAGGAAGGGCCCAACAGAAGCTGTGCGGGACAGAGCACCTACCCTGAACGTGATGAAAATTTCCCTTTTCCCCACAGGCATCCTCACGGTCTGGCCATCCTCGACTCCTACAAGGGACGTTAGAAAGGGAGCAGTTAGGCAGGGCGCGGTGGCTCATGCCTGCAATCCCAGCACTTTGGGAGGCTGAAGTGGGCAGATCATGACGTCAAGAGATCAAGCCCATCCTGGCCAACATGGTGAAACCCCGTTTCTACTAAAAATACAAAAATTAGCTGGACGTGCCGGTGTGCGCTTGTAGTCCCAGCTACTCGGGAGGCTGAGGGAAGAGAATCGCTTGAACCCAGGAGGTGGAGGTTGCAGTGAGCCGAGATTACTCCACTGCACTCCAGCCTGGCAACAGAGCGAGACACCATGTTAAAAAAAAGAAAAAAGAAAAAAAGAAAAAAAAAGAAAGGGAGCAGTTATTTTGAGACCACCCACAGCACTTTCCACCCAAGATCCACTTGTAACCCACAGCTTCTTCCCCACTCCTGTTTCTTATTAACGAGGAACAATGACATTATGTAAGAGGCACATGGGTAACCTTCCAGAGATGCAATGCAAGACACCTGATGACTCAGCAGCTGCCTCAGGCCTGGTCTATGTAGCACCTCAGGGAGTTCACGGTCTTAGTGGGGTGATGGGTGTTAACCAAACAATAGCACTAATGCACAACTACAAACACAGAAATGTTCTTCAAAGCAAATGCTCACAACTCTAGAGAAAGGGACATCTAAAGAATAAGGAGGAGGGCGTGAGGCTTGCTACGGAAGGGATACTCAAGCTGGGATCTTCAAGATGAACAAAGTTAACCCAAAAAAGAAAGCAGAAAATGAGTTTCAGGCAAGGGAACAGTAGACATGGAGTGGGGGGTGGGATCTGTGGGGCTGATGTAGATAGGGTGGCAGTGGGGACAATGATGGCTTCGGTGACTAAGACAGAGGAGAGAGGAGAGGAGACCGGGGGGTTGGAAGCTGCTCCCTCACCAGGAAGAAGCAGAGCAGGCACATCAGGTCTCTTCTCCCCAGTGTGACATGCAAAGTGTAGATTCTAAGGATAACTGGCACAAATAGAAAGATTCAAGGAGACTCTAGTTCCTCCTCCAGCCTGGGGCTCCAGGGCCCCAACCATAACTTCTACCAAGAGCCCACTCACACAGAGTGCGGTGGCCTCAGCCCTTTCCGCCGTCTCCAAGCTCCTGGACATGGTGGGCCCAAACACCCACCTGCAGGCACAGGGACCATCACTCGCTTTTTCTGCTTGGCTTGTCCTGCTCCCCTGCAGACCACACAAGGCGTTATGATGATGGAGCCGCGGCCACCACATCTCCTACACGTGGAACGCATCACAAAAGGGCCTGTGTTGATGGTTTCCTGATAAAAACAAGAAAAATGGTAACCTAACTATGCAGGTAAACCGATGGGTGGTTCTGGGACCACAATGTGCGTAAGAAAAATGTCTCTTTAAGGCTTGTTTTTTATGTGCATGTGCACTCAAACATACTGCCTAGGAACCCAGGTGCAGGGCATCAGAGTCTGTTCATCTGATTTTCTAGAACACACAAACTTCTGCACTCCAGATCATCAACTTGACCATACGACACTGAAAAATGTGATAACGCCTCTTACAGAAGTACCTGAAGACTCCTGGGAGCTGAGCAGTACATTTAAAAAAGATTATTCCCCCTTGAATTACAAAAGCAATTGTTAGAAAAATAAGGAAGAAAGTGACAGCTGGATGCAATCCCCTGCCCCACCCCCGGAGCTGCTGTGCTCTGGTTGCTGAGCCTGCGATGCCAGGGAAGGAGGAGCACAGGCTCGTCTCCTCAGGGTCACGGGGAAAGACAGATAGGCTGAGTTCACCAACTCCCTCCACTCCTAGCATAAGTTCTCTGGGAGCAGTGCCACAACCAGCTCTTCTCACGGTCAGTGGCGCAAGCCATGGGAGGTGGAGTCTTGGGCAGACCCTTACCATGCCGGAGCCACCGCAGTAGTGGCAGTGCTGCACCTTGGTGCCGGGCTCGTTCCCCTTGCCGTTGCAGCGCTCACAGGTGTCCATGATGTTCACGGTGAACTCCTTGTTGACCCCCTTTGCAGCTTGATTGAATGTCAACTCCATGATGTACTAAAGAAACCAAGGGACAGCCTCTCAACTTTTGTTTGCAATGACCAAAACTGATGCTTGGCTCTAAAGGGAAAGGAGGGCACTGGCCCACATTTTCAGTCACTCTTTCACCACTGTACTTACTTGCACTCTGCCAGGTAAGCATAGGTACGACTCACTGAACCAATTCTGCCCTAGTCTTTGGGATTTTTAAGAGATAATGTGACTTAAATGAAAACATACTTTCAATAAACTGAAAATGTTCACAGATACTCATACATGGCACTTAAAAAGGAGCCTGAATGATCCACAATCATAACTTAGATCATAAATATATCCCCTCTGTCTTCCAGTCTGACAGTGTTTTATAAAGACATGAGAGAGGATCAGCAGTGCCTTCCCAGCCGACAGAGCTCTCCTGGAACACTGTACAGACGAGAGAAAACCCTCACACCCTCAGCGTGGGCTCTGAAAGCCTTCGGTGCTGCCTGACTCTGCAGCTGTGAAGAATACCATCAGAATGGATGTACTCATTACTACCCAAGCGATTTTTCAAATACTGAAATTATTTTTTACTAAAATGGCTGCCTCCAGATCACTCCATTTAAGCTGCCTTGCCTTTCTGAGAAACAGAAATTGATAAAACAATTTGTTTGACCCATACTTAGTCTAAAATCTGAGTAATTCTTCAAAGCGAGGAACTTACTTCCTGAGGCTGATCAAACACAGTCTGGAAATCTCCAAACGAAGAGGATGAGAACTCCCCAAAGATCTTCCTGAACAGCTCCTCGGGGTCCACAGTGGGGCCTCCCTTCCAGTAGCTATGCTGGGAGCCGCTGGCCCCAGAATCGAAGCCTGCAGCGCCGTAGGCATCGTACTGCTTCCTCTTCACCTCATCACTCAAAACCTACAGCGAAAGGCAGAGCCACTGGGCATCCTGGGTCCACCAAGGCCCAGGAATACAGACAAGAGTTCACAGCAAATAAGGCAGCCATAACATTTACTAAGTGGCCCTGTGTGCAAACACATCCTATGAGATTGGGGCGGGCCTGCGACTTCAGCACCTAGAATAGGGACAAGATGACCAAACTGAATGCTAAGTGTAGGGCTTCCAAAAGTCTCACGAACTCTCCCAGGGGTCGCGCGTGCTGGGGAAATGGTTGTGTTGATCCTAGCTCGCCCTCACAGACGCCCTGGATTCTTCACAGATTCACACTTCACCTCTCTCCTCAGGAGACATTACCTTGTAGAGAATTTGTGCTTCCTACCCTTACCTTCATCGACAGGTCTTCTGCAAGCCAGAACAACCGGAGTAACAAGTAGAAGTAACACAACGACAACAGCAGTGGTGCAATTCTAGCTCACTGCAGCCTCAACCTCCCAGGTTGAAGCAATCCTCCCGCCTCAGCCTCCCGAGTAGCTGGGTCTACAGGCGCACACCACAATGCCTGGCAAATTTTTTAATTTTTGGAGAGACAGGGTCTTCTATGTTGCCCAGGCTGCTTTAAACTCCTGGTCTCAAGCAATCCTCCCACTTCGACCTCCCAAAATGCTGGGATTACAGGCATGAGTCATTGGGCCTGGCTCACAAAACTGTCAATAAGACCTAACTACCTCAAAAAGGGGGATTAGGGAGGGGCAAAAAAAAATGTAGTATTCACTTTGTATCTTTTCTTTTTTTGAGACAGAGTCTTGCTCTGTCACCAGGCTGGAGTGCAGCGGCGCGATCTCGGCTCACCGCAACCTCTGCCTCCCGGGTTCAAGTGATGCTCCTGCCTCAGCCTCCCGAGTAGCTGGGACTAAAGGCACGCGCCACCACATCCAGCTATTTTTTTGTATTTTTAGTAGAGACAGGGTTTCACCATGTTTGCCAGGATGGTCTCGATCTCTTACCCTCGTGATTCGCCCGCCTCAGCCTCCCAAACTGCTGGGATTACAGGCGTGAGCCACCACGCCGGGCCCTCACTTTGTATCTTTTTTTATGTGTTTGTCTTACCTTTTTTTTCTTTAATTAAAAGACTCTGCCCTAGGCTGAGTATGGTGGCTCACACCTGTAATCCCAGGACTTTGGGAGGCCAAGGCAGGTGGACTGCTTGAGCTCATGAGTTCAAGACCAGCCTGGGCAACATGGTGAAACCCATCACACGAAAAATACAAAAACATTAGCCAAGAATGGTGGTGCACGCCTACAGTTCCAGCTAGTTGGGAGACTGAGGTGGGAAAATTGCCTGAGCACGGAGGTTGAGGTTGAGGCTGCAGTGAGCCGTGACTGCACCACTGCACTCCAGCCTGGGCAACAAAGTGAGACCCTGTATCAAAAAAAAAAAAAAGGCACTGTCCTTAAGGCCAAACAGAATAGAGTATGTGTCCTCCAAAGGAAAAGACACTTCCTCCTAGAATGGAGGGGGACGAAGAAAACAGGTGGAGGACAGCTTGGTACCTAGGGTAATTTTTAGGGCACCCAGTTCAGATGCAAAGGAAGAAGGTTGGCAGAGGAAGAGACAGGTATGAGTTCAGGACTTCCTGGTGGCTTTTATCTCCTGGTTCCAGCCCTTCTCGAGGAATTGCTGCTCTTAGGTTCTGAGGCTCGGTCCTTTTAATAACATCCCCCTTGGAGACGGAAGTCAGCAAAATGGTGGATTAGGACTCTCCAAAACTTATCCCCCTGGCAGAAACATCAAATCAACTACCATGTGGAAAAATACATTCACAAGAATAATATCCCCCCTACCCCAATAAAAACTGAATCTGCTGGGTGCAGTGGGGAACCTGTAGTCCCAGCTATTCAGGAAATTGAGGTTGAGGCAGGAAGACTGCTTGAGCCCGAGTTTGAGGCTGCAGGGAGCCATGATCTCGCCACTACACTCCAGCCTAGGCAACAGAGTGAGACCTCAACTCTTTTATTTATTGATTTTTTGATTGGGAGTCTCGCTCTGTTGCCCAAGCTGGAGTGCAATGGTGTAATCTTCGGCTCACCGATGCCTACTGGGTTTAAGCAATTCTCCAGCCTCAGTCTCCCAAATAGCTGGTATTACAGGTGCCCACCAGCACACCTGGCTACTTTTTGTATTTTTAGTACAGACGGGGTTTCACCATATTGGCCAAGCTGGTCTCTTGGCCAGGTTGGTCTCAAACTCCTGACCTCGTGATCCGCCTGCCTTGGCCTCCCAAAATGCTGGGATTATAGGGATTATAGACGTGAGCCACCGCGCCTGGCTGAGACTTCAACTCTTAAAAATAAATAAATAGGCCGGGAGCGGTGGCTCACACCTATAATCCCAGCACTTTGGGAGGCTGAGGCGGGCGGATCACGAGGTCAGGAGATCAAGACCATTCTGGCTAACACGGTGAAACTCCATCTCTACTAAAAATACAAAAAAAAATTAGCCGGGCATGGTGGTAGGCGCCTGTAGTCCCAGCTACTCAGGAGGCGGAGGCAGGAGAATGGCGTGAACCCGGAGGCGGAGCTTGCAGTGAGCGGAGATCACGCTACTGCACTTCAGCCTGGGCGACAGAGGGAGACTCCGTCTCAAAAAAAATAAATAAATAAA
>NC_045450.1:4450759-4458368 GCF_002776525.5 Piliocolobus tephrosceles | reverse complement strand
GGGAGGCCGAGACGGGCGGATCACGAGGTCAGGAGATCGTGACCATCCTGGCTAACACGGTGAAACCCTGTCTCTACTAAAATATACAAAAAAACTAGCCGGGCGAGGTGGCAGGCGCCTGTAGTCCCAGCTACTCAGGAGGCTGAGGCAGGAGAATGGCGTGAACCCCGGAGGTGGAGCTTGCAGTGAGCTGAGATCCGGCCACTGCACTCCAGCCTGGGCCACAGAGCGAGACTCCGTCTCATAAATAAATAAATAAATAAATAAATAAATAAATTTAATCTTATCTTCCATAGAAGTAGGTTCTAGGACTCTTCAGTTATGTTATCCATTAGTTTGAATTACTTAATAAAAACAAATTATTTTAAAATTACCCTAGTAAATAAACCTTTCATTAGATCTAGTTGACAGACATTTACTCAAAAAAGATTTACTGAATTGAGGCTGTTCTTGTACGTGGCTGTCCCGTCCTGTAGATATACGAGCTCCTATATATCCTGAACCCCATTAGACGGCCAAAGTTGGTCAGGTGTGGTGCCTTGCACCTAGAATCCCAGCACTTTGAGAGGCCCAGGCAGGAGGATCACTTGAGCCCAGGAGTTCAAGACCAGGATGAGCAACATACAGGGACCCTGTCTCTTAACCAAAAAAAAGATGCTCAAAACATCTGGGGAACAGGTCTACTTTCAGAAAACTATGGAAGCGGTAAATAGCTGTTTTCAGAGATTTGTCCTCTGATTACATTGTAAATTCTTATAGGATAACAATGGGCTTCTACTTTTACAATAATCGCTATCCCCAAAAAGCAGTGATGCCCTGAGGTGGAGGAAGGAGGTGTTACTGAATAAGGGCTGAATTAATTAATCCAACTACGAGTTCCCAAATCCAGCTACAAGTCTAAATTACCTGGGGAACTTTATTAGTATAGATTATTGGATCCTGCTTTATTTTTTTTTTTTGAGAGGGAGTCTTGCTCTGTCATCCAGGCTGGAGTGCAGTGGCGCGATCTCAGCTCACTGCAAGCTCCAACTTCTGGGTTCACACCATTGTCTTGCCTCAGCCTCCCCAGCAGCTGGGACTACGGGCTAATTTTTTTGTGTTTTTAGTAGAGATAGGGTTTCATCGTGTTAGCCGGGATGGTCTCGATCTCCTGACCTCGTGATCCACTTGCCTCGGCCTCCCAAAGTGCCGGGATTACAGGCATGAGCCACCACGCCCGGCCTGGATCTCGTTCTTCATTGAGATTCCAAGTTAGTCTTAGAATTTTTTTTTTTTTTTTTTTTTTTTTGAGAGAAGGTCTCGTTCTGTTGCCCAGAACATAGTGCTACGGTACAATCATGGCATCATGGGTCACTGCAGCCTTGAGCCCCTCAAGTGATGAACCTGACTCAGCCTCGCAAGTAGCTGGATTTATAGGTGTGCCACCACCACGCCTGGGGATTTTTTTTTTTTTTTTTGCAGAGATGGGGTCTCACTACATTGCCCAAGCTGGTCTCAAACTCCTAGGGTCAAGCCAACTCCTGAGATCAAGTGATCCTCCTGACGGCCTCCCAAAGTGCTAGGACTACAAGAGTGAGCCACCATGCTTGGCCTGGAATCTCTCTTTTTTTTTTTTAACAAGATGACTTAGTGCAGGGACATGGCTTTCACAATGGACTGTATGACACACGAGGCTGTCCCAGGTAGCAACGCAACCTTTGATTCACACACACAGTTGTAACAGCAGTGGCTGCATGCACCAAACTCGTGTTACCTCATAGGCTTCTGCCAGCTGCGAGAACTTCTCCTTGGCTTTGGGATCATCCTGATTTGTGTCGGGGTGATACTTCTTGGCAAGCTAAGGGAAAAACATGAGAAATTATTTCAGATACAACATGAACCCCAAATACCAGATACAACAGAACCCCAGATACCAGTCATAATGATGTTTCCTTTATCAAAGTTGCCTCTCGGCCGGGTGCAGTGGCTCACGCCTGTAATCCCAACACTTTGGGAACCGAAGGCAGGCAGCTCACTTAAGCTCAGGAGTTCAAGACCAGCCTGGGCAACATGGCGAAACCCCTCTCCACCAAAAATACAAAAAATTAGTCAGGCATGGTGGCACAAGCCTGTGGTCCCAGCTATTCAGGAAGCTGAAACACGAGAATCACTTGAACCTGGGAGGTGGAGGTTGCAGTGAGCAGAGATCGAGCCACTGCACTCCAGCCTAGGTGACGGAGTGAGACTCTGTCCCCCCACCCCACAAAATAATAATAATAATGATCTGTTTTAATGTACCCATCTCTTAACTTGAGGGCAGCAACTAATTCTGATGTATCTTTGCCCTTAGCACCCAGCATGGCTTAGAATAGGTCAATGAACAAAAAAGAAAAACAAAATTTCAAAAAGGGGGCCAGGTGCAGTGGCTCATGCTTGTAATCCCAGCACTCTGGGATGCTGAGCTGGGTGCAGCACCAGAGTTCAGGAGTTTGAGACCAGCCTGGCCAACATGGTGAAACCCCATTTCTACTAAAAATACAACAATTAGCCAGGTGTGGTTGCGCATGCCTATAAACACAGGTACTCGGGAGGCTGAGGCAGGAGAATCGCTTGAGCCCATGAGGCAGAGGCTGCAGTGAGCCAAGACTGCACCACTACACTCTAGCCTGAGCAAGAGAGCGAGACTCTGTCTGGAAAAAGGAAAAATTTTTAAAAAGAGAAGAAAATGACTGAATAAATAGACGTTTCTGCTGCTGTTTCAATTATTTTTCTAAGTACAAAAAATACAGTAATTGCTACAGCTTTACCTGATATTTTTACTTCCACGCCTAAAAACTTGAATGGTTCTCTAAATTAACTCTTTCTCTTAAATTATGTCTCTAGGACTTGCTAAGGGCCTCAAATCAACTGTCATGTGAGTTCAACCCAGCCTCCATCTTTTCAATCTTTTCCCACTCTTGGATCAGGCACCTGACTCTTGAGCTCAGGAAGAGACAGGCCATTCGCTATTCACAGGCCAGGATCTCTGCTTCCTGTCCCCATGCCTCTGTTCATTCCATTACAACCCAATTTAAAAAAAAAGACAACCCAATTAAAAGAGGGCAATGGATCCAAACACACATTTCTCCAAAGACATACTAATGGCCAACACGCACAAGAAAAGATGTTCAACATCATTAGTCACCAAGGGAAAAAGCAAATCGAAACTCTAACGAGATAGCATTTCATATTCACTAGGGTGGTAATTAAAAAAAACAGATGATAATAAGTGTTCACTGGGATGTGGAGAAATCATGGCCCTCTTATGCTGCTGGTGGGAATGTAAAATGGTGCAGCTGCTTTGAAAAAGGCTGGCAGCTTCTCAAAAGGTTAAACATGCAGTTACCACATGACTCAGCAACTATACTCCTAAATATCCAAGAGAAATGAAAACATGTCTACACAAAAACTTACATATGAATGTCTATATAGCAGCACTGTTCATGACAGCAAAAAGTGGAAAATATCCAAATGTCCATCAAACCATGAAGAAACAAAATGTGATCAATCCATGCAACAGATTATTTGAGTACGAAAAGGGATGAAGTATTGACACAAGCTACAACACAGATTAGCCTTGAAAACATTATGGGTGGCCGGGCGCGGTGGCTCAAGCCTGTAATCCCAGCACTTGGGGAGTCCGAGACGGGCAGATCATGAGGTCAGGAGATCGAGACCATCCTGGCGAACAAGGTGAAACCCCGTCTCTACTAAAAAATAAAAAAAAATTTAAAAAAAACTAGCCGGGCGAGGTGGCGGGCGCCTGTAGTCCCAGCCACTCGGGAGGCTGAGGCAGGAGAATGGCGTGAACCCGAGAGGCGGAGCTTGCAGTGAGCTGAGATCCGGCCATTGCACTCCAGCCTGGGTGACAGAGCGAGACTCCGTTTCAAAAAAAAAAAAAGAAGCCAGACACACAAAAGGATACATATCCTATGATTCCCTGTATATGAACATTCAGAATAGGTGAATCCAAAGAGGCAGAATGCAGGTTAGCAGCTGCCAGGGGCCGGGGAGAAAGGACAATGGAGGGAGGTGCTAATGAATACAGGACTTCTTTCTGAAGTAATGAAAATGTCCTAACGTTGACTGTGGTGGCAGCTGCACAACTCCAGTGAAGTGTGCACTTATGAAAAGCTGTCAATCCTACAGTGGTGCCTCCAATATTGATTTTATTTTATTGGTCAGAGCAAACGAAGGGTCTAGGAAGCAGTGGTGTAGACATCGCATATACAACTTTACTCAGCTACCCTAACTACCCTAATACACCCTGGGATACGACAATGGGAATTTCACATTTTCCAGGTTAAGAAAAGGCCAGGCGTGGTGGCTCATGCCTGTAATCCCAGCACTTTGGGAGGCTGAGGCGTGTGGATCACCTGAGGTCAGGAGTTTGAGACCAGCCTGACCAACAAAGCAAAATCCCACCTCTACTAAAAATACAAAAAAAATTGGCCGGGTGTGGTGGCATGTACCTGTAGTCCCAGTTACTCGGGAGGTGGAGGTTGCGGTGAGCCGAGGTCAGGACACTGCACTCCAGCCTGGGCGATGGAATGAGACTCCATCTCATCCAAACAGAAAGGAAGTAATTCTAAACTTATAAACTTTATCTGGATGCAAAAAATGACTACCTAAAACTTAGACTAGCATACCTACTGATTCAGAAAGTACAGATTAAATTTAATTATGAAAACAGCTCTGGAAAAAAAACTTCTTAAAAATCTGTTTTTTTCTTTTTTCTGAAGCATTAACCTCTACGGCATTGTGCACCGAAAAACAGTCTAGCAAAGTCCAACTTTATCACACCCTTCTATATATCAGCTCATGAGACCTACCCACATGGGCATATATGCTGTACTGATTCAGGATCAGAAAGGATCAAAAACATTCCTTCTACAATTTGGTCACCAAAATCTGA
The DNA here is from genome assembly GCF_002776525.5 of Piliocolobus tephrosceles. Classification (NCBI taxonomy): domain Eukaryota; kingdom Metazoa; phylum Chordata; class Mammalia; order Primates; family Cercopithecidae; genus Piliocolobus; species Piliocolobus tephrosceles. Next base: position 4,453,435 of record NC_045450.1, on the reverse strand, counting down.
CTTCCATACAGACCTGATAATAGGCTTTCTTGATCTCTTTCTGGCTGGCATTTCGAGGCACTCCTAATATCTGGTAATAATCTTCTTTGGCCAAAGGGGCATTCGTGTGGAAGGAGGCAGTACAAATCAAAGGGTAATGTTTTGTTCCTAAAAAGGAAAAAAAAAGAAAGAAAATCACTCTGGGAATGTTCTCAATAAAAGAAAACTGTGAGTACATGACCCACTGGTCTGTATCTGTGAAGGAACAACCAACCTGGTAGGGTCTGGCTGTGTCCCCACCCAGATCTCATATAGAATTTTAGTTCCCATAATCCGCATGTGTCATGGGAGGGACCTGATGGGAGGTAACTGAATCACAGGGGCGGTTACCTCCATGCTGTTCTCCCGATGGTAAGTTCTCACGAGATCTGATAGTTTTACGAGGGGCTTTTCACCCTTTTGCTCATTCTTCCTGCTGCCATGTTAAGAAGGATGTGTTTGCTTCTCCCTCCACCATGATAGCTGAGGCTTCCCCCGCCATGCTGAACTGTAATTAAACCTCTTTCCTTTAAAATTTACCCAGTCTTAAGTATGTCTTTATTAGCTGCATGAGAACAGACTAATACACAGGCTACAGCTTTAGGGCTGTTCCTGGCCAAGCCCACTACAGACCAAACTCAATGTACTTCAATAATGGCTAAAGAAGCCACAGTATTCAATTAATATTAAACAATGTCAGAGTATTGGATAAGGCTGATTCTCCTGCCTTATACTACTGGAGTGGTCTCAGCACACCACTAAAGGAATAATACTCCTGACTGGGAGATGATTAAAAAGGGATTCGGCTCCCCTTCTTATACCACATGAGCACTTACCATATGCTAGGTATTTTCATATTCTTCTGTCACACTTAATGCTTAACAACTCCCCAGATTCTTTTCCCTCTATCTTGCAGCCTTGGGTATCTGCTTAAAGAGCGGTTCTCAAGACTGTGGTCCCTGGACCAAGAGCATCATTACATTGATGAAAATACAAACGTTCAAGCCCTACTCCACACATTCACCAGAAACTCAGGAGGTCTCCACCCACTAGATGCCAGCAGAGAACTCCCCCTATGTCTCCAGGCATTGCCAAATGTCCCCTGGGAAGTAAGTGTCCCCTGCTGAGAACCAATGACAACGCAATCTAAGAAGGTCGGGGAAGAACTTCTAGGCATCAGTTGTTAAGCTGCAGAAACTGGCTGAGCTGCCCAGGAAAGCACTTGCCATTTTCAGTGGAAAACAAGTAGCAGTTACTAACTAGGATGACTCTGTACTTTGGATCTGGATTTGCAGCACCTTTTTTTAACAGCAAGACAACAACTGCTTAAGAAACAAAGACGTTTTAGTTCATCCATTTAACAGATAGGAAGAGCGGGTTTTTTGTTTTGTTTTTTTGAGATGGAGTTTCGCTCTGTCTCCCAGGCTGGAGTGCAGTGGCGCCATCCTGGCTCACTGCAAGCTATACTTCCTGGGTTCATGCCATTCTCCTGACTCAGCCTCCCAAGTAGCTGGGACTACAGGAGCCCGCCACCACGCCCGGCTAACATTTTTATATTTTTACTAGAGACGGGGTTTCACTGTGTAGGCCAGGATGGTCTCGATCTCCTGACCTCGTGATCCACCTGACTCAGACTCCCAAAGTGCTGGGATTATAGGCGTGAGAAACTGTGCCCGCCAGGTTTTCTGTTTGTTTTTTTTTTGAGATGAGTTTCACTCTTGTTGCCCACACTGGCATGCAATGGTGCAATCTTGGCTCACTGCAACCTCTGCCTTCTGGGTTCAAGTGATTCTCCTGCCTCAGCCTCCCAAGTAACTGGGACTACAGGAATGCGCCACCAGGCCCGGACTGGAATAGTGTTTTAATAGGTGAAATCTCTTTAAAAAGTGAATAAGCCGGGCCAGGCGTGGTGGCTCACGGCTGTAATCCCAGCACTTGGGGAGGCCAAGGAGGGCGGATCACCTGAGGTCATGAGTTAGAGACCACCCTGACCAACATGGAGAAACCCCGTCTCCTAAACTAAAAATACAAAATTAGCCAGGCGTGGTGGCGCATGCCTGTAATCCCAGCTAGTCAGGAGGCTGAGGCAGGAGAATCGCTTGAACCTGGGAGGCAGAGGTTGCAGTGAGCCAAGATCACACCACTGCACTCCAGCCTGGGCAACAGGAGCAAAACCCCATCTCAGAAAAAATTTAAAAATAAATAAATAAATAAATAAAAATAAGCCCGGGCACAGTGGCTCTCACCTGTAATCCCAGCACTTTGGGAACCTGAGGCGTAAGGAACGCTTGAGCCCAGGAGTTCGAAACCAGGGTAACACAGAGACCCTGTCTCTATTAAAAATAAATAAATAAATGGATCAAAGACTTGAACTTATAAGGCACACTAGATATGTTTGCAAATAGACTTATGACATGGAAAAAAAAGAGAGAGAAAGAAATAGGCTAAGAGAGCTTTTAATCCATACAGATTTATGCCTCTAAACTAGAGATTCTGGGCCGGGCGCGGTGGCTCAAGCCTGTAATCCCAGCACTTTGGGAGGCCGAGACGGGCGGATCACGAGGTCAGGAGATCGAGACCATCCTGGCTAACATGGTGAAACCCCGTCTCCACTAAAAAATACAAAAAACTAGCCGGGCGAGGTGGTGGGCGCCTGTA
>NC_045450.1:4414321-4425759 GCF_002776525.5 Piliocolobus tephrosceles | reverse complement strand
GTCCACCTGGCTGGAGTGCAGTGGCACGATCACAGATCACTGCAGCCTCGACCTCTTGGACTCAAGGGATCCTCTTGCCTCAGTCTCCCAAAGTCCGGGATTACAGACGTGAGCCACCGCACCTGGCCCGATGCAGAGGCTTTTGAGTAGGCCCGGCAGACAGGGATTTGCTGGTCTACCTGGGCCCCTGTTGCCCCTCTGCTTCTTACCGTTGGTGTGAGCTGGGGACCAACAGCTTACATTCTCCTTTAGCGGAGGGTTTCCTGTCTCTGAAATGGAGGTAATTTCTCCCTCTTCTACGGGAAGAGGTAGATAGTGCTGGAAGGCGTGCTAGGTACACGGCAAATACTACTCCACAGCAAATCCTGCACACAAAATCGCGGATGCTGCAACCCAGACCCCACTGGGCAAGCAAGCACCACACGGTACGTGGGCGGACAGCTGCGCCCCACGTGACCTCCCACCCTCGCCTGTCAGTCCCCTCGATATCAGGGCGTGGCCTCGGGGGGTGGGGCCGGCGGTAAGCGAACGAAACGAGAGAGGTCAGGGGCGTGGCCGAGCCGGCCGGAGGCGGCTGCGATTGGCAGTGGGGCGTGCCGGGGGCGTGACCGCGGCATTGGGTCCCGGGTAGGGCCTAGGCAGCCGGAGTCGCGGTTGCTCGGCGTGCACCTGAGACTCGCCGCCCGGGGTCCTCGAAGCCGCGTCCGCCGCCGTCCCGGTCGCCATGAACCGCTTCAGGGTGTCCAAGTTCCGGCACACGGAGGCTCGGCCACCCCGCCGCGAGGTGAGTCCAGCCTGAGGACCGGGCGCTGACGCCTTGGGCCCCGGCCGGCTGCCCCTCCCCCTGCCCGGACCCCACACGGGGCCCCCCGAGGGCCGCCTGGAACCCCGAGCCCTCCATCCCCGGGGAACCCCCTTCAGGCCTGGGCCCCGGCGTCCGGGCCGTTTCGTCGCCTCCGGAGGGCAGAGTCCGGCGCTCCCGTGGCTCCCTCTGGCGCTCGGTGACCCTGGCGGTCTGCCTGCCTCACCCACCTCGCCCCGGGGCCCCCGAGGCGGCGCAGCCCTCCTAGTCGGGGCCCAGGCCTGCCAGGCCGCCTCCAGCTTCCGGTCGGCCTCGCCGAGAGCCGGGGCTCGGGCCGTTGCCGGCGCCTGGCTCCTCCTCCCTGCCGCTCCGAGTCACCCCTGCCCCGGGCTGGGCTGTGGGGAGACGCCCCTCTCTCCTCTGGCCCCGGGGAGCCCGAGTGTGTCAGTGGTGGGGAGGGAGCCCCTCGGCCGCACGCGCCCCTCCTTCGGGTTTCCGCCGGTGCTTCCTCTTCTGGCTGCTGGCGCAAGCTCTTCCCTTATCTCGGTGATGCTGCCACTGCTGGGTGGGGCCTGGGGAAGCCTGAGCAGGTGGAGCCCCAAAGAATTGCTGAGGCAGGTGCCGGGAGACCCTTCGGATCCCCGAAAGGGCAGGAGGACTGATGAGAGGTGTGCTTTGGAGGATGTCAGCTCTGCTTTGCCGCTTTCCATGTTGTTTGTAAGGCCTGGGAGTGTCCTGCCATACCTGGGCCTGGGAATTGACCTCAAGTGACCCCATCAGGGTCCCAGAGCAAGTCAGAGCAGTCTGGGTAGAGGCTCCATTTTTGTGGTCTGGGCTATATTTCCTTTGCTCCCACTTCATGCTGTGCTAAGCTGTTCATTGCGGTGAACACAATGGCATTTTCTTTCCCCTGTGACACTTGTAGCCTCATGAGGGAGACAGCAAACTGACGGACAAGAGCATTGGAGGTTTTCATAAGGACATCGAAGAACACACATAAGGGGCTGGGATGGAGAATTGAGGGGCCAGTCTCAGTAGGGTGGTCAGGAAAGGCTGCTTGGAGTAGGTAGCATTTCAGCTGAGGCCAGAAGGGTGAGAATTGAGAAAGAGCCTGGTGGAGAAATGGAAAGTGAACATGAGTGGATGGAGAGGATGGCCGGAGCAGCATGGTGACAGATGAGTCCCAGAGTGGTCCTGCAGAACCTGAGGGCCACCGGAAGAAGTTGGGTTTTATTCTCAATGCGGTGAGGAGCCATTGAAAAGTTAGGGGGAGGGGCTGGACACTGTGACTCCCAGTACTTTGGGAGGCTGAGGTGGGTGGACTACTTTGAGCTCAGGAGTTTGAGACCAGCCTGGGCAACGTGCCGAAACCCCTCTGTACGACAAGTTAAAAAAAAAAAATTAGCCAGGCGTGGTGGCTCACTCCAGTGGTCCCAGCTACTTGGGAGGCTGAGGTTGGAGGATCTGGAGGATCTCTTGAGCCCAGGAAGCGGAGGTTGCAGTGAGCCGAGATCGTACGACTACACACCAGCCTGGGCAACAGAGTGAGACACTGTCTCAAAAAAAGAAAAAAAAAAAAGTTAGGAGGAGGTACCTAGGTTTGTATCAAGACAGCTGGCGGCTCTGAGTGCAGTTAAGTACTGCTTGGAGGGGTCTGGAGAATACTTGAGGGGTCCTAGTTCTTGCTCCTGCGTGGGCCCTAGTCCAGCAACATAAAAGAGATAGGCATGGAACTACAGACTGTAGGGAGAACTTAAAACAGTTTATGTTAGGGAGGTGGGAGAACAGGTGATCTGGTCTTTTCACAGATATTTCCAGTCACTGTGTTTATACAGTAAACACGAATCAGGAGGGAGAAATAAGAGGGTGGAAGTGATGCTCTAACCATGGCAGGTGAACATTGATATAGAAACTTCAGGTTGCGGAGGTGGTTTCCGGGGTGCCATGGGTGGGTGGATTGGGAAACGTGGGTGTTCTGTCATTGAGGGCAGGAAGGAGTGCTGAGCGGTGGTTTGACGACAACAGAGAAAATGTGTGGACCTTGCAGATCTTAGTTTCAGAAAAGTTCTCCTCTGCCTCCCCTTGGGTGGGGGTATGCCTTTTCCTTATGAGACTTTGTGGAGAGGTGTGTCCTGATGAGGCCAGGCCTTGCTGGTTCCCTTCCCTGAGCTTGGGTGTTTTTCTCCTGGTACTTGGGGGAGGCCTGGCCACAGTTTGCATTTTCTTTTTCTTTCTTTCTTTTTTTTTTTTTTCCTGAGACGGAGTCTCGCTCTGTTGCCCAGGCTGGAGTGCAGTGGCATGATCTCAGCTCACTGCAACTTCTGCCTCCTGGGTTCAAGCGATTCTCCTGCTTCAACCTCCTGAGTAGCTGGAATTGTCGGTGCCTCCCCCCCCACCATGCCTGGCTAATTTTTGTATTTTTAGTAGAGATAGGGTTTCGCCATGTTGGCCAGGCTGGTCTCAACTCCTGACCTCAGGGTGATCTGCCCACCTCAGCCTCCCAAAGTGCTGGAATTACAGGCATGAGCAGCTGCGCCTTGCCCACATTTTGCATTTTCTAAGGGACTTCGTGAGTGGGGACCCGATCTGAAGTAATACATCACGGCTGGGTGGCTAATGCCTGTAATCCCAGAACTTTGGGAGACCGAGACAGGCAGATCACTTGAGGCCAGGAGTTCGAGACCAGCCTGGCCAACATAATGAAACCCCATCTCTACTAAAAATACAAAAATTAGCTGGGCTTGGTGGCAGGCACCTACTCAGGAGGCTGAGGCAGGAGAATCACTTGAACCCAGGAGGCGGAGATTGCAGTGATCCGAGATTGTACCACTGCACTCTAGCCTGGGCAACAGACTGAGACTGTCTCAAACAGAAAAGAAAAAGTAAATAGAAGAATGCATCTCGAATGGTACAGCTTTGAGCTAGAGTTCCCCAGATTATGCCCCACCCCTTGCTTTAGGCATGTGTGGAGGTGGAAACCTGTCTCTCATCACATGCTTCTTTACTCTTGGTTTTCAGGCCTGGATCAGTGACATTCGAGCAGGAACCGCCCCTTCATGCAGGAACCACATCAAATCAAGCTGCAGCTTGATCGCGTTCAACTCCGACCATCCAGGTAGGGAGTGGCCATGAGTGTGATTCGCTCACGTATTTGGTCATCGTCACCATAGATGGGGTGGGGAGCAGGGGCAGGCTTGGTTTGGTTGGAGACTTGGAACAGAACTGCCTTGGGGAGCTCAGAGGTGAGCCCCATGCCAGGCTTTAGACCCCCACAAACTGGTCCAAGCGCAGTAATCTGATTGCTTTTGATTAGGGCATGTGTGTGTACAAACCACATGCAAGAGCATGGCCAGGAGGGCTGGGAGGGGACTGATGCTTGTATTTCCAGCTGTCCCCCTGTGCTCCCTGCTCCTCATCTTCAGGCCCTGGATGGCTGGGGACAGTAGGAACACAAAGGTTTGAAAATCCCATGTTTTGGTTGGCACTCTCTTGATTGATACTGGTAACTCAGACCCTCAAGCTGGCTTAAGCAATAAATGGATAACGTTTTAACCTAACTAAGAGGTCGGGGCTTCAGGCAGATTGGTACCCAAAGGCTCACATGTACTGTTGGCCCTGACCTCTCTGGGTCTCTCAACTCTGCCACCTTGGGTGTTGGCTTCCTCCTCAAGTAAAGGTGGGGAAAGTGGCAGATGGTAGCCACAAACCCCATACAAAAGCCCCCAGCCCCTTTTGTATGACCCATGTGAAAACGAGAGGACCTCTCACCTAATGTCTTCTGTATGCATCCGAGGCATGGATGGCTCATGCATGGGGCCAGAACCTACCCATAGGCCATTGCTATGTGCAGAGGATATGATCTTGTGATTAGTGGAGGCTTTGGGAAGGTCTGAAGCTGAGCTGCTGGGTTTCATCTCCTCTGGGAGCGCTGGGCGAGGAGGTCGGTGGTCCTCCTTCAGTTGGGGCCTGAAGTCAGAGCCCCCGTGTTTGTTTAACAGGTGTACTGGGCATTGTGCCTCTGCAAGGCCAAGGAGAAGACAAGCGACGCGTGGCCCACCTGGGCTGCCATTCAGGTGAGTGGGTGTCTAACTAGTGGGTGAAGCCTGAAACTTGCACCTCCCTCTCCAGCGCCAGAAATTCATCCTCACCTGGCCCCACTGCCCCATGGTTTGCCAGGTCTCTCCTGTCACCCTGTCTGTGCACTCTCTCAGAAATGGTGGGGCTCAGAAGGCTTCCTCCTGGTATAGAATTCCGGCCTGGGCAGAGAGAATGGAAGCTGTGTGCTGCAGTTGTAAGCTGGATGGAGCAGGGTGTGCAGTGGCCACCCCAGGCTCCAGGCTGATGCTGGCTCCCTGTCCCTGCCGAGGACTGCACGCTGGATGGCTCTGAGCCCTCCGTCTTCTCCTGGAGCCGCCTCTCCAGCAGGCATACTCCCCAGCCCAGCCGCTTGGGGCCCTCCAAGGAGGTGGCTGTGCTGGGCTGCAGGGGTAGAGATGGGCTGTCACAAAGAGACCTTTTGTGTCCCGCAGCTGCTTCTGGGAGCGCCCAGCAGCCTGCCTGGCAGACTGCCTGCCTTGAGGGAACAGTTTGCTCTCCTCAGATGGAGGCAGAGCGGCCCAGCTGGCCTCACCTCTTCCTGTCCAGCTGCAGCTGCCGCGGGCCCAGTCTCTCTGGCCTGCATTCCTGGCTGCTTATTGGGAGGCCTTCGGGTGAGGGAAGGCAGTTGATGCCTCGTCCTCAGGCTGGATATGCAGGGCCGTGGAGGGATTCTGATGGTGATAATGATGGTGGTTAATAACAACAGTTAAGATTTATGGAGAGTGCTCTCTGTACTAAGTATGTTAGCTGAGTTTTCTCATCTAAACTTTTTTTTTTTTAACTTTTAAAAAGTATATAGAGACAAGGTCTTGCTGTATTGCCCAGGCTGTTCTCAAACTCCTGGGCTCAAGCAATCCTCCCAAGTGAGCCTTCCAAAGTACTGGCATTACAGGTGTGATCTACCATGCCCAGCCAACATTACCTGTTTTTTGTTTGTTTTTGTGACAGGGTCTTGCTCTGTCACTCAGGCTGGAGTGCAGTAGCATAATCATGGCTCACTGCAGCCTTGACCTCCTGGGCTCAAGCAATCCTCCCACCTCAGCCTCCCAAGTTATCAGGACCACAGGTGTATGTCACCACCCCTCCGGCTAATTTTTAAAAATTTTTTGTAAAATGGGGTCTTGCTGTGTTGCCCAGCCTGGTCTTGAACTCCTGGCCTCAAGCTATCTGCCTGCCTCCCACCTTGGCCTTCCAAAGTGTTGGGGCCCGGTCAGATTACCTGTTTTAAGTAAAGAGCCAGATGATTCTTTTTTTTTTTTTTTTGAGACGGAATCTCGCTCTGTCGCCCAGCCTGGAGTGTGGTGTTGCCATCCCCGCTCACTGCAAGCTCCGCCTCTGGATTCACGCCATTCTCCTGCCTCAGCCTCCCGAGTAGCTGGGACTACAGGCACCCGCCACCATGCCCGGCTAATTTTTTTTGTATTTTTAGTAGAGGTGGGGTTTCACCATGTTAGTCAGGATGGTCTTGATCTCCTGACCTCGTGATCCGCCCACCTCGGCCTCCCAAAGTGCTGGGATTACAGGCGTGAGCCACCGCGCCTGGCCGAGAGCCTGATGACTCTTATTAAAGAGAGTGAGTCATACGCACTGCCGTCCAGTTTTAGAACGTTTCCATCATCCCCAAAAGATCCCGAGTGCCCCTTTGCAGTTAATCCATTTCTACCTCGGATACCACAGCCCCAGGCAACAGCTGATCTGCTTCCTGCCTCTGTAGCAGAGGTCTGCAAACTACTGTCACGGCCAGATCCAGCTGGCTGCCTGTTTTTGTAAACAGTTTTATTGGAACACTGCCACGCCCATTCATTGATGTATAGTCTGTGGCTGCTTTCTTGCAACAACTGCAGAGTTGAGTTGTGACTGAGACTGTTGAGCCCTGAAATCCTAGAATATTTACTACCTTGCCCTTTGCAGCTGTTTACCGGCCTCTCCTCTATACAGTGGCCTCTTCTGCGCATCTCACGTAAACGGAATCACACAATACGTGGTCTTTGGAATCTGGCATCTTTCATGTAGCATGTTGTTTTAGAGATGCATCTGTGTGGCACCTTGTATAACAAGTCTGTGCTCACCTAATCTCGAATTTCTTTGAAGTAGGTTTTAAAACAACCCATTTTATAGCTATGAAAACTGAGACTCCTGCGAGGTTAGGAACTTACCCATTGTTATGGCAGGGCCAGAATCAGAACCCAGGTCTATAAGAGCCTGTGTTTGGGTTTGTCTGTTTTTTTAGAGACAGGGTCTCTCTCTGTCGCCCAGGCTCGAGTATGGTGGTACAATCATAGCACACTGCAGTCTCAAATTCCTGGGCTCAAGGGATCCTCTATCTCAGCCTCCCTGGTAGCCGGGACTATAGGCACACACCACCATGCCCAGCTGATTTCTTTATGTTTTGTGGAGATTGGGTTTTGCTGTGTTGCCCAGGCTGGTCTTGAACTCCTAGCCTCAAGTGATCCTCCCAGCTTGGCCTCCCAAAGTGCTGAGGTTACAGGAGTGAACCATTGTGGCTGGCTTCATGTTTGATTTTTTGATGCTTTTTACCCATGAGGGAGCTAGCCCAAGTTGGTGATGCTTACAAGGTGGTGAACCCTTTGCTACTAGGACTCTCCAAATAGAAGCTGGACCAGGGTTTTGTAGGCAAGTCCGTAGCCTCATTGTGGCTGTAGCTGTTCAGAGCCTTGCCTGCTTGAGCAGCCCTCCTGGGAAACTGCTCATGGGAAGCTGAGCTCCAGCAGCCCTGGAACCTGCCCTAGAGGCACCAGGTGCCCTTCTGCCTCAGAGGTGCTGGTGTGGGGAGAAATGGCCAGGTGAGGCTCTGGCTGCTGCCCTGCCTTCAGGGGCTCCTTCAGCCTCTCAGCTCAGGGCCACTCTTGCCCTTGCACCCAGCAGCCAGCAGGGCAGAGGGTGAGCAACTTTTGGGCGCGTTTCTGGTGTCCAGGCTGTGGGGTGGCAGCTGGGGCCCGCTCCAGTGGGGAGAGGCAGCAGCATGTCATGCTGAGCGGTGCAGGTTCTAAAGCCAGCCCTGTCTCTCAGCTGTGTAACTTGGAGCAGTTACCCACCCTGTCTGGGTTTTGGTGTCCCCATCCTCCAGTGGGGGAATGCTGCCGCAGCACCACCTGCTGCATCCTTATGAGGATTCAGTGAGGTCCCTGCATGTCAGCCCTTGGGTACCTGCGGTGCTGGCACACGCTGAGCACTCAGAGTACTTGATTACTTCATCACATCTCATGCCTGAGATGCCAGCCCACCTGTGCCAGCTGCTACACCTGCCCAGGGACCTACTTTGCCCTGCAGGGCCCAGCAAGCACACCCCAGAGTGAGGGCAGCAGGGGTTCTGTAGCTTTAGGCCCAGGACTGTTGTGGTCCTGCCAGCTGGGATTCCAGGCCAAGGCTATCCCAAGGCGTGTCCCATCTTTTCCCTGTCTCCGGCGGCCAGGAGGAAGACAGTCCTGCCCAGCCCTGTTGGGAGGCAGATGGCAGTGGGTGGTCGCTGTACTCCCGGCTCTGCTGATGCCTCTCGTCCTGTTCACGCCCCGAACCCCTGCCACCCTCCACGCCTAGTCTCTACCTCCCCAGCCACCCACCGCATTTCCCTCTGGTGTCTGGCTCACTTTGTGCACCGCACCTACCCCTCCCCACCTCCGGAGCTGAGCCGTTCAAGTTCTTTTTTTTTTGAGACGGAGTCTCTCTCTGTCTCCCGGGCTGGAGTGCTGTGGCCGGATCTCAGCTCACTGCAAGCTCCGCCTCCCGGGTTCACGCCATTCTCCTGCCTCAGCCTCCCCAGTAGCTGGGACTACAGGCGCCCGCCATCTCGCCTGGCTAGTTTTTTGTATTTTTTAGTAGAGACGGGGTTTCACCGTGTTAGCCAGGATGGTCTCGATCTCCTGACCTCGTGATCCGCCCATCTCGGCCTCCCAAAGTGCTGGGATCACAGGCTTGAGCCACCGCGCCCGGCCTCAAGTTCTTATTTAATTTTTGAGACAAGGTCTTGCTCTGTCGCCCAGGCTGGAATGCAGTGGTGTGATCTCCGCTCACTCCAACTTCTGCCTCCTGAGTTCAAGCAATTCTCCTGCCTTAGCCTCCTGAGTAGCTGGGACTATAGGCGCCCACCACCACACCCAACTAATTTTTATATTTTTTGTAGAGACGGGGTTTCACCGTGTTGCCCAGGCTGGTCTCAAACTCTTGAGCCCGAGTGATCCGCCCACCTTAGCTTCCCAGTGTTGGTATTACAGGTGTGAGCCACCATGCCCGGCCACCATGCAGGTTCTGGTTGCAAAGAACTAAAGCCAACTCCAGGTTGATTAACCAAAAAGCAATTTATTAGGTGACTCCTGGGGACGTTCCACCACTGAAGGAGCAGCGGGCTGTGCTGCCCTAGGAAGGGTCAGGCTGGGCGGCTGCATTCCTGCGTGTGCCTGGTGACTCAAGGGGCTTCCTGCCCATTTCATGCCAACCTCCTGATGCCAGAGCCCTTGGCCACCCAGGCTCAGTAGGGCCCTCAGGGACATATGTCACAGGAGGGGCCTGTGGCGTTTGCCCCCATGGTGTCCAGAGGGGCATTGTCGATTTGCAGCCTGTTTCTGTGTGCACGCTAAGTGTCACTTCAGAAGCCCTAGGCTTTGCTTCCTACTGGGCTGGAAACAGGACATTGCGGTGGATTCAGCCATTCCTCTCCCACAGACCTGGTCACCGACTTGGACTTCTCGCCCTTCGATGACTTCCTCCTGGCCACAGGCTCGGCCGACAGGACGGTGAGTGGAGCCAGTTGGAAGAGCTGCTCTATGTCCCAGCCCGTAGTCCAGGGTTTCTGAGCCCCACCCCCATCCCCACAGGGCTCTGCTGCCTTCCAGTCCAGCCGTGCCACACTCCCCCAGGGCTGCAGGGCTGGTCTGAATTCCTGGCCCCACAGGGCTTGCTTGGAGCTGTGGCTGTGACCTGACCTGGAGCCCAAGGACAGCAGGTGGGGAGGCTGCCAGAAACAGCAGAGCCACTTCCCCGACTCTCGGACCATGCCCTGTGGTCCTGGAGCTGAGATTCCCTCCCTCCTTTCTCAGATGTGGGGTATGCAGCCCCCGGCCCAAGCAAGCTGAGGAGGGTGGGCACCCCCCCATCGACAGACCAATGGTGTGGTCTCCTGGAGCAGCCTGGTTCCAACATGGGACCTCACTGGGGTCACGGCAGCTGGCTCAAGACAGTGAGGCCCTCAACCGTGTGCTCACGGACTTGGTCTTTCCTGCAGGTAAAACTCTGGCGGCTGCCAGGGCCCGGCCAGGCCCTGCCCTCAGCACCCGGGGTGGTGCTGGGCCCCGAGGACCTCCCAGTGGAGGTGCTGCAGTTCCACCCCACCTCTGACGGCGTTCTGGTGAGCGCAGCAGGCACCACTGTGAAGGTCTGGGATGCAGCCAAGCAGCAGCCTCTGACAGGTACAGGCCACCCTGGCCTGCCCTTCCCAGGGCAGTCCAACTCTGGATAGCACTCCGTTTCTTTACTGGCGTGTTTAGTAACATAAATGTAAAAACAGATACCAAAGTTTTACACTTACATAGTATAAAAGTTTTAAGATTCTTTTTTTTTTTTTTTTTTTTGAGACGGAGTCTTACTCTGTCGCCCAGGCTGGAGTGCAGTGGCCGGATCTCAACTCACTGCAAGCTCCGCCTCCCGGGTTCACGCCATTCTCCTGCCTCAGCCTCCCGGGTAGCTGGGACTCCAGGCGCCTGCCGCCACACCCGGCTAATTTTGTTTTTGTATTTTTACTAGAGACGGGGTTTCATCGTGTTAGCCGGGATGGTCTCGATCTCCTGACCTCATGATCCGCCCGTTTTGGCCTCCCAAAGTGCTGGGATTACACGCTTGAGCCACCACACCCAGCCACGTTTTAAGATTCTATGAGGCTGTAATAAACACCCCATCTCTCTTCGCTGTCCGTAGCCGTCAGTTTCATCCTCTTAACTGTTTTTTTTTTTTATTTTTTATTTTCCTGTTGTTTTTCTCCATTCAAAAAATTAACGGCCGGGCGCAGTGGCTAATGCCTGTAATCCCAACACTCTGGGAGGCCGAGGTGGGTGGATCACCTGAGGTCAGAAGTTCAAGACCAGCCTGGTCAACATGGCAAAACCCCATCTCTACTAAAAATACAAAAATTAGCTGGGCATGCTGGTGCACACCTGTAATCCCAGCTACTCAGAAGGCTGAGGCAAGAGCATTGCTCCAACCCAGGAGGCAGAGGTTGCAGTGAGCCGAGATTGCGCCACTGCATTCCAGCCTGGGTGACAGAGCGAGACGCAGTCTCCAAAAAATAAAAAATAACTTTGGCTGGGCACGGTGGCTCACGCCTGTAATCCCAGCACTTTGGGAGGCCGAGGCAGGCGGATCAGGAGGTCAGGAGTTCAAGACTAGCCTGGCCAACATAGTGAAACCTCGTCTCTACTAAAAATACAAAAACTTAGCCACCGGGCATGGTGGCAGGTGCCTGTAATCCTAGCTACTTGGGAGGCTGAGGCAGGAGAATTGCTTGAACGCAGGAGGCGGAGGTTGCAGT
>NC_045450.1:4367911-4414221 GCF_002776525.5 Piliocolobus tephrosceles | reverse complement strand
GTAATCCCAGCACTTTGGGAGACCAAAACAGGAGGATCGCTTGAGCCCAAGATTTTGAGAATTAGCCTGAGTGACATAGTGAGATACAATCTCTACAAAAAATTAAAAAATTAGCCAGGCGTGGTGGCATGACCTGTGTCCCAGGTACTCAGGAGACTGAGGTGGGAGGATTACTTGAACCCCAGGAGGTGAAAGCTGCGGTGAGCTACGATAACACCACTGCATTCCAGCCTGGGTGACGGAGCGAGATGCTGTCTCAAAAAATAATAACAATAGGCCAGGTGCAGTGGCTCATGCCTGTGATCCCAGCACTTTGGGAAGCTGAGGTGGGCAGATCACTCGACGTTAGGAGTTCAAGACCAGCCTGGCCAACATGGTGAAATTTCGTCTCTACTAAAAATACAAAAATTAGCCAGGCATGGTGGCAGGTGCCTGTAATCCCAGCTACCTGGGAGGCTGAGGCAGGAGAATTGCTGGAACCCCGGAGGGAGAGATTGCAGTGAGCTGAGATTGCACCACTGCACTCCAGCCTGGGTGACAGAGCAAGTCTCCGAAAAGTAGTGGAGGTTAGGACTTCACCGTCTTTTTAGGGGAGCACAATTTAACCTGGAACAGGAGTTGCAGAGGATGTAGAGGTGTATTTTAATACCTCACACTAGCGGGAGAGGGTATAGATGGCAGGTGTAGAGGCTTAGGATGGGAGTGACCCTATGGGGTGGGAGCGATGTTGGAAGCGAGCCTGGGAGGGATGAGAGAGCCAGGCCAGGAGCAGGGAGCCTCGGAAGGTAGTTGAGTGATGTACAGCTGCACAAAGGTGGGGTGAAGGAAGCAGCCTGTGGTGCAGGCGAAGCCTGTCTGGGAGGAGCTGCTGCCCTTACCCCCTTGGCTGAAAAGGATCCTCGTAGCTGCTGCCTTTGCTCTGGGAGTTCCCCCCAGCAAGGCCCACCCCCACCCACTTCCCTTGATGCCCTCGCTGCCCAGAGCCTAACTGTGACTGCTTCTCTGCAGAGCTGGTGGCCCATGGGGACCTGGTGCAGAGCGCCATCTGGAGCCGGGACGGAGCCCTGGTGGGCACGGCGTGCAAGGTGAGCAGGCAGGCGGGGAGCCCCTGTGGGGCTCTGTGCTGGTCTCCTGGGCTGGGGCCCCCTGGGCTGGGCCTCCCAGGCTTGTTGTTTAGGGGGCAGCAGAGCACTGAGGTCAGGATGGTTACCTGTGTGCCCTGTCCGCTAGCTGCCCCTCACACCCCCACTAACCTACATCTCAAAGTCCCTACCTTGCCTGGACCCCTGTCACATGAGAGCCCATGCTGGTCCCTGGTTTGCGCCCTAACATCCCCACCCTCACCCAGCCTCCTCTGGCCCCGTCTGGTCTGTCCTAACCGCCAGTCTTTCTGTGAGACTCTTGTTAGGCAGCGTTTGGCCACAGGTGCTGGGCCAGGCCCCAGCTGCTAGGGAGGTGACTTCCGTCAAGGACAGTACAGCCAAGAGGATCCGTGACCTGGGCTCTGCAAGAGGGACATGGTGCTTTGAGCTGGTTGGGCAGGCCAGGGATACAGGGACTCAGATCTGGGACGAGGACAGGCGGGTGCGGGGCAGGCGGGTGCTGGGTGGTAAGTAAGGGTTGTGCCTGTTGCCGTAGGGGTAATGGGAAGGCAATGAAGTGGTTTTTGTTTTTGTTTTTTTTTTGTTTTTTTGAGACAGAGTCTTGCTCTGTTGCCCAGGCTGGAGTGCAGTGGCGTGATCTCGGCTCACTGCAAGCTCTGCCTCCCGGGTTCATGCCATTCTCCTGCCTTAGCCTCCCGAGTAGCTGGGACTACAGGCTCCCGCCACCTTGCCCGGCTAATTTTTTGTATTTTTAGTAGAGACGGGGTTTCACCGTGGTCTCGATCTCCTAACCTTGTGATCTGCCCGCCTCAGCCTCCCAGAGTACTTGGATTATAGGCGTGAGCCACTGTGCCCTAGTGGCAATGAAGTGTTAAAGGCCAGAGTAGGGCAGGTGGTATAGTAAGGAGAGCGGATTTGCATTTGGAACCGCATGGACAGTGCGTGGCAGGAGGGGCAGCGTCTACAGGGGGATGTGGGATGTGGGACAGCCTGCAGGGATGTGAGAGCTGTTCTCTGCCGGGGGTGGCGGAGACCTCTGGGAGGAGGAAGCCAAGTGTTGGAGAAGGGTTGGGTGGGAGGCATGGTGGTCCTGAGGCAGTAGGAGAGGCCTGTCACTGGGAAGGGGATGTGCTGTGGCAGGGAGGGGGTGCTAGAGGGGCACCTGGTGTGAATGTTCTGGGCAGAGCTGCTCCAGGGTGCCTGCAGCCTCATTGAGCTGCCAGTGGTACCTGGAGGTGTCAGTGGGGTCTGGCCGGAGGGGCTGTGAGCAGAATCCGGCTGCAGGTGAAAAGGTCCTGTTTGTTTGATATGCTGACCGCATAGTGCTACCCCTAGGAGGGGATGAGGAGAGCCCACAGGGGAGGAGGTGGGAGGAGGAAAGCCAGGACCGGGCTGGGGCCTGAGACCAGGGCCAAAGGGCTTCCCCAGGGAGGCAGCTGTGGGTACCGCCAAGGGTCTCTGAAGACCTGTCGGGGTTGCTGGGAATGAGGCACCCGTCAGGGCGCTTCTGGAGGTGTGCCGAGCCTGAAGACATGAAGAACGGCTGAGAAGCCTGGGGATGGAGCTGAACAGGAGCCAGCAAGGCGGGGAGGCCAGCCAGACCTGAGCATCCTGCCCCAGGGCTCTGCATACTCGGAAGGACCCTAGTCTAACCTTCTTTTCTGTACTCTGCTTTTGTGGAAGCCCCTCTCCCAGTCTTGATCAGATTTTCCTTTGTGGTGGTTGTTGAGCAGAGTCCCAGACACTGGCCTGAGCTCTGGGGACCAATAAGGTTCTGAGCTCTGGGGAGACCTGAGCTCTGGGGAGACCTGATATGCGTGCTCCGGCCTAACCCTGCTGGGGATGGCTTCCCAGGCAGAGGGAGCTCCAGGCCGGTCCTTGAGGGATGAGCCCTGGCTGTGAAGGAGGGGACAGGCATCCCAGGCAGAGGGGATGGCCTGGGCAGTCTCAGCAGGACTCAGGGATGGCTGCCTTGGGACTGTGACATCTCCTTTCTTTGAGAAACTGTCTCTTGCCCTTCTGTCACTGGTGTGGTGGTCCAGGTCCTCTTCCTGGGAGTCCGAGCCCCATTTACCGTCACAGCTGTGCAGGCAAGGACAGTGAGCAACCCCGTGGGCCGCCGGCTTGGCCTCTCTTCTGCTTGCTTGCTGGCGTCTTGCAGGAAGTCAGAGGAGTCCACAGTATGGAGGAGCTCCTGCTGCTTCCCCAGTGGATGTGTTTCCCCCACTAAACCCAGAGCTTAAAGTTGCAGGGATGAGAAGCACACATGTCCCAAGTGGGTCGTGGGAGTGATGCCTAGTGGAACAACTCCCGCTCCTTTCCCTGGTTCCTGGACCTAGGAATTCCACCTGTGGGGATGCAGCATTGCCTCCAAGCCGCACCCGTTAGCACAGTCCAGGGCCAATGGCTACCTCAGCCCTGGGTCTGCTGCCGCCTCCTTTTGCTGTAAAGCGGGTACATCGGGTCCTGGTGGGGTATCCTACGCTGGAAACCCTGGCAGTATGGAGCCGGGAGTGGGGGGCGGCCTGACTGTAGTAGGGCAGCCGGTGATGCCCATGAGTGTGCAGAGAGCGAGGGCTTGTCCTGAGCTGTGGCTGGAGCTGCTGGATGGGCCCACCCCACAGCAGGAGCGAGCCTCACCCCTCTTTGCTGCGGCACCTGGCTCTGGGTTTCCACACTGGAGCTGCTCATGCCACGGGCTGCCTGATGGGGAGGGGGGTGGAGGGGTCATGGGACTTCCCACCAGAGTGTGCCCCCACCCCCGCCCCATCTCCTTCCTGACGGGGAAGCCTCGGTGCCCCAGGTTCCCACTCCCGTCCTGCCGCTGTGTGAGCAGGTCTGCCTCCCGGGATCACCAAAGCTCCCTCCTACTCCCTCTCAGCTCCTCCCACTGCGGTGAAGGGGCGTCCCGAGCTGGGAGAGAAGGGGCAGGGGCCGCTAGGGGGCGCGCTCTCCTCACGGATGGCCCATCCCGGCCTGCTGCTCTCCTTACTCCCGGCATAGTTGAGCCTGGTGAGCGGGGAAGGACGTGGCCTCTGCAGCCCAGTCAGTTCCTCTCCGCTGCGCCAGAGCAGCCTTAGTGCGCACTCTGAACTCTGGTTTGGACCCCACGTTAAGCTCCTGCACCCGGTGGCCCAGCTGCCCTCATGGAGTGTATGCTGTGAGTTCCGCCCTTAGCCCCAGCGCCCAGCCCTGCCCAGGGGTGGCGCTGTCCGCATCCTCACAGTTCACAGGGCTGGGCGGGTGGCCGGGCGCTGGCTCATGCCAGTAATCCCAGCACTTTGGGAGGACGAGGTGGGAGGATCACTTCAGCCCAGGAGTTCAAGACCAACCCGGGCAACATGGTGAAACTCCATGTCTACAAAAAAATGCAAAAATTAGCCAGGCATGGTGGCATACGCCTGTGGTCCCAGGCTGAGGCAGGAGGATTGCTTGAGCCCAGGAGTTGGAGGCTGAAGTGAGCTCGGATTGAACCACTTCATTCCAGCCTGGGCGAGAAGCAAGACCTTGTCTCTTTAAAAAAAAACACACACACCAAACTGGCCGGGCACAGTGGCCCACGCCTGTAATCCCAGCACTTTGGGAGGCCAAGGCAGGCGGATCACCTGAGGTCAGGAGTTCGAGACCAACCTGGCCAACATAGTGAAACCCCGCCTCTACTAAAAATGCAAAAATTAGCCAGGCATGGTGGCATGCACCTGTAATCCCAGCTACTCAGGAGGCTATGGCAGGAGAATCTCTTGACCCTGGGAGGTGGAGGTTGCAGTGAGCCGAGATCACGCCATTGTGCTCCAGCCTGGGCGACAGAGCAAGACTCCATCTCAAAACAAACAAACTAAAACCTCAAACAAAAAAAATTAAAATTAAAATAAACCACAGGGGCTCGGGGGCTTGCCCACGTCATAGCTGGTCAATGGTGGTGTTGGCATCGGGATGCAGGCTGTTGGTCTCTGCAGCTCCGTGGGGCAGGAGTAGCCCTGGCTGCTGGATGTCACGTCCTGCCCTTCATCTCCTTAAAGCCTCTGTCACTTGCTGTCCCTTGTGTCCTACTTGTCTCCTGCTGTCCTCTCTCTCTGTCCTTGATCTCCAGTTGCTCTATCTGGCCCGCTCTGTCATTGTCCTCTGTTTCTCTCCCTCTCTGTCCTCTCTCATCCCTCGCTGTCCCTCGCTGTTCTCTCTCTGGTCTCTGTCGTCTGTCTCATCCTCCTCTCTCTGTCTCTCACCGTCCCTCTGAACCCGAGGCTGTGGAGTAATGGAGTGGTACGAGCCAGTCCCTGGGCTGTACCTGGTGCCCGCCTGGCACGTAGCAGGTCCTTGGTAAACTGCAGCTGGCAGGGCTTTGCCAGGAGCGGCATAAAACCGGGGCCCTGCCGAGGCAGACCAGGGAGACCTGGCTTTTGAGGCCCTCTCCAGACAGTTCCCCACTTCTGCCAGCCATGCATGTGCCCACGGCCCCTTTGGTTCCCACCATCTGCCTCCTCACGTGGCCTTTCCTCCCCCAACACCACACACCAGCAAGCTGCTTTCTCCACCTCTTTGCTCATGCTGTTTTACCTTCCTCAAATGTCTTTCCCTTCCCAGCACAAGCTCTGTCCTTCCACGACCAGGTCAAAGTTCTTCCCTGCAGTTTCTCATGACAACCTCCAGGCCCCAGAGTCCAGCACTTAGCCTCGAGCTTGCTAGTAGCGGGGAGGCTACTCATCCCCCAGGGAGGGGCTGCATGTGGAGCGGGAATTCACTTGGTTTTGCCCTGCATTTCTTTTTGGGTTGTTTTAATTGATAGACTATTTTCTAGAACAGTTTTAAGTTTACAAAAAAAGCGAGCAGGTAGTACAAGAATTTTCCATATTCCTTACCTCCTCCCCCAGTGTCTGTGACGAACATCCTGCGTGAGTGTGGTACGTTGTTTCAATTGAGGAACTAATGGTAAACTATTATTGTTACTATTATTATCATTATTGCACTGCTGGAGCTCAGTGGTGTGATCTCAGCTCACTGCAATCCCTGCCTCCTGGGTTCAAGTGATTCTCGTGCCTCAGCCTCCCGTGTAGTTAGGACTACAGGCACGTGCCACCACACCCGGCTACTTTTTTGTTTGTTTTATTTTGAGACAGAGTCTCGCTCTTGTTGCCCAGGCTGGAGCACAGTGGCACGATCTCAGCTCACCTCAACCTCCACCTCCAGGGTTCAAGCGATCCTCCTGCCTCACCCTCCCGGGTTGCTGGGATTACAGGCAGGTGCCACCACACCCAGCTAATTTTGTGTTTTTAGTAGAGGCAGGGTTTCTCCCTGTTGGTCAGGCTAATCTCGAATTCCAGACCTCAGGTGATCTGCCTACCTTGGCCTCCCAAAGTGCTGGGATTACAGGTGTGAGCCTCTGCGCCTGGCCTAATTTTTTTTATTTTTAGAGAAGGAGTTTCACCATATTGACTAGGCTGGTCTCAAACTTCTGACCTCAAGTGATCCACCCACCTCGGCCTCCTGAAGTGCTGGGATTGTAGGTCTGAGCCACCATACCCAGCCTGATACATTGTTATTAAATAAAGTGCACAGTTTACATGAGGGTTCAGTCTGTGTTGTATGTTCTATGGGTTTTGACAAATGCCTGATGTAACCACTTTAGGGAATAGTTTCACTGCTTTGAACATCCCCTGGGTTCCACCTATTCATCCTTTCCTCCCTCCTCCCAGATCACTGCCAAGCGCTGATCTTTTCATTGTCTGTATATTGGACTTTTCCAGAACATCATATAGTTGGAATTACATGGTATGTAGTATGTAGCTTTTTCAGATTGGCTTCTTTCACTTAGCAGTGTACTTTTGTGGGCTAATAGCTGTTTTTTAAATTATGGTAAGAAAACACATATAAAATTTACCTTCTTTTTTTTTAAACTTGCTGCCGCCTCGAACTCCAAGGCTCAAACAGTCCTCCCACCTCAGACTCCTAAGTAGCTGGGACTACTAGCACCAGTCACCACACCCAGCTACATTTTTATTTTTAATTTTTTGTAGGAACAGGGATCTCACTATGTTGACCAGGCTCGTCTCAAACTCCTGGGCTCAAATGATCCACCTTGACCTCCCAAAGTGCCAAAAATCACCGTCTTAACCATTTTTAAGTGTGCAGTTCAGTAGTGTTAAGTATATTTACACTGTTGTGAAACAGATTTGAGAACTTTCTCATCTTGCAGAACTGAAACTCTATACCCACTAAACAGCAGTTTCCCTTTGCCCTACCTCCCAGCCCCTAGGAACTGCCATTCCACTTTCTGTGTGTATAATTTGGCTACTTTAGATGCCTCACATAAGCAGAGTCATATACTATTTGTTCTTTTGAGGCTGACTGATTTCTCTGAGCATCATGGAATGCTGCGTCATCACGGGTTACTGGATGTGTGCAGTAGGACTTCCTTGCCTCTGAAGGCTGCGCAGGACACGCAGACCACGTTTTGTTGATCCATTTATCATTCAGTAGATCTTGGTTGTTTCCACTTCTTGGCTATTGCGAGTAGTGCTGCTATGAACACGGGTGTGCAAATATCTCTTTGTGGCCTGCGTTCCGTTCTTTTGGATAGGTACCCGAAAGTGGGGTTGCTGGAACACATGATAGGTCTACTTTTAATTTTTTGAGGAATTGCCATACTGTTTTCCATAGCAATTGCACCATTTTACGATCCCACCAACAGTCTGCAAGGGTTCTAACTTCATGTACCCAGCAACACTTGCTTGCTTTTTTTCTTTGAGACAGAGTCTCGCACTGTCACCCGGGCTAGAGTGCAATGGTGCCATCTCGGTTCACGCAATCTCCGCCTGTTGGGTTCGTGCGATTCTCCTGCCTCAGCCTCCCCAGTAGCTGGGAATACAGGCACACACCACCAAACCTGGCTAATTTTTGTATTTTTAGTAGAGACGGAGTTTCACTATGTTGGCCACACTGGTCTTGAACTCCTGACCCCGTGATCCACCCACCTTGGCTTCCCAAAGTGTCGGGATTACAGGTGTGAGCCATTGCGCCCCGCCTTGCTATTTTTTTTTTTTTTTTTCAAGATGGAGTCTCTTTCTGTTGCCTAGGCTGGAGTGCGTGGCATGATCTCGGTTCACTGCAACCTCCACCTCCTGGGTTTAAGTGATTCTCCTGCCTCAGCCTCCCGAGTAGCTGGTATTACAGGTGCATACCACCACGCCCAGCTAATTTTTGTATTTTTAGCAGAGATGGGGGTTTCACCATGTTGGACACGCTCGTCTCGAACTCCTGACCACAAGTGATTCTCCCCACCTTGGCTTCACAAAGTGCTAGGATTACAGGCATGAGCCACCGTGCCCGACCTGACACTTGCTATTTTTAAAAATGTAATAGGCATCCTAATGGGTGTCAGGGGATATCTTACTGTGGTTTCGGTTTGTATTTCTCTAATGGTTAATGATATTGAACACCTTTTCATATGCTTTTTGGCCATTTCTATATATATATTTTAAAAACATATATTTAAACCAGGCCTGGTGGCTCACACC
Source organism: Piliocolobus tephrosceles (assembly GCF_002776525.5). Classification (NCBI taxonomy): domain Eukaryota; kingdom Metazoa; phylum Chordata; class Mammalia; order Primates; family Cercopithecidae; genus Piliocolobus; species Piliocolobus tephrosceles. The sequence continues at coordinate 4,405,607 of NC_045450.1, read as the reverse complement.
TGTAATGCTGTCCCTTTGGGAGGCTGAGGTAGAAGGGTTGCTTGAGGCCAGGAGTTCAAAACCAGCCTGCTCAACATAATGAGACCTTATCTCTACAAAAGAAAAATTAAAACATTAGCAGGGCTTGGCAGCTTGTGCCTGTGGTCCCAGCTGCTTGGGAAGCGGAGGTGGGAGGATCGCTTGAGTCCAGGAGGTTGATTTGCAGTGAGCTGTGATCGCACCACTGCACTTGAGCCTGGGCAACAGAGCGAGACTCTGTCTCAAAAACAAACAAACAAAAGGCCAGGTGCGGTGGCTCATGCCTGTAATCCCAGCACTTTGGGAGGCCAAGACGGGCGGATCACGAGGTCAGGAGATTGAGACTATCCTGGCTAACACGGTGATACCCCGTCTCTACTAAAAATACAAAAAATTAGCTGGGCGTGGTGGCGGGCACCTGTATTCCCAGCTACTCGGGCGGCTGAAGCAAGAGAATCACTTGAACACGAGAGGCAGAGGTTGCAGTGAGCCGAGATTACACCACTGCACTCCAGCCTACGTGGCGAGTGAAACTTCATCTCAAAAAAAAAAAAAAAAAAATACACAAAGAGAGAACTGTCCATTTATGGACTTTGCCATATTGCTCAGGCTGGTCTCGAATTCCTGGGCTCAAGTAATTCTTCCACTTTGGCCTCCCAAAGTGTTGGGATTACAGGCAGGACCCATTGTGCATGGCCTACGGTAGCTTTTTTGGGTTGTTTTTTAGATGGAGCCTCAGTCTGTTTCCCAGGCTGAAGTGCAGTGGCACAATCTTGGTTCACTGCAAGCTCATTGCAACTTCCGTCTCCCAGGTTCAAGTGATTCTCCTGACTCAGCCTCCCAAGTAGCTGGGATTACAGGCGTGTGCCACCACGCCCGGCTAATTTTTTTGTGTTCTTAGTAGAGATGACGTTTCACCGTGTTAGCCAGGCTGATCATCCAACTCTTAACCTCAAATAATCCACCAGCCTTGGGCTGCTACCAAAGTTCTGGAATTACAGGCAGGAGCCACAGCACCTGGTTGGCTATTCTGTGTCTTTTGTTTCTTCATAGAAACTTCAAAATCAGTTTGTCCACAAAATAATTTACTGGAATTTTGATTGGGACTCTGTTGAATTTATAGATAAAGTTGAGAATAATTGACTTTTTGACAGTATTGAGATTCTATATCCATGAACATGAACTACCTATTTATTTAGATCTTCTTTGATTTTTTCATCAAAGTTTTGCAGTTGTCCTCATATAAATCTTGTATATATTTTATTAGATTTATAACTAAGTACAGATTGTCCCTGACTTACAATTTTTTTACTTTACGATGGTGTGAAAGTGATACATAACCACAAGTTTTCACACTTTAAGCACTGGTGATTCTTTGAACAAAGACTCTCTGGTCTGCAAATTTTACTTAATATATATTTCTTTTCTTTTTTCTTTGAGACGGGAGTCTTGCTCTGTCACCCAGTCTGGAGTGCAGTGGTGTGATCTCGGTTCACTGCAAGCTTTGCCTCCCAGGTTCACGCCATTCTCCTGCCTCAGCCTCCCATAGCTGGGACTACAGGCGCCCGCCACCACGCCCAGCTAATTTTTTGTATTTTTAGTAGAGACAGGGTTTCACCATGTTAGCCAGGATGATCTTGATCTCCTGACCTGGTGATCTGCCCACCTTGGCCTCCCAAAATGCTGGGATTACAGGCGTGAGCCCCTGTGCCTGGCCTTTGTGTGTGTATGTGTGTGTGTGTGTGTGTGTGAGAGAGTCTTGCTGTGTCACCCATGCTGGAGTGCAGTGGCATGATCTTGACTCATTGCAACCTCTGCCTCCCAGGTTCAAGCAATTTTGCCTCAGCCTGCTGAGTAGCTGGGATTACAGGTGCCTGCCACCATGCCTGGTTCATTTTTGTATTTTTGGTAGAGACAGGGTTTCACCTTGTTGACCAGACTGGTCTCGAACTCCTGACCTTAAGTGATCTGCCGCCTCGGCCTCCCATAGTGCTGGGATGACAGACATGAGCTTCTGCTCTTGGCCATAGTTACTATATTTTCAATTTAAGATGGGTTTATTGGGATGTAACTCCATTGTATTTTGAGGAGCATGTGTATTTCAAGTTTTTTTTAATGTGTGCTGGTGCAAAGGATGTTGTTTTTCTTCCTTTGTTTTTTTTTTTTTTTTTTGAGACGGAGTCTCACTCTGTTGCCCAGGCTGGAGTGCAGTGGTGTAACCTCAGCTCACTGCAACCTCTGCCTCCCAGGTTCAAGCGATTCTCCTGCCTCAGCCCCCTGAGTAGCTGGGATTACAGGCGCCTGCCACCACACCCAGCTAATTTTTTTATTTTTAGTAGAAACGCGGTTTCACCATGTTGACCAGACTAGTCTCGAACTCCTGACCTCAGGTGATCCACCCACCTCAGCCTCACAGTGCTGGGATTACAGGCGTGAGCCACTATGCCTGGTTGGTGGTGTTTTTCATTTCAAATTCGAATTGTTTACTGTTTTTCAAAATAGGAAAACAGGAATCTATGCTGAATGAAACAAAATAGACTTGTGCTAAGATGTAAAAAGGAAAAGTTAACCAGCCCCCACCTTCCCCATACTTGGTACCCAGCATTAGCACAGCGGCCTGTGTTAGTCTAGACCTTACTCGTTGCTCAGCAAACGTGTAAAATGTATGGACTATATGACAGCTGTGTAACAATAAAAACAAACAGGATCATGGTCACACAAATGGAGATTTTTATTGATTTTTACCACAGTAGAATCACACTATGCCGTGTTATTCTACAACTTCCTTTTGCACTTAATTTATTATGGCCAAACGTGGTGCATGTTTGTGTACACACACGTGTGCATGCACACACACACAGATTGTTCCACAGAAAGAAGGACCTATACAAAGTATGGGTGTTTTATTTCAGTACATTTTTTTCTGCTTTTTGTCTGTTTCCATCCTCTCTTTGGATAATCTGAATCAGTTACTGCCAAATGGATGGTTCGGAGGTGTAAGCTCATTTTCCTGGTTAAATGCTAAATTCTGTAAGTGCAGAAATAAGGTCGTCGCGTGAGCCTCTCCAGGCTGGGCCTAGCATAGGGCTGAGCATGTGTGGGGCTCTGACAGCCTAGAGTTTGGTTCTGGACCTCCATTTGTCTGTCTGTGAGGGGTCATGGTGATAGTACCACTTCATAGGGTGCTTGGAAGACTAGGAGGGGTCCAGTGTCTGGTATGCCTGGTGTGGAGTAGGTGTCAGGAAGCTGAGCACTCCTTGCTGAGCTTGCTTTTTTGCGGGACTGGGTGGTGCTTGCTGCTGTGCTGAGAAGGAGGCACAGGGCTGAGGAGGGATGCCCTGGTGTGTGATGCCAGTCCTGTGTGCTGGGAATGGGCTGCTCAGAGCTGGGGGGTGGGGGAACAGGCTGGCTTCCAGGGACCCTCTAGCCCCTGGTGTGTGATGCCAGCCCTGTGTGCTGGGGATGGGCTGCTCAGAGCTGGGGGGTGGGGGAACAGGCTGGCTTCCAGGGACCCTCCAGCCCTAGTTGCAAGTTGTTTCCTCCTCTCTGCTTTTCCAGGACAAGCAGCTGCGGATCTTTGACCCCAGAACAAAGCCTCAGGCCTCTCAGGTGAGTTGTGTGGGCAAGCCGGGGTGGATTGAAGCCTCCACTGAGGCTGAGGACCCAGTGGTTCTAGCAGGTGGAGGTAAGAGCAGGCCTGGGGTCCTGGCGGACATGTTCCGCAGCACCAGGGGTCCCCAGGAGGTGGGCCATCACTGCTGGGAGCTCTTCCTGTGAAGTGTGTTCTGGGTCCTGGGAGGGCCTGGCTTTGATCACAGGGTGGGCAGAGCTAAGCTTCCCCCAGGCTCTCCACGGAGGCCATCCTGTGGCTTTAGTCAGTGATCTGAGATCCCCACTTCCTTCCTTTGAGACCTTCACCCTGGCACGGTCAGCAGAGACCAGCTGCAGAGGAGCCAAAAAGAAACAGGTCCTGTCCTCTGCAGGAAGACCCTGGGTGGGACCTATCAAAACGTATAGGCTCCAGGAACTGAGCGTGTTTTCATTTGTGCCTCTGCATGGAGTGTGCGTGGCCATTTCAGTTCCGAGCGGGGAAGCTGGGACCTGGCTCATGCTGCAGGCATGCAGCCACTGGGGCACCATTCATTCGCCCTGCAGAGACCTTGTAGGCAGGAGCAACAATCCTGGGACAGGGCCCTGTCCCGGGGTAGTTGCTGGGGGCTTCTCTTGCTGGGCTGGTTTAGTGCTTCCCTGAGTAACTAGCTGGGGAGTGGAGGCCTGAATAATGCCAAGGGGCCAGGCACAGATGGCCTGGAGGAGGACGGGCTCGTCTGAGGAGTCTGCACGAGCGGTGCTGGGGGAAACAGGCCTGTGGTCACCTGGGCTGTGGGAAGCCATCAGATTTTTTTTTTTTTTTTTTTTTTTTTTTTTGAGTCTCTCTCTGTCGCCCAGGCTAGAGTGCAGTGGCTCAGTCTCGGCTCACTGCAAGCTCCGCCTCCCGGGTTCACGCCATTCTCCTGCCTCAGCCTCCCAAGTAGCTGGGACTCCAGGCGCTTGCCGCCACACCTGGCTAATTTTGTTTTTGTATTTTTAGTAGAGACAGGGTTTCACCTTGTTAGCCAGGATGGTCTCAATCTCCTGACCTTGTGATCCTCCCGCCTCAGCCTCCCAAAGTGCTGGGATTACAGGCATGAGCCACCATGCCCAGCCACCATTAGAGAGTTTTAAGCAAGAAGTACGATGAGTAGATTTATATTTCTTTTTTTGGGGGGAGATGGAGTCTCACTCTGTCGCCCAGGCTGGAGTCCAGTGGCGTGATCTCGGCTTACTGCAAACTCCGCCTCCTGGGTTCACACCATTCCCCTGCCTCAGCCTCCCTAGTAGCTGGGACTACAGGCGCCCGCCACCACACCCGGCTAATTTTTTTGTATTTTTAGTAGAGACAGTTTCACCATGTTGGTCAGGCTGGTCTAGAACTCCTGACCTTGTGATCCGCCCGCCTCGGCCTCCCAAAGTGCTGGGATTATAGACGTGAGCTACCGCACCTAGCCGTGGATTTACATTTCTAAAAAGAACTTTCTAGAAGGTGAGGAGGGTTCTTTCCTGAGGAAGGTGAAGTTTAGGGTCCTGCTGTTAGCTCAGGAGAGGAGCTCCCCAGCAAAGACCTAGGCCCATCACAGATACCTCCTCCCCATTTCTAGGACTTTTTCCTCACCCGGGGTCAAGGGCAAACCACCAGCCCAAACCAAACTAGCGTTAGACTGGAGCCCCAGAGCCCCCTACGCACATAAGACTGAGGAGAGAAACCCAGTCACATGGAAGATTGCCATTTTTTAGTCCAAACGGTACAGTCAGTTCCACTTTTGTCCAGCTGAAGATTGAGAGGACTCCCGTTTAACCAGTGAAACTAGCCAGGCAGAGTGTTTTTGGCCACACCCTGGTCATACTTGCTGGTGAGGCTGGCTGACCTCTTCGTCATGTGGGACCTGGGCTTGGTAGATGGTGGCTGTCTGCATCTCAAGGCAGTGTGGGTGTGCGCGGTATCCTCACTAGGTAGCTTTCTTTGACCTCCAAGCCTTTGCCCAGAAAGCGGGGCCCAGGCTCAGCTTGAAGGCGCCACGGAGGCTTCCTCCAGCCTCCTTCACTTTCTCAGGTTGCACTCTCCTCTCCAGAGGCCAGGGCACTGCTGGGGCACCTATGCTTCTGCCCCTGACCTACCAGGCATGGCTCTGAGCCAGCTTGCTGGGCCCACGTGATTCTTCCTCTTCTCCCCTCCTCCGCCCCCTCTTTCCAGCCTTCCTCCTTTCTCTCCTCCTCTTCCAGCAGGGCTGGGGGCGGTGACTGATGCCGAGGTGGGGATAGAGTGGCTGCTGTCCAAGGGGCTCCCAGCTCCTTGAAGAGAGAGAGAGAGGATCTGGTTCTGGAGGGAGCCCCCCTGCAGGGCTTTGGGGCGAGGAGACCTGGGAAGAGCGTGGGTGGCTCCCACCCCTTCCAGCTGCTGGCTGGGGCCTGTGCTCGGGCCCTGGTGCGGGGGCAGCAAGCCTGGAATGCCGCTCTCCGTGTGGCCCTGCCCCCCACTTCCGCCCAGGGCATCTGGCCCACACCTGGCTTCTATTAGGAAAACCGCTGCTGGCAGCCAGGGCCGGTGTGAGCCGAGGGGCCGACTTGAGGGAGAGGCCTTCTGGGAGCGCTTTCTCTGGCAACCCTCCTTCCTGCCTAGTGGGGTGTGGCTGGGGGTCAGGGAGCGGAGCCGCCTGCCCTCCATCCAACCTCTGTCCTCTGTGGGTCCACCCCACCTGAGCCCTGGTGCTGTCCCAGAGCCCGGAGTGGGCCAGGGAGTCTACCCGCCACTGTCTTGTTGGAGCCCTGCCTCAGGCATGAGCTTAGAGCAGGGGACCCTGGGGTGACTCCTCCTGCTCACACCCCTGCTTGGTTCTTAGACTGCATGTATGAGCCTTTGTTATGCACCAGGCACTTGGCATATTCCGTTTCCTTGGAGGTGTAGACCCCAAGGGTCAGATGGTTCTGTGGCTTCTCCAGGGTCCCACCTCAGGGTGACAGAGGCAGGCTCGCCCATCTGATTGTAGAACCCCCCGGACCCCCACTGCCGCCCCTTCCCTATACAGCTGGCCTAGCTGAGGCTGGGTAAGGCTCTGGAGCCCAGGCTGTTCTGAGGAAGTGGCAGCCCCAAATGAGTGTGGAGGACTCAGAACCCTTGTCTAGGTGGGAGGGGGCCCCAGACTGAGCCCTCTAGGAACCCCAGTGCATCAGACAGGCCAGTTGGGGGTGGTGAGCCTCAGAGGAGAGAAGGGAGTGAGTGGGGGAGTCTCACTATTAAAGCAGGTCCCCTTACCCAAGCAGGGAGCCAGGGCTGCTCCTGGAACCATCCTGCCCTGCACAGGAAGTGTTGCCATGGTGATGAAGGGGTGGGCATACGCCTCCCCTCCTCACCCCTTGGGGGCTGGCACTGCTCCTGCCCTGCCACAGCCCCTTCTGTTCTCAGAACCAGGTTGTGGGGGGCCTCAGGGATGCAGGGTAACAGGATGCCTGGGTCTCAGCTGTAGCCCCTGTTCTTGCCCCCTACCCAGGAGAAAGAGGAGCTGGAGAGAGGGCTCTTCTCTGAGGCTTGCTGAGGCTGGCAAACGGGTCTCGCTCTGTCACCCAGGTGGGAGTGCAGTGGCGCCATCACGACTCTCTGCAGCGTTGACCTCCTGGGATCAAGGGATCCTCCTGCCTCAGCCTCCCTAGTAGCTGGGACTACAGGCACGCACCACCACGTCAAGCTAGTTGGGTTTTTTTTTTTTTTTGAGATAGAGTCTTGCTCTGTCAGCCAGGCTAGAGTGCAAGGGCTTAATCTCGGCTCACTGCAACCTCTACCTCCCAGGTTCAAGTGATTCTCCTGCCTCAGCCTCCTGAGTAGCTGGGATTACAGGCGCCTGCCACCATTCCCAGCTAATTTTTGCATTTTTGGTAGAGATGGGGATTCACCATGTTGGCCAGGCTGGTCTTGAACTCCTGACCTCAGGTATCCTGCCGCCTCAGCCTCCCAAATTGCTAGGATTACAGGCGTGAGCCACTGTGCCTGGCCTAGTGTTTGTTTTTCTAAGAGAGAAGTTTTCGGTTTGTGGCCCAGGCTGCTCTAGAACTCCTGGGCTCAAGCAGTCCTCCCGCCTCAGCCTCCCAATGTGTTGGGATTACGGCAGGGACTATTGCACCCAGCCTACTTCTCATTTTTGATACTGGTGATCACTCCATTGATAAGGAGTTACAGAGTAAGGGGTGGGCCACTGACCCCCTCCCTCACTTGGGGGCTTCCTGAGGTCTCTGGGCAAACTGAGCTAGGTGTCCCCACAGTGGGGAGTGGCGGGGCGCAGCCAAAGCTCTTACCTGGAGCTCTGAAGGCTGGGCTGAATACTCCAGGGAGCGAGAGCTGGCCCAGGATGTTTGCTGGAAACCAGAGTGTTTCTGGGGCAGCTATGGTCCTGGGCGGGTCCTCCTCCCTTCCCTGCTGCCTCCTATCCGCGACTCTGTGCAAGTCTCATCACCACTCTGAGCCTCGCAGCCCTCTTGTGCAGGTGGAGGAGACAGCTGGGGCCGGGCCACTTTGCACCATGGCTTCCTCTCTCTGCACCTCTGGCTTCCCACATGTGAATTAGGAAGGTGGGAGATACAGGCCAAGGGATGTCCCACCCCAGCCTTAGCCTGTGCGCCCTAGGTGAAAAGTGCTCAGTGGTAGCCCTGGGGAAATCCTGCAGGCTTGGCCCAGCCTCCACCTCCTGCATCCCCATCTGCTGGCTGAGTGGGTCTCTCTGCGTCCAGTTTTCGACTCTTTGCGGATGCTAGTTCCCATACCTGGCTCACGCCTGTCAACCCTCACAGCCTAGTGGGAATGACGCTAGGTCTTCCCTCACTTACGCTCTGACGGTACCCTGCTATCACTTGTGAGACATGCACACGTGACACGTGTCAGACACAATCCTGAGCCTTCTACAAGCGTTCCCTCTTACTCCTTATGGCCGTCTTCAAAAGTGGGTCCTTCAGCACCACAGGAAAGGTTTAAAAAAAAGTAAATTCTGTTACAGTGCTTTTTACAGACATGGAAACTGAGGCACAGAGCCGGTGACTGACCCACCATGGAAGGTGGCCGTGGTGGCTGGGCTGGGGCTCTCCTGGGTCCACCTCCAGAGCTTCCTCCCCTAACACTGTGCGGTGCCCCCACGGCAGGCACAGTCACATGGAATGACACACTGATTTCTGTTTGGCCTACATCTGCCTCCCCGACGTGTTTATTCTACCGGCACGGGGACTTTTCCCATTTTGTTCACCATGTCATCTCGAATAGTGTGTGGCTCAAATATCCGTATGAGGAGAAGATAGATGAGCGAGGGGCACTGCTTCCCCCCAGCACCTGCCCTCTAGCTGAGAACCGTCTGGCCCCACCGCCAGCTCCTAGCACAGTTCTGGTCTCTGGGAGGCCTTGTGTGTTTCTTGAATGAATGAATGGCTTTTGGACCAACTAAGAGCCACCTGGTGGGCTGTGCACACATGGGTATTTGCACACTAAACACCGAGAAGGCAGGAGTCTGAATGACACTGTGACCCTCTCCGGGTGTCGAGGGCAGGGCTGGCCAATGGCTCGACCCTTGTCCTGACCCGATATCCCCTCTTACGTGGAGAGAGGGCAGTGGGGCCTTGGTTCTCAGGCTCCAGCCCCAACTTCCTGTGCCGGCCGCAGCCTGGTGGGAAGGGAACAGTGAGAAAAGCCCCTCGAAGGACGGGACCTGGAGCCGTTTCCGATGGTCTCCCACGCTGGAGTCAGCCTCCACGGGCTGGGGAGGGGGCCCCGGGCCAGCTCCTCGCAGGCTGCTTCCCTCCCTCATTCATTCCCAAGGAGATCGTGGGAAGCTCGGAGGAAGCTGGCCATGGTTTGGGGTGAGCTATTTTTGGTAACAGGGTCCTTCGTCTCAGGCTCCGGGGGCCAGGGTGACTGGGAGGAGCTGTTTGCATTTCCTCTGGCCCCCTCAGCTCCCTACTGCCAGGGCCCAGGAGGACAGGGCCCCACCCACCATTGAGCTTCCCTCTCCTCCCGGGGGCCGGGAGCTTTCCTGCTGGCAACTCCAGCACCTTGGGAGGGCCAGGAGAGGCACTGCTTGGCGTTCTCTGGACGTTGCCCAGAGGTGGGTCCCAGGCCCTGCCTCCTGCCTGGGGCGGCGGCAGTGATCCTCAAAATCCGCCGATTTACACGGCGCTTTGCCACAAGCTCTGCCCTTCCACATGGCAACAGCCCTGGGAAGTGGGTGGCACCGCACCGGGTGCCCCTTACACAAGCGAGAGAAATGACACTTTGAGCGAGTGTGGTGTCCCCCGGATCACACAGCTCGTGGGGGCAAGAAAGTGCCAGTACCTTCAGCCCCTGGTGCAGTAGGGAAGGGGCCTGGAGCTGGGGAGCGAGGCAGCCTTCTCTTCGGGAGGAGGGACACTCGGGAGGAGCGGTCAGGTTGGCCTGTGGGCGCAGAGCTGCCCTCAGCTGGGGCGGAGGTGGGACTGATCCCTGGAGTGCTTTGGAGACCACCTTTGGTCCCAGTGGGGACGTGGAGAAGGACCCAGCCCTTCCCACCCTCTATGAGGCTTTTAGGCAGGTGGGCAGCAGAAGTTCCCCAGCTCAGGCCCAGTCCAGGGGGCCCCGCCCGCCAGCAGGGGGCCTGGGGGCTCAGGTCCACCTCTTGCCTCCTGCAGAGCACACAGGCCCATGAGAACGGCAGGGATAGCCGGCTGGCATGGACGGGCTCCCGGGAGCACCTTGTGTCTACTGGATTCAACCAGGTAGGGGGTCCTCCTGGAGGAGCAGGGCATGGCCAGGTGGGGATGTGTCCAGCCCTTCGGGCAGGGACGAAGCCAGTGGGAGGCGGGGGACTGAGGGCCAGTTCCAGGCCTGTCCATATACGGCCTGACTGTGCAGCCGGGTCTCAGAGCCTCAGGGGACTGACGGCTGCTGAAAACTGGCAGATTCCATTTGTAATAGCTCAGCCTGACCCCAGGAGCTATAGTGGCCCCACAGGGACCGAGTCCATGGAGGGAACCGCCCCTCATCCCTTGTCACCTAAGGGTTCTTAAAGGGGCAGAACATGAAAACCCAAACTCTCTTTCCTTGGGGTGACTCCCATCCCTACTCCAAGCCCTGCTCTGAGGCAGGTGCACTGTGTCAGGCGGTACCCTCAGGCACTGGGTTTCCCGGGAGCCCCTGGATGGGGCTCTGAGGGACAGGCCCCTCTGAGCCCCTCTCTCGCCCTCCCTACAGATGCGTGAGCATGAAGTGAAGCTGTGGGACACGCGGGTCTTCTCCAACGCCCTGGCCTCCCTCACCTTGGACACCTCACCGGGGTAGGAGCTGCGACACGCGGGTGGGCTGGGGGGCTGATGACCCAGGGCACCGCTGGCAAGGGCGCCTGATCCGGCCTGTCAGTGAGGCGGGCTGATCTCCGGGCTGTTCTGGGTACCTGATCTGGGCTGCAAGGCCTTGCAACAGACACCTGGCCCTGTACCCCTGAAGCTTCCAGGTGTCACCTACAGCAGGTGCTCTGGCACCCCTCTGGCCCCTGGTAGCAGAGTGGGCCCTTGGTCACCAGAGGTTTCATGGCGGGGGGTTGACACAGTCATGCTTGGCATTCAGGGAGAGGGTGTGGTCCGGAAATGCAAGAATGCACTTCATTTTTCTGTGGATGTTCTGGTAGGGCTGAGGCCCAGGGAGGCTCCAGGCTATGATAGGAGGGTGGGCGTGCGCACTGCTGGACAGCCTGGCAGGTTGGAGGTAGAGGTAGAGGTGGAGGTGGAGGTGGGCCTTGGCTTATGCGGCCCACTGAGGTTTATGCTGCCTACTCCGCACCAGCCATATGGCTGTCTTGTTCTATCCTGAGGTGTGTCCCCAGGTGAGGCTGGTGTCCAGGCAGCCTGGGGGGCTCCAAGTGCACCTCATCCTTCCGTCTGCCCCCAGAAGCGTGTGGAGAGGGCTTTTGGCAGTGCCTGGCGGGGTCTTGGCCAGGCACGCTCTGGCCTTGGCCCACTGCGGCTCTGGAGCCAGACACCAGGAGGCCCAGGGCAAGCATTTATGAGTGACCCATCCGTTCAGACCACCCACAACACAGCTGGGGAAACTGAGGCTGGGGGTGTTCAGAGACGTAGCCAGGCAGGGCCAGGGTGGAGCGGCAGGGACTCCATCTGCCTTCTGAAGCTTCACCCGTGACTCATGAGGGCCTTGCTGGAACCTTCGCAGACAGGGGGATCCGAGAACGTCAGAGCCAGGAAAGGGGTGGTCCTTGGCAAGCTTATTCCTTCTTCCATTGCATAACTGAGGAAACTGAGTCACAGGCAACAATGACCTGTCCAGGCTCTGGGAGCAGCAAGGGTATGTGTCTGGGGGTAAAGAAGGCTGTGGGATCTTCCGGGGAGTCCCCAAAAGAGGTCCCACCTGAATATCAGTGAGAGCTCCTGCCAAGGGCTTCCCCTGGCTGAGAGCCGCCCAGAGGAGGGGTAGGGGTCAGGGTGACAGTGACGGCCTCTCCCATCCTCTCACACCCAGGGAGGGGCTGAGAAGCTGGCAAGGTCCATTTTACAGATGAGGGAGGCAAAGATGAGCAAGATTCAGCACCTTCCCTGAAGTCACATAGAGGGCGAGAGGCAGAGTCAGGGCTGCCCTCAGCCTCCTGCCTGCTCTGGGCATTGGGGATTCAGGGAGGAGTCAGTGGGACCTGCCTTGCCTTGAGGAGGCAGAGCTCTCGGGCCTTCAGACTCCACGTCTAGGATCTGTCCCCATGTCCCCCATCCTGGGCCCGGAGCTGCCTGGCATCTTGTCTTCTAGACCTTTCTAGGTCAGACAGCCCCTTCCCTGCAGGGCCCCCAGCAGAGGCATTGGTGTGAAGGGACCCAGCACTGGTCACTTCCACCCACCACTTCCTGCCTTCCAGGCTCCGCCCCCAGTGACAGGGTTCACATTCCCTGCAAGCATCTCCTGTCCCGCCTCAGTGTGGCCTCTGGAGGAGTTAATGATGCCCAGACCTCACGGTGCCACTGGCCAAGGCTGACCCTGTAATTACCACAGTTAAGAATAGCCTCGAAGGACCAGTGAGGACTGGAATTTCTCAAATCACTCCCAGATGGGTGGCCAGGCCAGGGTCCTCTGCCCCCGAGCCCTGGCCCCTCCTCTGCCTTCCTGGCACCCTTGGCAAGGGAGCCGGGACTCTCCAGCCCCCATGAAGCTGGTGGATGCCAAGGATGTGTGCCAGCCCCCCAGCTGTTCTGAGAGGTGGTGGGTCCCCTGCACCCCCAGGCATCCTGGAAGCTGGAGCCCCCTACTGACTCCCTGGGGTGCCAGGACCTCTGAGCGAATCTGGGCTGAGCATGGAAAGTCTGGAGTGTCATCTATGGGCACGGGAGGTTGGCAACTGCATCCACTCCACCACCCTCGAGTTCTTCTGTTTTACAGATTTTCCATCTTTTCTGGGGCAGAACAGTGTGTGCCCTTAGGAGAGCTAGAGGCGGCCAGGGTTCGTGCCCACACCCCATCTCTGCCTCATCCTCACCCAGGGGCCTCACTGTGGTCCCACCTTTGCCCTCCCCGTGACATTTGTGGAGTATCTGAGGGGAAGCCGGCCACAGTAGGAGGAGCGGGGCTGGGAGCCAGGCCAGCCTCAAACACGAAGGTCCTGTCTGTGCTCAGGCAGCATCCATGGAGGGCTGCCCAGCACTGTGTGTGCCTGGCACCATGCTTGGTGCTAGGTGGAGGTGGGAGGATAATGAGAGGGACCGGCAGCCTGCACTGAAGGAACATCTCATGCTTTGGTCTGGGAGGCGCAAAGATACACCTGTCTGGGGTGCCATGCTTCTGGGTGTGAACTGAGCGGGGATGAGTGTGTGAACACTTTTGAGGGGGCTGGGCGAACTGTATCACCCCCTACCCCCATAGAAGTAGGGTCTGTTGCTTCTGTAGCTCACAGTGGCCCTAAGCCCTCCCGCGTGGCTGGCAGCCCCATCCGTGGCTGGGGAGCAGGTGCTGGGGTCCTGTCTCCACTTACTGTGAGCACGCTGTCTTCCCTCCCTGAAGCCGCTCCTTTTCAATATATGAGGTCGCCGGGCATAAAGCAAGAGCATGTGTCGCCCACATGGCCCAGAGCCTGCTGTGGTCAGCACCTGGTGATGGGGGCTCGCACACCCCCACATCTGCCCCTGGTCCCTAGCCTAGAATCGGGGGACTTGTCCCTGGTCGAGGCTGCATCTCCGCTTGGCCACCCCCTGGCTGGGTTCTCCCCTTCCCCAAAGCCCTGATCTGATGGCACACTCCACTGTTCCTGGGAAGGCTTCCTTTCTTTGGGCCCTGTCACCCCCCGACTGCACCCCACCACCGTCCCACTCGGCCAGGTTTGCTTTGCAGTGAAAACATTTTTTCAGCAGCCACCGTGTTCAGCGGCAGCCTCAGGCCCACAAAGGCCCCTTTGACAAGGCAGCCACGGGAAGGGGGAGGCAGGCCTGGCCGCAGCCACTCCCCTAATGGGACCCAGGCCTACAGGAAATCCACCTGGGCTGCCACTGCTGCCTCAGGAAGAAGGGGCCCCACCCAGGCCCACTGCCACCACCCACTGCCCGCCATGACCCACGGCCCGCCTCTTCCCTCCCTGTGCCAGAGCCCTCAGCAGCCGCTAATTGAATCCAGAGCCTCGCGTGGCTGGGCCTGACTCGGCGCTGACATCAACACCCGCGCCGCGGGGCCTACTCCCTGGGTCCGGCTTGGCTGACTCTGTCCCACCAGGGGTGAGCCTGAGTGCTGGGGGCTGGGGCCATGACCTGTGGGACGGTGGCATGGGGTCTGCAGGAGGCTCACTGCAGCATGTTCTGGGTGCCCCTGCAGCAGCAGCCCAGTGGGCCCCCTCCCCTCCTTCCCACTGAGGGTGACAGGAAAAGGTGCTGTGTCCATCACTGTCCCCAAGCTCCCTGCACCCAGTCCAGGCCACAGCTGCACTAAGCATCCCTGCCCCCACCTCAGCATGCAGCCTTCCTGGAAAATGCTTCCACTTCTAGGGTTTCCGGAAAGCCTGGGCACATCCCTAATGCAGGGGCTGAGGGGGCATCCCAAGGCCACCAATCCTGGCACCATCCGCAAGCCAGCCTGGGCCCTTTGTTCCTGTCCTCCAGCTTGTCCTGCCAGCTGGGGCTCAGCTCCTTTCTCCCCACCCATGGGGTCCCTGCCTTTGATGATTCACACTTCCTCTCCCAACAAAGCCCTCACTGCAGCCGGGAGCAGGAGGCAGGGATTTCCCTGCTGCACCCGTGCTGGGCCGTGGGGTGGCATGGGGCTTGGGCCATGCAAACCTGGCTCTCCCGAGACACTGCAGGGAAGGTCCTGGAGGCCATCTGGTCCCAGGATCATCCATGAGGCCTGGAATGAGATAGCCCAGGGCCCTATCCCTAGAGGAAGGCAGGCAGTGAACTGCCCATCAGACCAACCCAGGAGGGCCTCACATGGCCCCACATCTGCCACAAGCCTCTCCCAGCCGCACATGGGCCAGAGCTCCTGCTGGCAGAAGACAGGGCCTGGGGAAGGTGAGGCTTCCTGACCCGTCCTTGTCCTAGGCCAGAGGCAGCCCTGCCCCACCTGGGCCCAGCCTCACCTCATTCAAGCCTAGGGTGGATGGCACCCAGGTCAGGACACCTGGGAGGGCTGCCCAAGCCCAGGGGATGCTGACTGAGGGCCCTGGCTCCCCATAGCAAGGGCTGCTCTTCCATCTCCCTCCACCCAGTCCTTCTACCCTGGGGCTGAGCCCAAGAAACACACTTCATTTCATCTTTTATTTTCTTACAAAAGGCCTTCATATCATCGTTTGTCTTACAAAAACCAAAGTCCTTGTCTCTGAGTTTGAAAAACATCTTCCCAGAATAAATGGGAAAGGATCTCTTATAAATATATGTATTTTTTTAAAAAAAGCAAAACATGTTCCTAAAGCATCTTCCTTTCCAGTTTCTTTTGTTCCTTCGCTTCCTGGGGCCAAAGCTAGAGTCACACAGCCCCGTCGCCCACCTGCTCTCCCTCTGCTCTTTCTGGAAGCTTCCTTCACTGACCCCCGGGGTCTGCTTGGAGTGGGAGAGCCCAGCAGGGCCCAGGCATGCGTTACCAGCACATGGCAGGGCCGGCGTGCCGAGGGACTGCACGTTGCGGAGGGCAGGGCGGACGCCGTCCTCATAGGCACTCGGTTCTGGGGACATTTGGGCTCGTCAGCTGGGCCACGGCATCTCACAGACGAGGAGACGAGGTCCAGAGGGGACAGGACCCAGCTGTGGTCACACAGCCCTGTCTGCACACGTCCCCGAGGTTGGGACTGAGAACTTACGTGGTGTGGCAGCAGGAGGGGGCTGGCCGTCTCACTGGCTGAGAGCCTGGCCCCGGCTGCCCTGTCTCTCCCTGGCCTAGATGTAGGGCTTTGCGTGGAGGGGTGACTGGAGGCCAGGCCCTGGGAAGCCCATGAGTGGCACCTCACACTCAGACCCACTGGGCAGGGCCTCTCCACCGCCCTCTGTTGCCTTTGGGCCTGGCTCCAAGGGGGCCTTCACCCCCTCCAGTTCCAGGGGCCCAGCCCCTGGCCCCACCTGCCCTTTGTCCTGAGCCGCTGCTGCCACGGCCCGCCCCCGCCGCACACAGTAGGCTGCCCCCACCGCAGCCAGCGCAGCCAGGAACACCGCGGCCAGGGCGGGCGCAATGAGGAGCGGCAGGTTGCCCTCGCGGGCCTGGGTGACTGGGGCGTGGTTGGAGTGGACAGCTGGGGGTGTGCGGGCCTCCCCGCAGGCCTCCTCGCCCTCCGGCACCCGCCCGGGCCCCAAAGGCATGACACAGATGGAGTAGGTGGCGTTGGGCCGCAGCTGGGTGACCGTGTACTCAGTGAGCGAGGCGGGCAGCCGCAGCGTCACCAGCCGCTTATCAGGGCCCGATAGGTTGCGGTAGGTGAGGCGGAGGCTCCTGAGCTGCACGGAGCTCCCCTGGAGGTAGCGCTGCAGCCCCACACGCAGGGAGGTGGGGCTCACCGGCTCGATGCCCAGGGTCAGGGGCTGTGGTGGCCTCGGCGTGGCCGGTGTAGGGCTGGGCCGTGTCCCGTGTCCCATCTGGCTCTCACAGTACAGGCCTGTGAAGCCCTCAGGGCACAGGCACGCCAGTTGGTGCCGTGTCCCCAGGTGGCATGTGCCCCCATTGAGGCAGGTGGACGGTGGGCAGTCCTGGGGCTGGGGGACAGGCTCTACAGTAGGTGGGGCAGTGGAGGGCGGGCTGGGGACCTCAGTGGCCGGCTCTGTGGGGCTAAGCCAGGTAGGAGCCAAGCTAGAAGACAAGGGTGTAGGCTCCTGCACCATGGGCCTCGTGGTGGGCACTGCGGCCGTGGTAGTGGTGGCTGGGCAGCCAAAGTCGGCGTAGTCAAGCTCCAGGAGCAGTCGGCCAGCATTCTTGGGTGGGAAGTGGCAGCGCGTCTCCTCGGGGCTGGCCAGTGTGACGTGGCTCTCGCGCACCCAGGGGCCAAACCAGCTCAGGGGGCACACGCAGTTGAAGGGGTTGCGGGCAGCTGCCAGCAGCCGCAGGCGGGGGAAGAGGCCCGAGAGGTCGCTAGGCAGGGCCTGCAGGCTTAGGTTGCTCAGGTCCAGCTCCTGCAGGGCAGCCAGGCCGGCCAGGTCCTCGGGCCGCAGCTGGGCGATGCGGGTGTTGCCGGCTAGCCGCAGGCGCGTCAGGCCCCGGAGGCCTCGGATCACAGGTGGCACTCGCTCCAGCTGGTTGTCGGACACATCCAGGTCGTGGAGGTTGCGCAAGCGGCTGAAGAGCCCCTCGTCCAGCTGCTGCAGCCCCAGACCGGCCAGCCGCAGCGCCTCCACGTTGGCAGTGTCCAGGATGCCGGGCTCCAGGGCCAGGAGGCTGTTGTGGCTGAGGTCCAGCAGCAGCAGGCGGGGCAGGCGCAGCGGGGGCAGTGTCCTCAGCTCGTTGTCCTGCAGCTTGAGCTCCAGGAGGCGGTCGAGCGTGTCGAAGGCACCAGGTTGGATGTGGCGGATGCGGTTCTTGCCCAGGTAGAGGCGCTCGAGGCGCCGCAGGCCGTGGAAAGTCTCATTGGTGATTTCATGCAGCCTGTTGGCTGTCAGGTCCAGGTTGCTGAGGTTGGCAAGTGGCTGGAAGACCCCGCTGGGCAGGCTGGCAATCTGGTTCTGTGACAGGTCCAGGAGCTGCAGGCTCAGCAGGCCGGCAAAGCTGCCTGTGTCGAGCGTGGTGATGCCGTTCTCAAAGATGTACAGCCCCACCGTGTTGGGTGGCACATCTCGGGGCACCGTGGTCCCCTGGCGGGCAGTGCAGAAGACTGTCTGTGGCTGGCTGCACTGGCAGCCGGATGGGCAGCCCTGCACCCCGGGCCTCAGGGCCAGGATCAGGAGCAGTGGCAACAAGAGAGGGACCCTGGAGCACATCTTCTGTCCCTGGGAGCAGAGAGGAGGCAGAGACAGAAGTGAGTCAGGGGCCTAGAGGGCAGCCACGCCAGGAAGAGCCAGAGGGAATTCACTGATCCTGCCCCCAAATGTGAGAGAACCCAATGGTTATAAGTCAGGTCGCCAGTGCCCCTGAACCAGGTTCTGTCCCAGCCCCGTCACTCCCTCACTGTGTGACCTTGTCGTTACATCCAGTGCACATAGAGGTCATCATGGGGCCTGACATCCACTGAACGTGCAGTGACCATGCACCGCTTCCTCCTGAACCCCAGACCCTCCTGCCTCTGCCTAGGTAGGTTCCCCCATCCCCTGCCTCAGAGGTGGACAGGGAAAGAGAGAATCGAGAATCGTGGGACTTGGAGCGGCAGCTCCTCCCTACAGGGTCTGGAAGGGGGCAGGCAGGCAGCTGGGTGGGTGTGTAAGCAGAGAAGCTGGCTGCCCTGGTCCCCAGCTCCTGCTGCCACGCTCCGTGTCCCGCCCTCCTTGGAGGAGGGACTGTAGTGGGAAGACTTCACATGGAAACTATGGGATCCATGTTTTTCCACTTGGGCAGTCAGACCTGCTTAGGCTGGGGGCTGCGGGCCGCCAGGAAGTGGCCGGCGGGAAGGTTCCCGGAGGAGGGGCAGAGGTCACAGGCATTGGTAGGTGTCTCCTGTGAGGGAGGGAGGCGGGGAGCTGAGGCTGGTGACACAGCTGGAGCTGGGGGGCCACAGGGTTCAGGTGGGGACACTGGCTACATGGCAGCCCCAGGGGCAGTGCCAGGTCTGGGAAAACTCTGCAGAGTCATTCATCTACTGTTTCTTTTTTTTTGAGATGGAGTTTCGCTCTGTCGCCCAGGCTGGAGTGCAGTGGCGTCATCTCAGCTCACTGCAACCTCCGCCTCCCAGGTTCAAGTAATTCTCCTGCCTCAGCCTCCCATGTAGCTGGGACTACAGGTGCCAGTCACTAAGCTCGGCTAATTTTTGTATTTTTTTTAGTAGTGACGGGGTTTCGCCATGTTGGTCAGGCTGGTCTCAAACTCCCGACCTCAGGTATCTGCCCACTTCAGCCTCCAAAAGTGCTGAGATTACAAGCGTGAGCCACCACCCCCAGCTTCATCTACTGTTTCTTGGGGTCTGCCCTGAGCTGGGCACCAAGAAAGATGACCAGCAGCCATCCCCTCGGCAGTGGTGGTGCAACTCCTTCCCACGTGCCAGCTAAGTGGGAAGGACTAAGGAACACTAAGTGTTTACCATCACCTCAGGTAGCCCCCCAGCAGCCACATCAGGGCAGACAGAAGAAAGCAGGGCTCATGGAGGTGCAGGGACTTGCTGCCATTGCAGTGCCAGCAAGTCCAAGCCAGAGTCCAGGTGTACAACAGTCGCCTGTGACGAATGCATGCCCTCCAGATGCCCTGGGGGCGGGGGCTCCCACCAGCCACTCCAGGCTCCAGATCTTAGCTGCACTGCCCAAGTCAGGCAGGTCTGTGGCTGGCCCCCATCATCTAGACTCCTAGGGAGACCACTGGGGCCGTCCCCAGGAGCAGCCCTCCCCACCTTGGCACCCCTAGAGTCCATGAGCCTCATACGGGGTGCCAGCCCCTCCCCAGGAAGCATCCTGCCCAGTGGTGCCTGCAGCTCATACAAGAGCCCTTTCTGCTGGAGCCTGGGCTTCCCCTTCCCCTACACAGGCCGTGCAGGTAGTCCAGGGAACACGACCCCACCCAGCCTGCACTCCACCCCACTGCCCTAGGCTAGGGGGACCCATCCATGGGGCTCCCTCTCCCCCAGGTACGTGGGTTTCTGGAATGTAAGGAGGAGGAGCAGGTGGTCCCAGGACAGATGAGACAAATCACTGGTGAGGTGGCCACTGGGGTCTGCGGGTAGCTCGAGGTGAAGGAAGGAGCCCTTGTCTCCAGGGTTTGGCCCACGCAGGCCCTGCCCACCTGTAGTATCCCACTGTCAGAGTCGTCTCCCCTAGAAGCCACCGACCCTTGTTAGCGACAACAAGCGCCCTTCAGAGGCCAGCAGGCTAAGCCTCCCCGACCTAGCGGTGTGCCCCTTGCTGTCGTGTGCCCCCTCACCTCCCTAAGGTGAGACCCGGCCTGCCTTTGCCATAGGTGTCTCCAGGCCCGCTTAGCTCACCTCTGCCGAGTGAACAGCCCAGGAGGGCCTGGCACTGAGCACTGGAAGAAGTTAGCACCCCGAACCCCGGGCACATGTCCCTGGCCCGGCCAGCACCACCCCAGGGGGGCTCGTGTCTGATGACCTAAGGCCCTGGGGCCACACCCCCAGCCTTCTCCTCCCCTGTGGGACCCGCTCCACCCTCACTGACTCAGAGGACGGCGGGTGCGGCCTGGCCTCCAGATGTGGGCTGTGAGTGACCCCCACCCATCCCATGTCCATGTCGGGGGTGAGGCCACCTCTGCCTGAATTAGTCCTCCCAGCGGGGCCAGGCCAGGGTCAGGAAGGGTGCAGCCAGGTTCCAGGGTGGGAAGGGACCTGCCACGTGGCCAGCCTGGCCACCACTGTGGCCTCAGCTCCCCTTGGGCCTCATTTAAGGTCACAGTTAAAAGCTCTCACTCCAGACAGACGGCCCTGGGCTCAGAGGTGTCCAAGCTGCGAGGCCACAGACAGTGACTTTGCTCTCACACCTCGGTTTCTTCATCTGAGTATCTGGGACACTTCAGGGCTGCAGTGGGGGATGCATGTGGAGTCCTCAGCCCTGCGAGGCCAGGTGTGCAGGCCAGCTCTTAGGGGCACATACTGGGGGGTGCTCTTCTCCCTGCACTGTTGGGTCTTTAATCAGCAAGGTCATGAAGGGGGAGAGGACGCTGTGGGTCCATCTGGCCACAGGGTGGCTTTCTGGCTGACAGGTTGTGAGCTGTGGAATGTGCGTCCCTGTCAGCAGGACAGGGGTCTGGGTCAGGACTGTGGGCTGGGGTCCTGGACTGACCACCCAGCCGGTAGCAGCCAGCCTGCTTCCCAGCCCCGTAAAATGTGCAGTTACCTCTTTTGCCTGAGCCCCAATTTTATACCCCCACAGCAAAGGGAGGAGGGAGGAGGCAGCACTGGAGCTTTGGAAAACCCCAGAGTTTGTAAGCTACAGGCTGGCAGCTCTGAGGGCGCCGCCAGGGGCTCCTGGCACTGAGGAACCCATCAGGCAGCCCCAAGAGGAACCCAGAGGGGGAAGGCTGACCGTGGAGGGGACGGTGGCGGGGTGGCAGGGGACAGAGGCCAGAGTCGCTTTCTCAACTGTGGGCCTCAGTTTCTCACCTCTGGAGTTGGTGCAAGCAGCCCTGCCCCCTTACCCTCTGGAGTTGTAGTTTTCTTTTGTTCTGTTTGTTTTCAAATGCGGAAGTTCTTTTAACAAGTTCTGGGAGCTGTCCCACCCGCCCGCCCCCGGGGTCTGGGCGTGTGCTTGGTGTGGGCTGGGGGCTGTCTACAGGTCACACTATGTTTGCCGCCGCCCACCCGCCCTCCCACCCGGTGATCCCAGGACCTGAGCTTTGATATTTGATCCACTAGTCAGGCAGGGCGGTGAGACCTTTTCCTGTGCCCGGGGCAGGTGGTGTTCCGGAAGCAGCCCTGGAATCCCATGTTGAGGGGTGGGAAGATGACAGTGAGGGTCTGGGGTCTCCCTCCTCCACCCAAGCTCCTCAGCCTTGCTGAGTGCTGCTGCGGGCCTTGCCCCCTCCTTGGCACAGTAGCTGGCATAGGGCGACAGGGTCCACAGCCCAGCCACGGCCCCCACCTCAGCCCCCATCGTGCAGTGGGGACTGCTCGTGGCGCCTGTGTCTGGGGTGACTTGGTTTGTGCTCGGGGCACGTGCTAAGTGGTCGGTAAGCACGTGCACTTCACTGCAGAGGGCGGTACTCATAAACGCAGAAGCCTGCCTGCCCCCCGGGCGCGGATACTACTAAGGGAGAGGGTTTCAGGCCAGCTTTATACAGATCGGACGTCCCCACACCAAGGCTGCCCTTCACCCTGGGGGCTGGGGGCGGGGGTGGGGTATCTCCGGTTCTGGAAGGGGGCATGTGGTGGGTGATCTGTCCTTTGGCAGTCCCCTTCAGCACAGGACTTCAGGGAGGGGCCCTATGAGTAAGGAGGACAAGGCACTTGTATCTCATCTCCCAGGGGGATGCCCACCCACCCCCTGGGGTACACCACACACGCCCAGGGTCAGGCGGGGACGAGCGAGGGGATAGCATGGCTGGGGTGGGACCCAGGCATCTGGCGAGCACATCAGCCCCTGGCGAGCTCATCTCAGTGATCCTGGGGCAGGCGGTGTGCCTGCTGAGTAGGGGACAGGCTTGGACAGACAGACAGACAGTCTGAGGCCAGCACGCCCCTCCTGTGCCAGATGCTTCAGCGTGGGTACAGGACAGGCGCTGCAGGTCTGACCCTGAGACTCCAGGCCCCGGCTCCCCATGCCGGCCCGCCGAGGCTCTGTGTGGCCGGCAAGGCCTGGCAGCAGCCCAGCCCCGGGAGTCTGCCAACCCCTCCAGGCAGGCGGGACTGTGCCGGCGGCCAGGATGGCTGGCTCCAGTTTCGCTGACGTGTCTGAGGAGGCTCAGGGCCCGGCTGGGTCCGCCCCATCTCCCCTTCCTTGGGACACAGCAGTCCCAAGGGCAGGGCAAAGAGGTCAGGGGTCTTGGGCCCTCACAGAAAGGGCAGAGAGGGCTGGGCCTTGAGTTCCTCAGGGACTGTGGCAGGTAGGCCCTCCGTATAGGCGCGGGGACCCCTGGCTGGTGATTGAGCGGGGGTCCACACCGCTGTCAGCCTCTTACTCCATCCACAACCCCAAGCTGGCGCTCTTCATTCCACAGATAATGCCACAGCCAGGAGCTCAGTCAGGCACTCAGCACGCTTTGTGACCTCACCCAAGCACGCTCCCTTCTCTGGGCTAACATCTCCCACCTGTGACGCCAGGGCTTTGCCCCGGGGCTGCACATCAGAATCACCCAGGAAGCTTTCAAAAAAACCCTCCATGCTGGGGCCCCACCCCCAGGCCAATTAAACAAGAATTTCTGCCGGGCATGGTGGTTCATGCCTGTAATCCCAGCACTTTGGGAGGCCGAGGTGGGAGGATCACGAGGTCAGCAGATCGAGACCATCCTGGCTAACGTGGTGAAACCCCGTCTCTACTAAAAATACAAAAAAATTAGCCGGGCGTGGTGGCGGGCGCCTGTAGTCCCAGCTACTTGGGAGGCGGAGCTTGCGGTGAGCCAAGATTGCGCCACTGCACTCCAGCCTGGGGGACAGAGGGAGACTCCGCCTCAAAAAAAAAGACTTTCTAGGGGTGAGACCCAGGCAGAGCTGTATTTTGGAGAAGCTCCTTGAGCGAGTCCTCTGCACAGCCAGGGTTCAGAACACCAGGGCAGAGGATAGCAAAGGGGACTGTCAGGATGTCAGCTCGTCTTCCTGTGCAGGGAGGGGGCTCTGGATCCCGGAGCGGGTGTGGACCAGCTGGCAGGGCTGGGAGAGGAGGAGGCACAGGGCCTTCCCTCCTCCCTCCACCCAGGAGGCTGGCCCGGCCCCAGGTGGGTGCCTTCAGTGGCACCGTGGGTGACTTGGCAGCTGCCAGACCTGTTAGCCCAGGGCAGGGAGACCAGTGACTAAGGCCAGGCCCCAGCTCAAGTGAGCCCCTGGGGCAGTGGGATGTGCCATCTCAGTCACAAGAGGTGCAACCTGTCAGGGAGGACACCTATGGCCCTGGGAGCTGTGTGGTGGCTGCAGCCCAACTAGAAATGGGCCAGTCCAGACGCCACTGTCGGCACGCGGCAGGTGTGATGCCACCAGGGCTAGGCCTCACACGGGGCCTCCTCACTGCCCTGTCCCCACCCAGGGGCAAGCACCCATCTAGAAAGGCCCTAACCTGCAATTCACCCCGAACTTGCCAGAAGAATACCTTAGTCACCAAGGAAGGCCGCCAGCCCTAAGCTTCCTGGGCCTGGGGATCTGAGAAGGAAGTGGCCCTGGAAGGGGTCTTGCTTTTCCCAAGTTCCCCATGCTGAACCCCTCACAGTCACCCACGGTTCTTGGCCAACCCGTGGCAGAAATGGTGCCCCTGGGGTCTGTGAGCTGATCAGTCGGCAGGCGGGACGGACTCAGGGAGGCAGAACAGGACCTGGCCACTGAACCACAACCCAGCCCCCGCACTGCTCTCAGTGCCCAGCCGGGCTCGGGGCCCAGGGCCAGCAGGGGCCCCAGCAGTCGCCCCAGCCCCTTCCCGGTGCAGGCTGGCTCCCTCCTCCCTCCTTAATTAAATCTCTCAGGCAGCCCCTGAGGAATGTCAGAGCCTTATTGCATTCCCCACGAGGAGTCTGGTGGGGGCCGTCCCCAACCTTGGAGAATAATTGGCCCCTGGCCCGCCCCCACCTCCCCCAAAAACCGAGGTGGCCCGAGGGAGCCTCCTCCAGCCTCCTCACACCCAGGGAGGCTGGAATGAGGAAAAGCGGGGGAGGCCGGCGGCCCAGCGCGGAGGGAAAGCGATCCGGCTGACTCTGGAATGTGGAAACCGATAAAAGGAAGGAGGCTGAGGCCCTGCCCCTCCTGGTGCAAGCAGGCTCCCCCAAACACCCCCGCCCACCCCCAAATACACAGCCCTGCTCCAGTCACGCGCATGCAGACACGCCCACACCAGACACACACCCACTGGGCAGTGCTCCTGCACACACACACACACACACACACACACACGTACACGTGCACCCTCCCCCTTCTCCAAGAACTCACGCAAATTCCACAGCAGTGAGGGGAGCTGGTTTTCTTGGCAGCAAAGAGCCTTGGGCTCCCCAGCCCAGGGAGGGGACTCTAAGGGCAGCTGATGGGGGGTCCAGGAGAGGTCACTAACAGAATTAGGTGGCCTTGCTGCCCTCCCGTGAGCTCAGGGCTATCCAGTGGTCAGGGATGGCTCTGTGGGCAGCCTCCCCTCTGCACACCTCTGCTCCACTGGCAGGACTGGCTGGCTGGGCTGCTGAGGTGGGAGCTTCCTCCGGGGCTCAGCAGGGCCCTGCTTTCTTGTTCTCAGAGGCTGCCCAGTGTAGTGTTAGGATCCACTTGTAAGCCCAGGCAAGGACTTAATTCTCTTTACTTGGGACTTGTCCCAGCTGCCCCGGGGCTGTCGGTGGGGGTGACAGTACTGGGAGCTAGGAGCCTCGGACCCATCTCCTGCCTAGGGCATCTCCTTTGCCATCTCCCTGGCCCCTGGGCTGCCTGCCAGAGGGGCCTTCCTTAGTTAAGCACAGGTCTGGGCAGTGTCTGAGAGGCTCCTTATGCTGAATCCCTTTCTCCCATTCCCAGAATATGGAGAGAGGTGCCATCCAGACAAATGCCCTGGGACCCCAGCCCCCAGCCCCACCTCCATCTGACCCTCCAGACCCACAGGTATCAGGACAGCTGTTCCAATGCGCAGGAGACGGGGGTGGGACAGGCGGTGCCCGGCCCCCAGGCTGGCATGCGTGTGCGCATCCTCCCTCCCCAGGCCCAGGGGAGGCTAGATAATGGTCTGGAGGGGATCCAGCTGGGCTGCTCATCACCAGAGCCTCTTCCTGCCTCTGACACTCTGTTTACAGAAGCTCCAGGCCAACTCCCCTGGGAGAAGAGAGTAAACTCAGGGGACTGCTCCCCATCCCCCACCTGCCTGCCCCAGCTCTGTTGGGTTTTTGTCAATAGCTGGGCCCATCCTGGACTTTGCTGCCCACTGGACTGGCCCTAATGGACCCTGCTTGGAAGGTCCCAGGCCGGCCACCCCTCTATGCCCTCAACACCCAAAGTACAGTCTAGTGTGAAGGAACCTTGGAGATTTTATCCAGTCCCCAGCCCTGGAGGCTCTCAGCCCGGGGAAGGGGGCTCTAGGTCCTGCTGCCTCTCTTCAGAGCCTCACCTGTCCTTGGTGCAAAAGGCAGGCAGGGGGACACCTAGACCCCCAGGACCTCTTCCTTCCACCCTGCACACTCCACCCCTGGGCCACAGCAGGAGAGGCGGTCAGTGACCCTGGTGTGGCAATCGTTAACGAATGGTTGGCACCAATCGGCTGGCCTGCCAGTGACCACAGGGGACCTCGGCAGTCCTCAGGCCCCAGCACTGCCAGCCCAGGGACACAAAGGACTAGGCTGGCTCCAGGCCACTGGGTTTGCAGCCCAAGCAAAGCCCCTTCCCTGGCAGAGGCAGAGACCTGGCACCCTGCTACCCGGAGCACTAAAGGCCCTGGCCAGTACAGGTCCATCCCCCACCTGGAGTGATGGGCATCAGACGCCCACCAGCCACTCCCCGCCCCTCCCTAGGGCTGCATATCTGTAGCCCCCAGCTGTGCTTTGAGTGACAAGGGTCCAGAGGACCCCAGGCAGCCCTTCTGCACAGCAGCACCTACTGCCGGACCCCAGGAGGGAAAAGTAACCCAAGCCTACGCCTTGGCTATCCCCCTCAAAGGGGTCTGAATCATAAAACGGGTCATGCCGGAGGGCCGAGCCGTGGGAGAAGGAAGCATGGGAGCGGGTGTTTATTTTGTCTGCTTGCAGCCTCGGGCTCACCGCACACTCAGGCGCGCACCCTGGCCGGCCGCGGGGCTGTCGGTGCCCCAGGACGGCGGGGGAAGGAGCGCACAAGGCCTGCCCGCCAGGCGGCCCGGGTGACCGTGCGGGGCTGGGACCGCGGTCCCCAGAGTGCGTGTGTGCGCGCGGCGGCGGTCCGAGCGCGTGAACGGCGCGTGTGCACAGCCTGGCCCTGGCGCCCCCGTCCCCGCCCGCAGCCCCCCAGCCCGGCAGAAACTCACCGGGAGGCGGCGGCGGCGCAGGGAGCCGGGCGGGGCAGGCCGCGGCCTCAGTCTTTCCCGGCCAGTCGGGCTCGACGGGGGTCTTGGGTCCCGAGGCAACCGCGTTCGAGTCTGCGTCCACCCGCCCCGGGCTCGGGCTCCGGAGTCGGCTGGGGGAGGCCGGTCGCTCCTTAAGAGCCCGGGGGAGCGGGCCCGCCGCGGCAGGGGGCGGGGCCTCTCCCCATTGGCCGGGGCGGAGCCGCGTGGAGACACGCCCCTTCCCCACCGAGGGGCTCGTGGGCCGGCTTGGCCTGGCCCTCACTCCGCGGCCTCCCGACCTGGGCCGGGAGACCTTGCCCGTCGTGGGTTTGCCGGATGACACTGGGCAGGTTCCTGCTTTTTGTGTCAAAAGTGAGAAACTATTTGGGAATCCTAAGAGTCACAGCCCAGATGCCTATGAGGCACCAGGCAGGTGACAACTGCCAGAAGTCCACCCCAGGGCCTCTGCGGCCCTGGAAAAGTGGGATGGTGGGAGTGGGTCTGGTAAGGGCTGAGTCCTCATGACCAGCCCGGGCCAGCTAGAGCTTTGGATTTTTGAAGAGAAACTGGAAATCCAGATTTTTAGGTGAAATCTCTCAATGTGTTATTGTTGGTAGCTAATCCCAGTTTCAAAAAACTCCTGGCAGCCCACACAAAGCCCTTTCAAGAGCCTCCTAAGTACAAACTCCAATGCCAAATCTGAGCTCAGGGTCCTCTTAGCCACGACAGCCTTCAGAGTTGTGAGCAGCCCTGGACTCCCTTCCCCACCATATTATAAGAGGAAAGGACTGTGTCAGGGAGGGCAGTGGTGTTCTGCCCATGGCCCCACAGTTACTGGCAGCTTCAAGCCTGAGATGTGAAGACATAGAGGTGGTCACCGTCGGTGGGTGGGACCTGGGCTGCAGTTGACAGTGGCCCTTGATTGGGCAGGAGGGGCGGGTGCCAGGGGCTGGACTAGTCCAGAAAAATCCCCTGCCTTGGAGGATTCCAGGAAAACACTCTGCCCTCCTCCCCCCCTGCATTTGTGGTCAGTCATGCTTCAGAGCCTTTGGGGGCCCAGCTCAGCTCCTGACTTCCGGAGAGCCTTGGGACACCCACACCCCCACCAGCCCGGCCTGTGGCCAAGGCCCTTGGCTGGGCTAGCTCTAGTCTTTGGTGGGCCTGAAGGCTTATCCCTGGGAGGCTGGGCCACAGCAGCTGGAGGGTTTCGTAGTCTCTGGAGGACTCAGTTATCTCCAGAAGGCAGGATGGCCTCTGTGTCTAGCCATCAAGGGCTAAGCGGGGTCTGGCTGGGACAGTCACCTTCTGGACCTCCCCTCCACAGGGCCCTCTCCCCACAGGGTGCCTTTCCAGGGCTGGCGGGGCTCCACACCCCATACGTTTCTCCGTCTACATGGATTAGGGCATGGCTTGCGGACCTCTGTTCCTGGGTTGGAGCTGGCCCTTGGGTGCGTTTAGTGCCACCTTTATGTGAGTTTTTACAACTTTGAAGGCACTGCTAACATTGAAAAATCAGGTGGTTTCATATTAAAATGGGGCTTCCCAGCTTGCATTGAACAGGAACTCTTAGCTGTGGCTGAGTGGCAGTTGCTCCCTCTGCCAAAGCGTAGGCTCATGGGTCACTCCAGTCCCTACCACTCCTTGCTGCCTCCTGCCAAGCTGTCCGCTCACTTGAGTTTCCTGCCCGGCCCCAGAACCATGTGAGCTTCCAATCAGTGCTGTGCAGCCTCTTGTCGAACTGTTTCCCTGCTTCTTCCCTTGGCCCTGTGTCCTCTGAAGCCCTCAGAAGCATCCACAGATGCCCAGGGTCAGGGGTAAAGAGGGCTCCAAGAGCCTCCAACCTGACTTTGCTCAAGGAACGGGACCTCCTGATGGCCTTGAAGTTTCTCGCCTCTGTGGCCCGTTCTTGCAGATGGAGAGACCCTATCTGCCTGGTGTTCACCCCCTGCCCCAATCCTGTGCCCTGGTCTTACACAGGTCCCCACTTACCCAGAGGTTCAAGGGGAGCTTTTAGGAGTCCCCTCTCCGTTTATCCAACATTGCCTTGTATGGCTTCAAGGTGCCACCCGCCTTTAGAACCTGGTTACCAGCAGCCTGCACACAGCGGGGGAGCTAGGGAGTGTGGGGGTGGGAGTGGGGGTGGGGTCGAAGGATCCTAACTCTTCCACCTGGGTGACAGGGACAGATCCAAGAGACCCAGCCTGCTTTGGACTGACACAATGGCAGAATGTTTGAGTTGGTGGGAAGGGGCCTGAGGGGGAGGGATGGGCTGGAGGGGAGGACAGAGGAGGAGCCTTACAGCTGCCCTATGTAGCAAGCACACCCTGGTGCTTCCCCTCTGTGCTAATCACAGGAGTCCTGGGAGAGCTGGGGGGTCTTATCCGGAGGCTGAAGCTGCTCGTTCCTCCCAGTTGGTACTGAGGTTGTCTTCTAGCTTCTGGGACCTGGCTGAGGGACAGTGGCAGATCTGGGCTTTAGACCTTCTATAACTTTATGCCTGGGACAGACCCCAGGACCTGGGTCAGAGTCAGAGCCCTTCCCAGTGGCAGGCCCAGATTCCAGCAGGAGAGGTGCCGACAATACCTCTTACCACCTCTGGCCCCCTGCCTAGCTGGGGCTCACGTACCATGCTCCGGACCTAGAGCCCACTTCGCTCTCTTTACACGTGTGGCCTGGGGTCAGGCCCGTGCCAACACTTGGACAAGCTTTGGGGCTGGGTGCCGTGACCCCATTTCTTGGCCCGTGCTATGGCAGACAGGATGCCCCCGCCTGGCAGAGTAGTCCAGATGGCTCTGCCTGAGGCAAGGAAGACTGGCCTGACCTGTCAGAGGAGCCAGCCCTGCCCTCCCTGACTTCCTGCCCCCTCAGTCCCAGCTCCTGAGTCAGTGACTGGCTGGCCGGGACGATGGAACGGGGGTGAGGGAGGCTGAGCGCTAGACCTCCTCAGGCGTTTGGCTCATCACACAGGTGAGCCTCTGTTGCCATGAGGTGGTCCCTGGCCTGTTTCCGCCTTCTCATAAGGGCAGCAGAGGGGCCACAGGAGATCTGCCCAGCCTACTTGCCCTCAGCTTCTGTCCTGGGACCTGTTTCCACTCTTCCCAGCCTGTGCCCCCAGCAGCCAGTGTGATCCCTGCTCAGTGCCAGTCTGGTCTTATCCTCTTTCTATTTTTATTTTTTGAGACAAGGTCTTCCTGTGTTGCCCAAGGTGGGGCAGGGTGATGCGATTTTTTTTTTTTTTTTTTTTGAGATGCAGTCTCACTCTGCAGCCGAGGCTGGAGTGCAGTGGTGCAATCTCGGCTCACTGCAACCTCCACCTCCCGGGTTCAAGTGATTCTCCTGCGTAGCTAGGATTACAGGTGCGTGCCACCATGCTCAGCTCATTTTTGCATTTTTAGTAGAGATGAGTTTTCACCATGTTGGCCGGGCTGGTCTCAAACTCCTGCCCTAAAGTGATCCACCCGCCTTGGCCTCCCAAAGTGCTGGGATTACAGGTGTGAGCCACCGCGCCCAGCCGGTAATGTGATCTTGACTCACTGCAGCCTCAAACTCCTGGGCTCAAGTGACCCTCCTGCCTCAGCCTCCCTAGTAGCTGGGACCACAGGTGTGCACTACCACACCAGGCTAACATTTAATTTTGTTTTTTGAGATGGAGTCTCACTCTGTCACTCCAGGCTAGAATGCATTGGTGCCATCTCGGCTCACTGAAAACTCCACCTCCCGGGTTCAAGCGGTTCTCCTGCCTGAGCCTCCCAAGTAGCTGGGATTACAGATGCCCGCTACCACACCTGGCCAACTTTTGTATTTTTAGTAGAGTCAGGGTTTTGTCATGTGGCCCGGCTGGTCTCAAACTCCTGACCTCCAGTGACCCACCTGCCTCGGCCTCCCCAAGTGCTGGGATTATAGGTGTGAGCCAGCATACCTGGCTAATTTTTTAATTTTTAATTTTTTTGAAGAGCCACGGTCTCATGATGGTGCCCAGGCTGGTCACAGTGTTGACCTACTAGGCTCAAGTGATCCTCCCACCTCAGCCTCCCAAAGTGCTGGGATCACAGACACAAGCCACTGTGCCCGGCCTGGCCTCTTGTGCTTGAAACGCACGGTTACCTTTTCATTGCTCATCCACTGGAGGCAGAACTCCCCCTCCCCACATGCACCAGGCCCTTCCTATCTGGCCTCCACCTGCCCATCCTGAGCCTCAGCCCTCACCCACACTCTCCAGGCTGCCAGGCACATTGTCCATCTTGTTCCTTAAACAGGCCATGAACCCACATGCCACAGGACCTTTGCACAGGCTGTGTTCTCTCTGAAACTGTCTTCCTGTGAGGTGTTTGATTTCTGCATGACCTTGGGATCACAGGGAACGCCCTCTCCCCCGCTGATGAGGCCCAGTCCCCCTGTTCTGTCACTGTGTGTCCTCGGTGAACCTTCCCTTCACGTGTTTGTCTATGGGATTGTGTCTGTCTGCCTCTTGTGCTAGGCTGTGAGCACCTTGAGGACAGAGGCAGGGTCTGTTGCACTGATCTCTGGACATACCTACATGCAGGTCGAGCCGAGGACCAGGCACAGACTGGCTCTTCAAAGGAGTGAATGACTGTGAACGAATGCATGAGTGAAAGCCCTGTCAAAGCTGCTGTAGGGACTTGCTTCTGCCCCAGTGGAGCCAGTGTCAGTGTGGAGCGTACTCCAGGCCATGCACCACCTTGGTCCCCTGCCCTCCGCCACCACAGGCAGTGATTAGGCCGGGCTGCAAAGGGCATTGCTGAGCCCAGCTCACCCTGCTGGGCCCTCAGTAATTAGGGGCCTGTGTTACTCACAGGTGACCAGCCCAAGGCACTTCAGGAAGTCATGGAGACACCCAGGGCCCCACCCAGCTTCCCAGCCACTCTGTGGCTCCTGGAAGTTGGGGGAGGGGAGGTGGGCAGGACTGCTTAGTGGTCGGCTGGCAGGAGGGGATGGGAGGACAGTGGAGGGGGGCCAGGCCCTTTGTCACCGGGGTGAAGGATAGAGGCAGCTGCCACAGCTGGGTGACCTCTGACCCTGGAAACACAGTGGGGACGGGCTTCTGTTTGAGGGTGTCAGTGTCTGGGTTGGGGGGTCCAGGCCTGCAGGTCCCAGAAACAAGAAACCAAGACCAAGTGCAGTGGTTCATGCCTCTAATCCTGGCACTTGGGGAGGATCACTTGAGGCCAGGAGTTTGAGACCAGCCTCGGGAACATAGTGAGACCTTGTTTCTACAAAAATAGAAGTAAAAATAGCCAGGCATGGTGGTGCACACCCATAGTCCCAGCCACTCTGGAGGCTGAGTGGGAGCATTACTTGAGCCCAGGAGGTTGAGGCTGCAGTGAGCAATGATGGTGCCACTGCACTCCAGCCTGGGTAACAGAGGGAGACCCTGTTTCTAAAAAAAAAAAAGCAAAGATCAGGAGCGAGAAACACAGGAATGCATCTGTCAGAGTCCTTCCAGGCCCCCACTCCCCTCAAAAGGCCCTGGAGTCGGAAGGCAGCTCTCACAGGGCTGAGGGGCTGTGCAGGGGTCTCTGAAGGGCTCCGGGAGGGAGGCATAAAGCCCCGGCCAGTGACAGGCAGTTGGCCAAGGCTGAGCTGGACATAGAGTGGCACGGGCTCTGGGGGCTTCCAGCCTGCCCACTCTATTCCCAGCTGCCACCCCGTCCTGCTCCTGCCTCGAGACCAGAGAAGGCCTGGGAGCATCCTGCTGGCAGGATCGGCCGGGGTGGCAGGCCTGGGGTGGGCAGGGAAGCCCAGTGGCCGAAGGAGCCGCTTCTCCCGGGCACCTGGCTCAGATTTGGACTCAGGAACTTTAATTCAGCGTGGAGGGGTCTCTGAGCTTCCAAGATATCATCGAGGCCCAGGAAACGTGGGGTAACTGAGTAGAGGGCCCCAAACCTCAGTGCAGATTCGGAACTGCAGGGCTGTCTGCACTGCTCCTGGATGCTGCCCGTCCACAGGCAGTGCCGAGTGGGGACAGGGGTCTCCTTGCCTCTGGCATCACCTCTCCACCTTCCCTGGCAATACTGGCCTGATGTCTGGGCTGTCGGAGGTGGGAGGGGGACAGAATGCATGTGGGGTCTTCTTGGAGGAAGAGCTGGGGCTGAGATCGGGCCCAAGTTCCCCTGTGCCCACTGCAGTCCTGGAGTGACGCAGGTGTGCAGGTGGAGGGCCAGGGAGGAGCAGCTGGGGTGTGGGCGTGTGTTGGGCATGTGGGAAGCTCAGGGAGAGGAGGGGGTTCCTGGGGACCAGGCTGAACATGGCTGGATGGCCAAGTGGCCCCCAGTCGCTGTGGTGCCTGTCCTGGGCTCCTACATGGGGTCACGAGGCTGGCAGCCCTCCCGGTGCCCCGACCAACCATCCTGCCTTGTCTTCCCCAGGTGTCTCATGCCTCTGCTGGACCCTGACTCCGGGCTCCTGGTCCTGGCAGGAAAGGTGAGTGAGAAGCTGGGGCTCCTACCCACATCCACACCCTGGAGTCCAGCCCCTGGCCTTCCCTGAGAGAGAGGAGGAACTAGAACAGGGCCTCTGTGTCTTCCCCTGTGCAGCCGAGGTGATTGTAGCTCTCCTAGAACACTGGCCTTCTTGAGAACAAGGCCGAGAATAGAGTGGTGTCAGCACACAGTCAGCACTCCATAAATACTGACGTACACCCCCGGTGCTCACTCCATGTGCAACGAGGCTGGGCAAGTGAGGTAGAGTCGGCCTAGGGCTCAGCTCAGCGCCCAGCATGTGGGGGAGCCCCATCTCCAGCCACCATGATTCTGTGGCTCAGGTCCTTGGGGACCTGTGGAGGAGCTGGTGTTAGCCCCGGGCCCTCCCCAGGGGTACAGTCAGCAAACAGGGCTCAGTTCAGACTCATTTCAGGGCGAGAGGCAGCTGTACTGTTACGAGGTGGTCCCGCAGCAGCCGGCGCTGAGCCCAGGTAAACCTTGCTTCCTCGCCCCCTCTCCCCTACCCTCCACTCCCCCCACCCATCCTGCCCGTTCCCCTGCCTGGTGTCCTCAACAGTGACCCAGTGTGTCCTGGAGAGCGTGCTGCGGGGGGCCGCCCTCGTGCCCCGGCAGGCACTAGCTGTCATGAGCTGCGAGGTACTCCGCGTCCTGCAGCTGAGCGACACAGCCATCGTGCCCATCGGCTACCACGTGCCCCGCAAGGTGAGGGGGACCTGGGCGAGGGGCTGTGGGGGCTGGGGAGTTGGGGGGCCTGGGCCTCACCGGCTGCCTGCTTGTCTGCGGCCAGTCTGTGGAGTTCCACGAGGACCTGTTCCCGGACACTGCTGGCTGTGTGCCTGCCACCGACCCCCACAGCTGGTGGGCTGGGGACAACCAGCAGGTAGGACCAGGGCCTGGCTCACCTCTCCTGGCCTCCCCGAGCTCCAGGAAGCCCCCTGTGTGGCTGTGTGCCAACTCAGTCTGGCCTGCTGGGTGCCCCCCATCCCTACCTAGTCGACCCTCCCATGGGGGCCTTCCTGACCGGGCAGCCCGTGCCCCTATCACCCCACTGCTGGCCTCCATGCAGGTGCAGAAGGTCAGCCTCAACCCTGCCTGCCGGCCCCACCCCAGCTTCACTTCCCGTCTGGTGCCCTCTATGGAGCCCCTCCCTGACACAGCCCAGCCTGCAGTGATGGAGACACCCGCAGGTGATGTAGACGCAAGTGTAAGTACCAGGGCCGCCCCATCCTCCCTCAGCGACACCGCAGTGGCTGCCCTGAGTGTTCACTGGCCCAACGGCCTTTTTTTTTTTGAGACAGAGTCTCACTCTGTCACCCAAGGTAGAGTGCAGTGGCACGATCTCGGCTTACTGCAGCCTGCTTTTCCTGGGTTCAAGTGATTCTCCTGCCTCAGCCTCCTGAGTAGCTGGGATTACAGGCATGGGCCACCATGCCTGACTATATTTTATTTTATTTTTTGAGACGGAGTTTCGCTGTTATTGCCCAGGCTGGAGTGCAATGGCACGATCTCGGCTCACTACAACCTCCGCCTCCTAGGTTCAAATGATTCTCCTGCCTCAGCCTCCCGAGTAGCTGGGATTACAGGCATGTGCCACCACGCCTGGCTAATTTTGTATTTTTAGTAGAGACAGGGTTTCTCCATGTTGGTCAGGCTGGTCTTGAACCCCTGACCTCAGGTGATCCACCCGCCTTGGCCTCCCAAAGTGCCGTGATTACAAGCGTGAGCCACTGCGCCTGGCCTAAGTTTTGTTTTTGTTTTTGTTTTTTTTTGAGATGAGTCTCACCCTGTCGTCTAGACTGGAGTGCAATGGTGCGACATTGGCTCACTGCCACCTCCGCCTCCCAGGTTCAAGGGATTCTCCTGCCTCAGCCTCCCGAGTAGCTGGGATTACAGGCGTGCACCACCATGCCTGGCTAATTTGTATCTTTAATAGAGACGGGTTTTCACCATGTTGGCCAGGCTGGTCTTGAACACCTAACCTCGTGATCCACCCGCCTTGGCCTTCCAGAGTGCTGGGATTACAGGCATGAGCCACAGCGCCCAGCCAATTTTTATACTTTTTTAGTAGAGTCGGGCTTCACCATGTTGGCCAGGCTGGCCTTGAACTCCTGACTTCATGATCTGTCTGCCTTGGCCTCCGTTTGGGATTACAGACTTGAGCTGGGATTACAGACTTGAGCCACCAAGCCCGGCCCCAACCTTCTTTGTCAAGTGTAACAGAGACAGAGAAACACATGGAGTGTAAAGAAGGAACTTCACAGTGCTTTCTAAATTGGGCAAACACTTAAAAAGCAAGAATTTTCATATAGATCTAGATTTCTGGCTTCTTTTAAAATAATGGCAGATCTAACCCGCTGGGCACACCCTCCTGCAGAGCCGGGAGCCAGCAGCTGCCACTTGCTGTCCCCGCAGTCTGAAGCTCAGCTGCTTCCCTGTGTGTCTGCATTTATGCCCATGCCCCCACCGCTCCTGTCCCATGCCCACAGCAGGGGCTCCTCCAGTCCACAGGGGGCCCAGAGTGGTGACCCTGGAGTCAGGTGGCAGGCACCCCTCCCTTTGGCAGCACACCCAGGAGCAGGCTGGCTGACCCCATGCCCCTCCCCAGGAGGGCTTCTCTTCGCCTCCCAGTTCACTGACCTCGCCCTCCACGCCCTCCAGCCTGGGGCCCTCACTCTCCAGCACCAGTGGCATCGGGACCAGCCCCAGTCTGAGGTCGCTGCAGAGCCTGCTGGGTAAGGAGGCAGGACGCGGAGCTCACCCCTACTGCGGGAGCCCTGTCTGCCCCACTCCCCGTCATCCTCCTCTGTACCCTACCACTGAGCACAGGCCTCGTGCAGGGCACCCCCCTCACCCAGACTCACTGGCAGGGTCATTTGTCCTGGGGGCTGGGGTGTGGCAGCTGAGTCTCACCTGTAAAACAGGAGGGCGACTGGGGCCACCAGCTTCTGAGCAGCTGAAGCTCAGGGCTCCACCAGGATTCCTCCGAGCCACCATGGAATAGGGTATCGTTCCAGGCATTATTCCTGGGCGAGTTGCATCCACTGGATTAGCAGAGGCCTGGGCCTAGGTCCACGCTGCACACCTGCCCGGAGTGAGGGGAGCGGGCAGCCGGGACTCAGAGTGCAGGACAGCGGGGGACGGCATCCTCAGACATGGTTCCATGTCCCTGCCACCCGCCAGGCCCCAGTTCCAAGTTCCGCCATGCTCAGGGCACCGTCCTGCACCGAGACAGCCACATCACCAACCTCAAGGGGCTCAACCTCACCACACCTGGTGAGAGTGATGGCTTCTGCGCCAACAAGCTACGTGTGGCCGTGCCCCTGCTCAGCAACGGGGGACAGGTGGCTGTGCTCGAGGTGAGGGCCCCACCCCACCAGGGCTGCCCCTCAGTTCCCTGCCAGTGGTAAAGACGCAGAGGGCCTTAGCTACCCACACGGCACAGGGAGCACAAACCGTGTGTCAGTCCCCTACCCGCCTGTCCTGTGATCCTCCCAGCCACCTGCCACAGGGCCTGCCACTTTTATCCCCATTTTACAGATAAGGGAGAAGAGACACAGAGAGGTTTAGTGATTTGCCCTGGTCACACAGCTGTGTAAGTGGTGGAGCTGGGATCTGAAGCCAGGCCACCTGAGCCCCAAGCCTGAACTTTTCCCGCCAGTTCACGCTGCTGCCCCCTCACTCTCTGGGGCCTTGTGGTTGGCACTTGGGGCTCAGAGTACAAGGTGGTCAGGACAGAGAGCTTGGGTCACCCAGCGGTGGGAGCCTCTGCTGCAGAGGGTGGGCTCCCAGATATGCTGCTTGCTCGCAGCCCCTCAGGACTGGCTTTTCTGCCTGGCACTGATGGGCCTTGGGGTGGGGGCACCTCCCACAGCTACGGAAGCCTGGCCGCCTGCCCGACACAGCACTGCCCACGCTGCAGAATGGGGCAGCTGTGACTGATCTGGCCTGGGACCCCTTTGACCCCCATCGCCTCGCTGTGGGTAAGGAGGCTGGGTGCCTGGGCTTGAGGGAGGGTCCTGGATCCCGGATGGGGACTGGGGAACCCAGAGGTCTTGGGCCCAGCAATGATGAGCATCTGTCTGTCCTCTGTAGCTGGTGAGGATGCCAGGATCAGACTGTGGCGGGTGCCCCCACAGGGCCTGGAAGAGGTGCTCACCACACCGGAGACTGTGCTCACAGGTCAGGCGGGCTCAGGAATGGGGCTGGGGTGACCAGTGTCTCCCGAGGGCTCCCCATCACACCTGCCTTCCTCCAGGCCACACGGAGAAGATCTGCTCCCTGCGCTTCCACCCGCTGGCAGCCGATGTGCTGGCCTCGTCCTCCTATGACCTCACTGTTCGCATCTGGGACCTTCAGGCTGGAGTTGATCGACTGAAGCTGCAGGGCCACCAAGACCAGGTAGGACGGCTGCAGAGGTGGGGCCAGCAGTGAGGAGAGGCGGGACCAGCAGTGAGGAG
>NC_045450.1:4366958-4367811 GCF_002776525.5 Piliocolobus tephrosceles | reverse complement strand
GCGCGAGCAGTGAGGAGGGGCAGGGCCAGCATTGAGGAGAAGGGGGACACAGCAATGAGGAGAGGGGGGCCCCAGTGAGGAGAGGCAGGACCAGCAGTGAGGAGAGGTTGGACCAGCAGTGAGGAGGGGTGGGACCAGCAGTGAGGAGAGGTTGGACCAGTAGTGAGGAGGGGTGGGGCCAGCAGTGAGGAGGGGTGGGGCCAGCGGTGAGGAGGGGTGGGGCCAGCGGTGAGGAGGGGTGGGGCCAGCAGTGAGGACAGAGGGGGCCAGCAGTGAGGAGAGGCAGGAGCAGTGAGGAGGGGTGGGGCCAGCAGTGAAGCAAGGCCGT
The DNA here is from genome assembly GCF_002776525.5 of Piliocolobus tephrosceles. NCBI lineage: Eukaryota > Metazoa > Chordata > Mammalia > Primates > Cercopithecidae > Piliocolobus > Piliocolobus tephrosceles. The sequence goes on along the minus strand of NC_045450.1, from coordinate 4,367,483 downwards.
CTCTCACGTCCCTTCCTGCCCCCAGATCTTCAGCCTGGCCTGGAGTCCTGATGGGCAGCAGCTGGCCACTGTCTGCAAGGATGGGTGTGTGCGGATCTACAGGCCCCGGAGTGGCCCTGAGCCCCTGCAAGTGAGTCCACAGGGGCTGGGGAGTGACCTCAGACCTGGTTCAGGGGTCCTGGCTGGGTGTCACGTGATGTGCCTCAACAGGAAGGTCCAGGGCCCAAGGGGGGACGCGGAGCCCGCATTGTCTGGGTGTGTGATGGTCGCTGTCTGCTGGTGTCTGGCTTTGACAGGTGAGGACTCAGGCATCCCCGTCCCCAGGCTTCAGCAGCCACCTGTGTCCCCCTTCTCCACAATCACATACATTTGTCAGGCTTTCAGAAACCATTCCTGCCCCTCGTGGGATGGTTGGGTAGGTGGGTAGATGATTGGATGAGTGGGTTAGATGGGTGGATGGACAGGTGGGCAAATGGATGGACGGGTGGATGAATAAATGTGGGGATAGATGGGTGGATGGATGGG
>NC_045450.1:4356435-4366948 GCF_002776525.5 Piliocolobus tephrosceles | reverse complement strand
GGAAGGGTGTTTGGGGGTTAGCGGGGAGATGGATGGAAGGGTGGGTGAGGGGTTTGGAGGAGACAGATGCAGGGGTGCATGAGGGGGTCTGGGAGAGATGGAAGCAGGGGTAGTGAGGCAGTCAGGGGGAGATGGATGGGTGAGCGATTAGTTGGGGAGAAAAGAGTCAACGGGGGACCCAGAGGCGGAGGGGCAGGTTAGGGTGTGGCTGCGCCGGGCCAGGCCAGCGCTTCTGAGGGCCACACTAGGCCTCACCTGCAACCCAGAACAGAGCAGGGGCTACGTGGGCACCTTCTCCCTGCCCCAGGCCCCTCCAGCTCTGAAACACCTGCTTCTGCCCCCAAACCCCCTTGCAGCCAAAGTGAGCGCCAGCTGCTCCTGTATGAAGCTGAGGCCCTGGCTGGCGGACCCTTGGCGGTGCTGGGCCTGGACGTGGCTCCCTCAACCCTGCTGCCCAGCTACGACCCAGACACTGGCCTGGTGCTCCTGACCGGCAAGGTGGGCTGGGCTGCAGGGTGGAGTGGCAGGTGAGAGGTGGTGCGGGGAAGACCGGTGTTGCTGGAGGGTCCCCAGTCTGCCTTCTTCCCCGCAGGGTGACACCCGTGTGTTCCTGTACGAGCTGCTCCCCGAGTCCCCTTTCTTCCTGGAGTGCAACAGCTTCACATCGCCCGACCCCCATAAGGTGAGGCCACTCTGGCGCCTGGTTCCCGATGGGACCACAAGGCTGCCCTGCCCCCTGGTGGCCATGTGGGCAAGTACAGGAGCCTGTGGGTCGGGGTTACAGTCCCTGGGCTGGGGGTGGGCCTGGGGTGTGCCCAGTGACTGGCAAGAAGAGCTGCTGCTGGAATTATTTAGGAAGTTTGAAAGCCGTTGTCATACTCAACCATTATTAAAAGTTATACCGTAGGCTGGGTACGGTGGCCTGGAATCCCAACACTTTGGAAGGCTGAGGCAGGAGGATTGCTTGAGCCCAGGAGTTCAAGACCAGCCTGGGCAACATAGCAAGACCCCCATCTCTACAAAACAAACAAAAAATTACACTAGATTAGGTTAAACCAAATGAACCCAAAATATGAGCCTAAAAATAATATTAAAAACCAAAGTAATAAACACTCAGTTTATCACTTCTAATTAATTTTTCCAATTTTACTGTTATTTGTGCTGAGGTCACATGTTTCTGTGTTGGCGTGCATGGAGGAAATGCAGGATGATGTGCTATTTACATCTCTTCCCAGCACCACATTCAGGGAGTGGAAGTGGCATCTAGAAGCCGCCCATGGTGGGAGTTTGTACACTGTGGAAACAGGAAAACACTACAAATCAGGGCTTTCCCTCCAGAGAGCAGGTTGTTCAACATGATCAACACATTACTGTCCAGGGACAGGCCCTAGGCATGGTGGTCCTAAGTGAGGGGTGCTGGCACCCTGGGGAGACTACATGTCCAGCCATGAGCTCTAGGTCCCAGTGGCAGCTACGACTCCCTTGCTCCCCCAGGGCTTCGTCCTCCTGCCTAAGACAGAGTGCGATGTGCGGGAAGTGGAGTTGATGCGGTGCCTGCGACTGCGCCAGTCCTCCCTGGAGCCTGTGGCCTTCCGGCTGCCCCGAGTCCGGGTGAGGGTGGGGACCTGGGGCTCCCATGCCCACCCCCTTCTTGGTGCCTAGAGGGAATTTTGGGTCTCGTCCGGCCCTGCTTCCAAACTTCGCCACCCATCATTCTTTGGGGACACCTACCCCCTTCTGCTGAGATGCTGAAACTCATGGAAGCCCCAGATGGGTGGGAGGGTCCCAGGTCTTGCCCTGTCCCTCCCCAACAGATGCTCGTGTGCCCTGGGCCCCTGCTCAGTGTCTCAGGACAGCCCGTTTCTCCCTCTGCAGAAAGAGTTCTTCCAGGATGACGTGTTCCCAGACACAGCCGTGAGCTGGGAGCCGGTGCTCAGTGCCGAGGCCTGGCTGCAAGGCGCTAATGGGCAACCCTGGCTTCTCAGCCTGCAGCCTCCTGACATGAGTCCAGGTGCACTGAGGGACTAGGTGTGGGGAGGAAGCAGGATGGGGGTTGGAGAAAGGGACAGAAGGCCCAGGTTGAAGTTCTGTTCCTGTTGGCACGCCAATTCCTCTGGCCCTTGCGAGGGTGGAGTGGCTGTGTCAATCAGTCTCTGAGCCCCTGGAGGGCAGGGCCTGCGGTCTGTGTTTTCATCACAGGTCCCCACCCCTAACACACACACACACATGCACACACTCTGGTGTCTAGGGCAGGGCTTATGCACTGAGGCTCCATTGACTGTTAACACCACCTCTTAGATCTGTGCCTCTTAAAAATCCTCTTAGAAATCCCCTAGGTAGGCCAGGCACGGTGGCTCACACCTGTAATCCCAGCACTTTGGGAGGCCGAGACGGGCGGATCACGAGGTCAGGAGATCGAGACCATCCTAGCTAACACAGTGAAACCCTGTGTCTATTAAAAAAAATACAAAAAAAAATTAGCTGGGCATGGTGGCGGGCACCTGTAGTCCCACCTACATGGGAGGCAGAGGCAGGAGAATGGCCTGAACCCGGGGTGCGGAGCTTGCAGTGAGCCGAGATCACGCCACTGCACTCCGGCCTGGGCGACAGAGCGAGACTGTCTCAAAAAAAAAAAAAGGAAAGAAATCCCCTAGGTCAGCCAGGCGCGGTGGCTCACGCCTGTAATCCCAGCACTTTGGGAGGCTGAGGCGAGTGGATCACCTGAGGTCAGGAGTTTGAGACCAGCCTGACCAACTTGGTGAAACCCCATCTCTACTAAAACTACAAAATTAGTCAGGCATAGTGGTGGGCACCTGTAATCCCAGCTACTCCAGAGGCGGAAGCAGGAGAATCGCTTGAACCCAGAGGAGGCAGAGGTTGCAGTGAGCTGAGATCACACCATTGCACTCCAGCCTGGGCGACAAGAGCAAAACTCCATCTCAAAAACAAAAAAAAAAAAACAAAGAAATCTCCTAGGGCTTGGCACCAAAGAGCCCTCACAAAGGCAACTCTCTGATGCCTGTCCTTGCCCTGTCCCAGTGAGCCAAGCCCCCCGAGAGGCCCCTGCTCGTCGCGCCCCATCCTCGGCACAGTACCTGGAAGAGAAGTCAGACCAGCAAAAGAAGGAGGAGGTAGGCATGGGAGAGAGCAGCCGTGCGGAGGTGACAGAGTGCTGGCTGCACCTGACCGTGGCCCCTTAGTTCTCCATCCCCAACCCAGACTGGGACAGCAGCCACATGTCACACCCCTTCACAGCAGAGCCTGGTGGGAGACCTTCTAGAGCCCTGCCACTGACCATGGGGTATGGGAAGTTGGGGAGGGCAGTGGGAGCCTTGCCCTGGCCATACCAAACCCAGCCCAAGCTGGAGGTTCTGGGCCCAAGTGCTTTTGGGACCCTGGAGTACATTTTGAGCGTTTGAGGCCCATGCAGAGACAGTAGCCCCTGTGTCTGGTGCCACATGCCACAGTCTGTCAGTCTTTGACTCCCCCCATCTCTTCTTTGTGTCTTTTTCAATAGAAACCCATCGATTTTGTCAGGGCTATAATTAAAATGGCTCTTTTGAGGCTGGGCACAGTGGTTCACGTCTGTAATCCTAACACTTTGGGAGCCCAAGGCAGGTGGATTGCTTGAGCTCAGGAGTTTGAGACCACCCCTGGGCAACACGGTGAAACCCCGTCTGTACTAAAATACAAAAATTTAGACAGACGTGGTGGCGGGCGCCTGTGATCTCAGCTACTCGGGAGGCTGAGGCAGGAGAATCACTTGAACCCGGGAGGCGGAGATTGTGGTGAGCTGAAATCGCACCATTGTACTCCAGCCTGGATGACTCCAAGACTTGGAGTCTTGCTCCAAGATGGAGCAAAACTCCATCTCAAAAAATGAATAAAAATAAAAATGAAATGGCTCTTTTGGCCAGTCATGGTGGCTCACACCTGTAATCCCAGCACCTTGGGAGGCCAAAGCAAGAGGATCTAAGCGATGGAGTTTGAGACCCAGCCTGAGACCAGTGAAACCCCATCTCTACAAAAAGTTTTAAAAAATTAACCAGGTGTAGCCAGGCACGGTGGCTCACACCTGTAATCCCAGCACTTTGGGAGGTCGAGGCGGGCGGATCACCTGAGGTCAGGAGTTTGACACCAGCCTGACCAACATGGTGAAACCCCATCTCTACTAAAAACACATAATTAGCCAGGCATGGTGGTGGGTGCCTGTAATCCCAGCTACTCAGGAGTCTGAGGCAGGAGACTCACTTGAACCCAGGAGGCGGAGGTTGTGGTGAGCCAACATTGTGCCATTGCACTCCAGCCTAGGCAACAAGAACGAAACTCTGTCTCAAAAAAATAAATACATAAAAATTAACCAGATATGGTGTTACACACTTGTAGTCCCAGCTACTTGGGAGACTGAGGCAGGAGAATCGGTCGTACCCAGAAAGTCAAGGCTGCAGTGAGCCATGATTACACCACTGCACTCCAGTCTGGGTGACAGAGCAAGACCTTGTCTCTCAAAAAAAAAAAAAGAAGGCTGGGCACGGTGACTCACGCCTATAATCCCAGCACTTTGGGAGGCTGAGGCGGGCGGATCATGAGGTCAGGAGATCAAGACCATCCTGCCTAACACGGTGAAACCGCATCTCTACTAAAAATACAAAAAATTAGCCAGGCGTGGTGGCGGGCACCTGTAGTCCCAGCTCCTCGGGAGGCTGAGGCAGGAGAATGGTGTGAACCCGGGAGGGGGAGCTTGCAGTGAGCCGAGATTGAGCCACTGCACTCCAGCCTGTGCGACAGAGCGAGACACCGTCTCAAAAAAAAAAAAAAAAAAAAAAGCCCTTTTCACAGCATTGTCAGGGTTGTTCTTGGAGTGGGAGTAGCGAGTCCCATTCCCTTCCCTACCCTTCTCCTGTCCTCTCTCCCAGCTGCTGAATGCCATGGTGGCAAAACTGGGGAACCGGGAAGACCCGCTCCCCCAGGACTCCTTTGAAGGTGTGGACGAGGATGAGTGGGTGAGTGGCGAGTGGCCTCACTTCCCGGCAGGCAGCACGGTCCCCGCACACGCCACAGTACATGCCTCCTCCCTTCCCAGGCCCTCCTGACTCCCTCCCACCTCTTGGTGTTTCACCCCAGGACTAGCCTGCGCCCCCGTCACCTCCACCTTACCTACGCTGCCATCTCCTAGTGCACACCTCACAGCTTATCCTCGAGCTGGAAGATACCTCTCTGGCCCCGGCACATGTCACCCCTGCGCTCCTGGCTTCCCATGGGCACTTCCACAGCCTCTGGGCCTCTGGCAGCTTTCAGGGACTGTTCTCACTCTGCTGTCTCTGGCTGCTGCTCGTCAGCCGCCCACTAGCATGTAGCCAGGGGTGCAGGGTGGCGGGCGGCAGTAGCATGTCCCTGGGCAGGCCCTGGGCACGCTGTCTCCCCTGGTCTCACTGCTGACCTGGGCTGGTCCCAGCCTGGGTGGGCCTCATCCAGGATCTTTGGTCACCCCACACCGCCCCATCTTGCCTGCTGTCCCAGTTCTGGTCAAGGGCCTTGGGGGCTGGCCCCCCACCGGGCCTTCTGGAGCAGCACCAGTCTCAGGGCCCTGGGACCAGCTGCCCTGCTTCCCAGGTTTGTAGCCAGGAGAAGGGGGGCATCGCAGAGCTGATGGTCCAATAAGGGGGTGTGAGCCCTGCAGGGACTGGCCCGCACCTGCCCTGGATGTTCTCAGCAATTAAACTTTTTTAAGCTGGCCACCTGTTGTGCTGCTGTGGTCTCTGGGCTGGCTGGAAAGGAAAGGGGACAGGAATGTGGGTGGCAGGGATCTGGCCCTGGGCTCCACTTTATCTCAGCCTCACTCTGGTACCAAGGCTCGATCAGCTGCGCATTGCTGGGAGTCATTCGCTCACCATTCAGATTCCTGGCAGTGCTCTGGATGGCAGGATGCTATAAAGGACAGGAGAGATAAGGCCTTGCAAGGAGCTTCAGCTTCTTACAGCCGCCTTATGCAGGGGAGCCAGACTGCACGCGAGCAGATAGAGTGTGAAGACAGCAGTAAAGAAGAGAAACTGGCTGGGCATGGTGGCTCATGCCTATAATACCAGCACTTTGGGAGGCCAAGGTGGAAGGATCATTTGGAGGCCAGGAGTTCAAGACCAGCCTGGCCCACGTGGTAAAACCCAGTCTCTACTAAAAATACAAAAAGTAGCCAGACGTAGTAAGCGCCTGTAATCCCAGCTACTTAGGAAGCTGAGGCAGGAGAATTGCTTGAATCCAGGAGTCAGAGGTTGCAGTGAGTTGAGATCCCGCCATTGAACTCCAGCCTGGGCGACAGAGCAAGACTCAGTCTCAAAAAACAAACAAACAAAAAAACCTGTAGGACAGGGAGCAGCTGGGTTGCAGCGAGGCAGGGAATTCAGGATCTGAGAAGGTGACTTTCAGCTAAGAGCCAAGACCTGAAGGCTGATGAGGAGCCAGCCAGGGAGAGAGCCACTTCCAAGGCGAGGAAGTACAATGTGGGCGCAGAGAGGAATGTGGAGGGCGGGAGGAAGAGGACGAAGGGCGGCGGTGCAGAGCAGAGGTCCAGGTGGCCCAACTTTCATCCCACTATTTGCCTAATGCTGTGTGCCAGATGCCCTTCCAGGCGCTTGACATCTAAGAGCAGAGGAGAGAGACAAGTCTTGCCCAACAGAAACTCCCACTCTAGTGGCAGGAAACAGATTCTCAACAATAAGCATAAAGGGAGGCCAAGGTGGGAGGATTGCTTGAACCCAGGACTTTGAGGTCAGACTGGGCAACATAGGGGTACCCTTGTCTCTACAAAGAATACAAATATTAGTCGGGCACAGTGGCTCACGCCTGGAATCCCAGCACTTTGGGAGGCCGAGGACGGCAGATCACGAGGTCAGGAGATCAAGACCATCCTAGCTAAGACGGTGAAACCCCGTCTCTACGAAAAATACAAAAAATTAGCTGGACATGGTGGCGGGCACCTGTAGTCCCAGCTACTCAGGAGGCTGAGGCAAGATAATCAGTTGAACCCGGGAGGCATGGTGGCACATGCCTGTGGTCCCAGCTACTCAGATGAGGTGAGAGTATCACTCAAGGCTGGAAAGTCAAGACTGCAGTGAGCCATGATCATGCTACTGTACTGCAGCCTGGGCGACAGAGTGAGACTCTGTCTAGAAAAAAAAAAAATTTTTTTTTGGCTGGGCATGGTAGCTCACACCTGTAATCCCAGCACTTTGGGAGGCTGAAGTGGGAGAATCACTTGAACCAGGGAGGTGGAGATTGCAGTGAGCCAAGATTGGACCACTGCACTCCAGCCTGGGTGACAGAGCAATACTTCATCTCAAAAAAAAAAAAAGAAAGGAAAAATTATTTAAAAATAAAATAAATCGGTTGGGCACAGTGTCACATGCCTATAATTCCAGCACTGTGGGAGGCTGATGCGGATGGATCACTTGAGGCCAGTAGTTCAAGACCAGCCTGGCCAACATGGTGAAACCCTGTCTCCACTAAAAATTCAAAAATTCATGGGGCATGGTGGTGCATGCCTGTAATCCCAGTTACTCAGGAGGCTAGAGCATGAGCATCGCCTGAACCTAGGAGGTGGAGGTTGCAGTGAGGCAGGATTGCGCCACTGCACTCCAGCCTGGGTGACAGGGTGAGACCCTGTCTCAAAATAATAAAAAAAAAAAAATAAATTATGCGGTTTGGTAGAGGGTGATTAGAGTCTTGGGAAAAAAAATAGAGACAAGAAGGGAGGAGGCCGGGCGCGGTGGCTCAAGCCTGTAATCCCAGCACTTTGGGAGGCTGAGATGGGTGGATCACGAGGTCAGGAGATCGAGACCATCCTGGCTAACACGGTGAAGCCCCGGCTCTACTAAAAAATACAAAAAACTAGCCGGGTGAGGTGGTGGGCGCCTGTAGTCCCAGCTACTCGGGAGGCTGAGGCAGGAGAATGGCGTAAACCCAGGAGGCAGAGCTTGCAGTGAGCTGAGATCCGGCCACTGCACTCCAGCCTGGGTGACAAGCGAGACTCTATCTCAACAAAAAAAAAAAAAAAAAAAAAAAAAAGGGAGGATAAGCCAGTCACAAAAGGCTGCACATTGTATGATTCAATTTTTTTTTTCTCATTTTTCATTTTTATCTTTTTTTTTTTTTTTTTGAGGCAGGGCCTGACTCTGTTGCCCAGGCTGGAGTGCAGTGGTGTGATCACAGCTCATAGCAGCCTCTACCTCCCGGGCTGAAGAGATCGTCCCACCACTCAGCCTCCCGAGTGGCTGGGATTACAGGCCCTGCCACCACACCCGGCAATTTTTGTACTTTGTAGAGATAGGGTTTCACCATGTTGTCCAGCCTGGCCTTGAGTTCCTGACCTCAAGCGATCCACCTCGGCCTCCTGAAGTTTTGAAATTATAGGTGTGAGCCACCACACCTGGCTTGCATGATTCCATTTCTATGAAATGTCCAGAACCTGTGAATCCATAGAGAGAAAAATGAGTGGTTGACAGAGGCTGGGGGAGGGGGCTGGGGGAGTGACTAATGGGTGATGAAAATATTCTGGAACTAATAGTGGTGACAGTGGCACAGCTCTGTGAATAAAAGGCATTGGATTGTGCACTTGAAAGTCATGAAATGTATGGATTATATCTCAATAAAGCTGTTACTTTTTTCATTCATGGAGGGCAAGTCACGGCGTTGTAAGGGGTCCTGGTGGGCTTGATTGAAGTGACATTTGAGCAAAGATTCGAAGGAGGGAACCAGCTTCCCAGGCAGGAGGAATGTGGATGAAACCTAGTTTGAAGTTTTCTGTTTAGAATTCTAAAGTATTCCTGAGAATTTGGCATCCTATTCCATATTATGTTCATTGATTTCATATAATGTTGCATTCCCAAATATTTTGGCAAAATCAAGGGCAGAAATCGCCCAACGTCTGACCGATGTGCTTAGCTGCTCCAGCGCACCGGGGTAAGCACGCGGGCAATTGAGGCTCCTGGTACCGCCCCTCGCTCTCCCAACGCCCGCCACCAGTTATCCAGAGTGCGACGCCGGCTCCGCCCTGTGTCAAACCCCGCCTCCGACTCCGCCCTGAGCCGCTACGACACTGCCGGCGCCCCGCCCCGGGAGCCAAGCAATGCGCATGTCTAGCGCTGTGTCGCGCACGCGCTCTCTACGGCTTCCCTTGACCTTTGACCCGCCGACCACCCTGGAGACCCGGCCGCGGGGCCAGGAAGTCGGAGTTGGAGCCCCTGAGGCAGAACGCCTGCCATGGTGAGGCGCGAGTCGGGCGCTACCCGGGAGGGGAGGCCGAGTCGGACTGGGGGCCGGGCGGCGAGCTTCGGGCTGGGAGGCGGGAGCCGTGCGCCTCCTGCGTGCCCGGCACGAAGCGTGGTCTGGGGGCGTTGCACCCAGGGGGATCGAGGCCGGCAGCGGCGGCCTCAGGGTCAGGGAAAACGTGGTCGCGCTGTGCCTAGCCCGCGTTGAGCGAGCAGCCGTGGGCGGCGGTGGAGCATGGGGCTGGCCGGTGAGCACCTCTCCTGCCCTGGAACCTTACAGCGCTGCAGAGTCGATGTTGCTGCCCTTTTGTTATCCCCAGTGGAAAGGTGGCCTTTCCAGGGAAGTGGCAGACCTGGGACTTGAACTAGGCCCCGAGACACCGAGCACGGAGCGTTTGCGTGATACCGTTGGCACCTAGGGCCAGTCACCAGACGTGCGCCACACTGTCAGGTCACCTGGGGAACCTTGAAAAGTGCAGGTTTGGTCGGGTGCGGTGGCTCACGCCTGTAATCCTAGCACTCTGGGACGTCGAAGCGGGTGGATCACGAGGTCAGGAGATGGAGACCAGCCTGACCAACATGATGAAACCCCGTCTCCACCAAAAAATTAGCCGTGTGGGGTGGTGTGCGCCTGTAGTCCATGCTACCCGGGAGGCTGAGGCAGGATAATCGCTTGAACTCGCGAGACAGGTTGCAATGAGCCGAGATCCGCCATTGCACTCCAGCCTGAGCGACAGGGGAGACTCCGTTTCAAAAAAATATATATATATAGGTATTATATGTACTATATATATTTTTATATATACTATATATTATGTTATATATTTTTATATATCATGTATTGTATGTATGTGTGTGTGTGTGTGTGTATATATATATAAGCTGGGCATGGTGGCGCATGCCTGTAATCCCAGCTGCTTGGGAGGCGCGAGTATCTCTTGAACCCGGGAGGCAGAGGCTGCAGTGAGCCAAGATTGTGCAGCTGCACTCTAGCCTGGGCAACAGAGCAAAACTCTCTCAAAAAGGAAAAAAAAAGAGGGGAAAAAATAGGCCGGGCGCGGTGGCTCAAGCCTGTAATCCCAGCACTTTGGGAGGCCGAGACGGGCGGATCACGAGGTCAGGAGATCGAGACCATCCTGGCTAACACGGTGAAACCCCATCTCTACTAAAAAAAATACAAAAAACTAGCCAGGCGAGGTGAGGGCGCCTGTAGTCCCAGCTACTCGGGAGGCTGAGGCAGGAGAATGGCG
>NC_045450.1:4338899-4356035 GCF_002776525.5 Piliocolobus tephrosceles | reverse complement strand
GTTTTTTTGAGACGGAGTCTTGCTCTGTCGCCCAGGCTGGAGTGCAGTGGCGCGATCTCTGCTCACTGCAAGCTCCGCCGCCTCCTGGGTTCACGCCATTCTCCTGCCTCAGCCTCTCTAGAAGCTGGGACTACAGGCGCCCGCCACCACGCCTGTTTAATTTTTTTTTTTTTTTTTTTTTTGTATTTTCAGTAGAGACGGGGTTTCACTGTGTTCCCCAGGATGGTCTCGAAAAGTATATTAACTTTTCCTGTTAATATACTGTCACGCTGGGTGCGGTGGCTCAGGCCTATAATCCCAGCACTTTGGGAGTCTGAGGCAGGAGGACTGCTTGGGCCCAGAAGTTTGAGACCAGCCTGGCAATGTAGTGACACCTAACTACAAAAAATATAAAACATTAGCTGGGCCTAGTGGAGCATGCCTGTTGTCCCAACTACCCAGGAGGCTGAGGCTACTTGGGAGGATGAGATGAGAGGATCACCTGAGCCCCAGGAGGTTGAGGCTGCACTAAGCTGTGATCGTACCACTGTACTCCAGCCCAGGAGACCCATCCTGGGCAACACAGCAGGACCCCATCACTACAAAAATATAAAAATTATCCAGGTGTGCTAGCACTCACCTGTAGTCCCAACTACTTGGGGGTCTAAGGTAGGAGGATCGCTTGAGCCCAGGAATTCCAAGGCTGCAGTGAGCTAGGATCGCTGCACTGCATCCTAGCCTGGGCGACAGACAGAGATCCTATCTCAAAAAACAAACAAAAAATCTCATGAGTTTTGGGACAGAGCTAGGCTCAAAAGAGGTCTCTGACACCGTGGGATGCATGACTATGGAGGAGTCAAAACTGCCTGGGGCTCAGGTTCCTTATCTGTAAAATAAGGACAATGACAGCAGGACTTCATAAACATTAAATGGGAGACTCTACATAAAGCCTCAGCTCAGGGGCTGGCACTTGTAAGCTGTTAGCTGTTACGTTATCCTTATTACTATGTTAGTTAAGAAGTGGCTGCAGGCCGGGCATGGTGGCTCACGCCTGTAATGCCAGCACTTTGCGAGGCCGAGGCAGACGGATCACGAGGTCAGGAGATTGAGACCATCCTGGCTAACACAGTGAAACCCCGTCTGTATGAAAAATACAAAAAATTAGCCGGGTGTGGTGGCGGGCGCCTGTAGTCCCAGCTACTCAGGAGGCTGAGGCAGGAGAATGGCGTAACATGGGAGGCGGAGCTTGCAGTGAGCCCAGGGTCACACCACTGCACTCCAGCTTGGTGATAGAGCGAGACTCCATCTCAAAAAAAAAAGTGCTGACCGGGCGCAGTGACTCACACCTGTAATCCCAGCACTTTGGGAGGCCGAGGCAGGTCGATTGCCTGAGCTCAAGGGTTTGAGACCAGCCTGGGCAACACGGTGAAACCCTGTCTGTACTAAAAATACAAAAAATTGGCCGGGCACAGTGGCTCACACCTGTAATCATAGCACTTTGGGAGGCCGAGGCGGGTGGATCACCTGAGGTCAGGAGTTCAAGACCAGCCTGATCAACATGGAGAAACCCCGTCTCTACTAAAAATACAAAATTAGCTGAGCGTGGTGGCGCATGCCTGTAATCTCAGCTGCTGGAGAGGCTGAGGCAGGAGAATTGCTTGAACCCAGGAGGCGGAGGTTGCCGTGAGCCAAAATCATGCCATTGCACTCCAGCCTGGGCAACAAGAGCGAAACTTCATCTCAAAAAAAAAAAAAGGCCGGGCGCAGTGGCTCAAGCCTGTAATCCCAGCACTTTGGGATGCCGAGACGGGCGGATCACGAGGTCAGGAGATCGAGACCATCCTGGCTAACACTGTGAAACTCCGTCTCTACTAAAAAATGCAAAAAACTAGCCGGGCGAGGTGGCGGGCGCCTGTGGTCCCAGTTACTCAGGAGGCTGAGGCAGGAGAATGGCGTAAACCCAGGAGGCGGAGCTTGCAGTGGGCTGAGATCCAGTCACTGCACTCCAGCCTGGGCGACAGAGCAAGACTCCGTCTCAAAAAAAAAAAAAAAAAAAATTAGCTGGGTATGGTGGCGGACGCCTGTAGTCCCAGCCACTCAGGAGGCTGAGGCAGAAGAATTGCTTGAACCTGGGAGGTGGAGGTTGCAGTGAGCTGAGATCGCACCACTGCACTCCAGCCTGGGCCACAGAGCCAGACTCTGTCGGAAGGTATACGTGGGAAAGCCTGGGAAGGATTTCACCTGAGAGATGGGGGGATGATGTTAAGTCGTGAGGGATGTTGGCTTTTGACAGGATCAGGGTAGAAGGGAGGATGTTCAAGGTGGAGGAACTCAGAACAGCAAAGGCCTTGAGGAGTACAGAAGTATGAGAGCGGCTCTAGGATCAGAGGGTGTGGTTTCAGCGTGGAGAGAGATGAGGGTGAGAAGTTGAGGCCAGACCAGGCGCTGCGAATGTCACGCTGGCGAGTGGTGCGAATCTGCAGGTGGCAGTGGAGAATTGTGTGTGTGCTGGGAGATGGCCAGAACCCTCCTGCAGAAGGGTTAGGAGGCGCTTGGAAACCCTGCCTGGGGACATGGAGTTCATGAGACAGCAGGTTGGGCAAGGCTGCAACAGCCATATTCATTCAGATGCATCGGGGGCACCTGCTGTGCCAGACACTGTCCAGGCCCCGAATGTCGTGGCACATGCTGCAGTTGTGGTCCTGACCTTTCTCCTGTCTAGTTGTGATGCCCGTATCTGTTTTCAGGGGCCCTGGGTGACCAGAGTGTCCTTGAGAAGAGAGTGAGTCTCAGGTTGTCTGCTTATCTACCCGGAGCTTGGGGCTTGGCCTCAAAGGCGCATTGCACGGGAATCTCAGACACAGGTCAGTGTAAGCCCCATTGCTGAGAGCCTCCCACAGCACTGTCTGTGGTCTCAGCTGCTGAGCTCTGGTCCTGCCTCGGGCCAGGTTGCTGCCCAGCAAGGAGGTGCATGTGCTGCCTCCACACATGCCAGGGTTGAATCCTGTGCTTCTGCTGCTCTCTGACAGCCACATGGCTTGAAGTTGGATGCCAAGTCAGTTGGGTCGTCTCACCTGGGACCCTCAGGCCCAGGTGTCAGTCAGTGGACTATGGGATGTTTGGAGCCTCTGGGAGGGGCCTCAGGCAGTGGTTGGTTTGGTCACCCATGGTAGCCACAGCTGGCAGAGATCTGCTCCGTGTGAATGAGCTCTGAATGCAGCCTGACCCATGGTGGAAGGTCAGGGGACATTGGGGTACTGGATAGGTGGATGAGGGGCGTGGCTGCACCGCCTAGTTCTGGTCCTGTCCCTGTCCGTCCATGTGGTGTTAACGGCATTGCCTCCTGAGAGCCTTTTGTCCTCTTGTGAGGAGGGCATTATTCTCTCCATTTCGCAGTTAAGAAAACTGAGGTAGGCTGGGCACAGTGGCGCACGCCTATAATCCCAGCACTTTGGGAAGCTGAGGCAGGCAGATCATGTGAACCTAGGAGCGCAAGACCATACCTGGGCAACATGGTGAAACCCCATCTCTCCAGAAAAGTACAAAAATTTAGCCAAGTGTGGTGGCGTGTGCCCAGCCTCCAGAAGTTACGAAGTTTCCACCTACTTGTGAAATCCTAACCCACCTGTTTGTTCATTCCCCTAATGGCCCATATCACATCCCGCCTGTTAAGGAAAGAGCAGGTGCTCGGAGGCTGAGTACAAGTAGCTCCAGCTACTCAGAGGCTTAAGCAGGAGAATCTCTTGAGGCTGGGAGGCTGAGGCTGCCAGTGAGCCATGATTGCACCACTGCACTCCAGCCTGGACGACAGAGTTAGACTCTGCTTCAAAAAAAAAAAGGCTGGGCGTGGTGTCTCAACACCTGTTATCCCAGCACTTTGGGAGGCCGAGGCGGGTGGATCACCTGAGGTCAGGAGTTTGAGACCAGCCTGACCAACATGGTGAAACCTCATCTCTACTAAAAATTCAAAATTAGCTAGGCTTGGTTGTGTTCACCTGTAATCCCAGTTACTTGGGAGGGTGAGGCAGGAGAATCGTTTGAACCTGGGAGGCGGAGGTTGCAGTGAACTGAGATCAAGCCACTGCACTCTAGCCTGAGTGACAGAGCGAGACTCAGTCACAAAAAAATAAATAATAAAAAACCCAAAACAAACAAACAAAAAACAGGTTCAGAGAGGTTGAGTAATTTGTCCAGGGGCACACAGCTATTGAGAAACAAAGTTAGGGTTCTGGTCCCAGGTCAATGTGGTTTTCATTCTGCTGCCTTGCTCCTTCCCAGCTCCCTGAGGGAATGTAGTATGGTGTTCTGCAGCCTTCACCTCTGAGGAAGCAAAGGGCCTATATCAAATGAGCTGCTATTTTGAAAGAAGCTTTGTTACTTCATAGTGCCTGGTCATTGACAGAGTTTGTGAAACAGTAAGGAACGAAAACCAATGTTTATTGAGCATCTTCTGTACCATTAGGCTCTGTGCCAGGCACTTGAAAGGCATTATCTCATTTAATCCATGTGACAGCTTTATTGGTGGCCACATTTTACAGGTAGGCACACTGGGGCTCAAAGGAGTTGAGAACATGTCTGCGGTCACACAGCAGGGATTTGCACACAGGTTAGCTCAAAGCCTGCAGGTGTAACCATTACACTACACTGCCTCTTCTGGGAGATGCCTCCCGCAGGAACCTTGCTGGCCTCAATGGGCCATCCAGTCTGCTGAAACTTTCCAGTCCAGCCACCCTCTGCCCTGCAGCTCTAGGCAGCTAAAGCCACAGGCCATCACGCCGCTTTGGTTTGAAGTGTGCAGGGGTGGTTGGGGAAGCTCCCCAGTTATGACCTCCGCTATTAACGTTCATTATTTTGCAACAGTCATTGGCCTTGGCAGAATAGTAAACAAGTGATTGCAAGGCCGTGCGATAGCAGCAGAGGGACCGAGTTGGTGGGAGGGGTAGTTTGAGACCTGAGCTGTGTTTCAGGCCGAGGGGACCCTCTGCCTTTCACCTCTGTCCTTCAGACAGCACGAGCATCCCATCCCTGAGCCTCCTGTTCCACTCGGGAGGGGCTGTAGGAAGGAGGCGAAGTCACGTGAGACCGCAGGTGTCAGCAGGTGCATTCCTGACCCGCGCTCGCCTGCAGTACAGCCCCAGCCCTGCCCCTCTCCATGATTACAGGAGGGTACAGCTGGCCAGAGCCCTGCCCCTCGCTGTGATCACAGGAGGGTCTTCTCTGGCCTCTGCTTTCCGCTGTGAAATCTAGAAGTTACGAAGTGTCCACCTACTTTTGAAATCTTAACCCACTTGTGTTTGTTCATTCCCCTAATGGCCCGTAATTACATCCCGCCTGTTAAGGAAAGAGCAGGTCCTCGGAGGCTGAAGAAGGCCAGCTCTGAAGTCGAATCCACTGGAATCTGGAGTGAGCCCTTCTGGCCTCTGGGTTGGGTTCTTGATACTTGTCGGCTTGCCCAGGAGCCCTCCCTTCAGACCCCGGGACCCTGCGTAGTGGCTGCCGTGACTGATAGCGCCAGCCTTGGGTTTCCCGTCTGCCTCTGAGGCACCCACACACCCACTGGTGTGTCCTCAGGCCAGTCACCAACCCCGGCCCCCCCACCCCCGAGTTGTCAGAATTAAAAGGCACAATGAATTGAACGTGTTTGGCTCTTTGGCGCTGTGCCTAGTGTGCGGGCTCAGTTGATACTTGTTGACTGAAGGGAAATCTACAGAAAAGCACTAGGAAGAATGGGAAAGTCACTCGGCTGTGCCGCATGAGCTTTCAACCTATGCCTAGCCGCCTCCAGCCCGCGCCATGCCCCCGCGTCTACAGCTTCACAGTCACAAGCTCCTTTGTAAATGCTGTCTATATATAATCTCTTTGTTTCACATAAGATCTGTGCATCTTTCCCTGTCATCTGCCAGATTCCCAGTCTTTCCCAGGCCAGCGTAGGCTGTTGGCTGCTTGCAGGAACTCCCTTCTGCCTTCTCTTCTGCCAGTTTTGGCTCAACCCAGTCCTTTTGCCTAGAAAGCCCTAGTATTTCCGTCATGATTCTACCTGCCCTGCAAAGCCCAGCCCAGGAGGAATCCCCTCCTGTCACAGAATCCCATCTCAGTCTTGAGCTTTTCTTCTTGACTCTGTGCTGCCGGTCGCCTCCTACTGAGTCTTCCCCAGGGCCTCCGTGGGGCATGGGATCACACGTGCAGCCTTCCAGCATGTTCAGCCTGCTGCACGACAGTGGGGTTCCCTGCCGGACGAGCAGTGTGCTCCGACTCAGGGCAGGGACCAGGTTCTGTGTAGCTTTGTGCTCAAGTGCTGAGCAGAGTAGACTCTCAGCAGATGTCTGAACAAATGAACGAGCCTGACTCTCCCTCATCATTTGGTCCATAGTGTGTTTAAATACCCTTCTAGTGGGCTTGTAGTTCCTTGAAGATGGCAACAAGTTTGCTTAGTAACTTTGTTTTATTGAATGGAACGGACTTAAACTCATCAGACTTGGGAGAATTAGGACAGATCTGTTTCCCCATTGGTAAAATAAAGGTTGGGCCTGATCTCAGAAACTCAAGAAGAGTGATTGTGGGCCCCAGGGTCGCGAGTGAGATACTACCAGGTTCTGGGTCCCAGACCACAGTGTTTCTTCCTGAAGCTGGTGACTGCAGCCACTTTGCCTTGCTCCTCTCCGCCTTTTCTGAAGGATGATGGGGGGCCAGTTTGCTTCTGGGAGCTCTGTCAAGTTCACCCACCCCAACTGCCTGCCCAGTGAGTGAGTAAGCCACCCACCACGGAAGCTTTCATTCAGGGTGCTTTGGAGGAGGTGGCCTGGGGCTGCAGCTCTGTGCTTCGTGACCTCGGGTCTCCAGGAGCCTTGCCCCTTGGCAGCCGTTTCCAGGGCCCGTCTCTGTGGGCCCACAGGGAGCAGCCTGCTAAGTGGGTGCCTGATTTACCCACAGGCCAAGTACCTGGCGCAGATCATTGTGATGGGTGTGCAGGTGGTGGGCAGGGCCTTTGCACGGGCCCTGCGGCAGGAGTTTGCAGGTAAGCATGGGTCTGTCTCCCCTTTGGGCTGGGAGTTCCTCTCCAGGTCAGATTTTCCCCGTAGGCATGGGCACCTCAGACCTGCTGGTTCTGCAGTGTGGGTAGCCTGGGGCACTTCCCATGGTGGGGAGTGGTGCCAGACCAGGGCATCCTTCAGTGGGGACCTGGTTATCAACAGCATCCAGGGCAGGAGCTGGCACACTGGCCCATCCGGATACCTGGTTTTGTAAACATAATTTTTTTTTTTTTGAGCTGGAGTCTCACTCTGTCACCCAGGCTGGAGTGCAGTGGGGCAATCTCGCCTCGCTGCAACCTCTGCCTCCTGGTTCAAGTGATTCTCCTGCCTCAGCCTCCTGAGTAGCTGGGATTACAAGCACCGGACACCACACCGGGCTAATTTTTGTATTTTTAGTAGAGACGGGGTTTCACCATGTTGGCCAGGCTGGTCGGGAACGCCTGACCTCAGGTGATCCGCCTTCCTCAAAGTGCTGGGATTACAGATGTGAGCCACAGCGCTTGGCCCTGGTTTTGTAAATTGATTTAATTGGAACACAGACACACCCACAGGCTGCTTTCTTTTTTCTTGAGATGGAGTTTTTGCTCTTGTTGCCCAGGCTGGAGTGCAATGGCGAGATCTTGGCTCACTGCAACCTCCACCTCCCAGGTTCAAGTGATTCTCCTGCCTCAGCCTCCTGAGTAGCTGGGATTACAGGCATGCGCCACCACGTCCAGCTAATTTTGTATTTTTAGTAGAGACGGGGTTTCTCCATGTTGGTCAAGCTGGTCTTGAACTCCCAACCTCAGGTGATCCATCCACCTCGGCCTCCCAAAGTGCTGCTGGCATTAAAGGCGTGAGCCACCGCACACAGCCTTTTTTTTCCTTTTGAGACAGAGTCTCACTCTGTCGCCCAGGCTGGAGTGCAGTGGTGTGATCTCAGTTCACTGCAACCTCTGCCTCCTGGGTTCAAGCAATGCTCCTGCCTTAGCCTCCCGAGTAGCTGAGACTACAGGCATGTGCCACCACACCCAGCTATTTTTTGTACTTTTAGTAGAGACAGGGGTTCACCATGTTGGCCAGGATGGTCTCGATCTCTTGACCTCGTGATCTGCCCGCCTCGGCCTCCAAAAGTGCTGGGATTACAGGAGTGAGCCATTGTGCCCGGCTGACAGGCTGCTTTCAAGGCAGAGATGAATGGTTCCAGTGCAGGCTCATTAGTCCGCAAAGCCTAAAATAGCTACTCTCTGAGCCTTTAGGAAAAGTTTAGCAGCTCCTGATTCTAGTTTCTGGGGTCACTGAAAGGGAACAGGTCACCCAAGGCAGTGGCTTTGGTGGTCTAGGTGACAGGTGGGCAGCTGGGCTGCTGCAGAGCCCTCTCATGCCTGCAGCCCCACTGTACAGTCCCCATCATAGCCTAAAGCTCCCCAGTTTGCTGTGCTCCTGGGATATGGCGGTTGGGGGACAGGGTCATCTCATGGTCTAGGTTGGGGACCAGGAGCCAGTTTTAGTGGTCAGACCCTGCCCTTATCCTCCAGTGAGGCACGTCTGTCCTCACTTTCCCAGCCTCTACCCCCTAAAAAAGAAACCACTCCTGGAGAAGAGGCAGCTCCTAGCCACCTGTCCCTGTGTCTCTCATCCTGTGCCGGTGGCAGAGGTGAGCCACCAACTTGGAAGGCCCAGGGTGAAGTCTGGGCTGCTGAGGACTGAGTGATCACCCACATGTCCACACAGCCAGCCGGGCCGCAGCTGATGCCCGAGGACGCGCTGGACACCGGTCTGCAGCCGCTTCCAACCTCTCCGGCCTCAGCCTCCAGGAGGCACAGCAGATTCTCAACGTGTCCAAGCTGAGCCCCGAGGAGGTCCAGAAGGTGAGGCCACTGGGCCGCCCAAAGTTTGAAGGGGAGAGGCTGCCAGGGCGGGAAGAGTGAAGGGAGGCCTGGCCAAGGAGGTCCGATGTGGAGGCTGCAGTCATACCCAGCTCGGACTCCAACTTGCGGGAGCCACTGTTACTGGTGAAGTTTTAGGCCTGAGGCAGGACAGTTGTAGAGACAGAGTGCCTGCCGGTAGCAGCCGAGTCGCCCTCCAGGGTACCCGTCTTCATCTCTGCCCCTCAGTGGCCACAACAGCTGCATGTGGCACACAGGGTGGAGAGGAGCCCTGTTGCCTCTCTGATGTGGCCCCACATAGCCTGCCCAGCGTCTCTCACCTGCAGTCTGCAGCCCTCTCACCCGTCCCCTCTCCTTTGCAGAACTATGAACACTTATTTAAGGTGAATGACAAATCCGTGGGTGGCTCTTTCTACCTGCAGTCAAAGGTGAGTGGTCTTTGATTCTGGGAGGAAGTCAGTCATGGGACCCCCTCTCCTCACCTGGGGCTCGATTCCCAGTTGGGGGAGCTGGCCAAGGGCTTGGCACAGAAAACTGCCAGGCCTTCCCATGGTGCCCGAGCCTCAGGGAGTCCCCCTGAACTGCCACCCCTCTGACTGCTTCAGCTCTGTGGGGTCCAGCCACTCAGGCTGTGTCACCCCAGACAGCAGCCCTCCCTCCCAGCAGCTGGGACTTGGAAGGAGCAGGAGCCCCAGCCGGTGGGGTGCTAGAAACAGCTTTTAGCTCACAGAGGTCACAGCATGCGCTGGGCCCCTGCAGCTCAGCTCTGTCTCCCCAGACCACCCCCTGACCCTTGGGCGCCGCTGAAGGAAGCATTAGTATCCACCCACTGCCCTCCAAAAAATGGACCTGGGCTGACAGGAAGAGGCTGTTCCATGTGGGCAAGGGGTATGGGGCAGAGGCTTGGCCTCCTGGCCTGATCATCTGTGACCCACTAGGTGGTCCGCGCAAAGGAGCGCCTGGACGAGGAACTCAAAATCCAGGCCCAGGAGGACAGAGAAAAAGGGCAGAAGCCCCACACGTGACTTCTCGGCTCCCCCCACCCACCCCGCCACCTCTAATTTATAGCTTGGTAATAAATGTCTTTTCTGCATTTCTCGTGTGCACGTGTCCAGATTCCAGAAGGCAGGTTGCTCCTCCTGCCACTTGCAGGGCTGTGGGTGCTGAGGATGGGGAGGCAGCAGCCTTTAACAGCCCAGAAGGGCCAGGCTGGGTGAGGTTGGCGGGCAGCCAGCCAGTGGGTCCCAGCTGAGTCCTGTCACGTACAGGATGCAGCCGCTCCTGCTGCTTCCACAGCGCCCGAGCCAGCGTTAGGCTCCCTCTCATGGCGTCTCTGCCCCAAGAGCTCTGTCGGCAGCCACCCTGTCTCTGGGGCAGGTTTGAACCTAGCACCTCAGTAATCTCGGCACGATACCCCAGAATGCGGCTGGGCGAAGACGGGCCTTTGCCCGCCACTCACCAAAGCCACAGCGGGCAGTAGTGGGCTGACAACCTGAACCCTGGGATGGTCTCCCTGGAATCTTCCCTCAGCTCCTGTCACCTGTGCGCCCTCAGCACCTACCTCCTTCCCTGGCTTCCAGTTCCTGCTCTCAGCGGCAGCCTGAGAGGGCGGGGAACCTGCAGGGTTGGGGAGAAAGCCCGGATCAGGCCTGCAGGGGCTCAGGGCAGTGGTGGCCGCATGTCAGGGCCAGGTTCCTGGCACATCCACAACACACAAGCCATCTTTGCAACTCACTTTTATTGTTTCTTTATAAACCTCCTCTCCCATGGAGGAATATATTGTTATAGTCATTAGCTTATCTCTTTTTAAAACTCTATGCTAACAGCAATGGAGCCAAGAGGAGGAAAAACATAAGCTACAATAGAAAGGCACTTAGAACCTGTTAAAATACTGACATCCTGGAATGTGCAACAACAAACCAATGACAACCACAAAAAGTACACCAGCCCTGCCGAGCCTGGTCCGTCACGGAGTCGCATGCTGAGCTCGTCAGCCTTCCAGTGCCCTGTTCCTCCGCTCTGCTCAAGTCGAAAACCTATGACCCCACCAGGGACTTAAGGCCTGGGGCCCTCACAGGGGTGGGGGTGCTCAGGGCCTGGGTGGGGCCCAACGAAAGGAGACCAGCTCCCTCCTACCTTGCTCATAGCCCCTTCGAGGGGCAGAGCCAGTGTGGCTGGGCCCTGTCAGGGCTGGAGTCCGAAGCCCAGTGGCAAGGTGGGCCGGGTCAGGGTGACCCCTCTGGGACAGAAGGGCAGTCCGGGAGAGGGTGGGGTCAGCAGAGCTGCCAGAGGAACTGCAGGGTCACTAAGGACCCCAAGGCTGTCCGGGCAGTTGCCTCGTTCTACAGATGGGGGGATGGAAGGGCCTGGCCACTCCGAGGCCTGGTGATAGGGTAGGCCTAGAAACCAGAACTCCCAGCTGCCAGGCGGGAGAGGGAGCAGGGAAAGGCCCCAGATGGAGGGGTGCATGGCAGCGTCCATCTGCCAGGGCATCCTGGGATGGGACTGGGGCACAAGGCCCTCCAAGGCCCTTAAGTGGTTCTGGCCTCTGTCAGGGTCCCTCTGAGTGGCACAGAACCGGAGGAGGGGGGCCCCGCTGGGTGTCAGGGGTGGGGAAGTGCCTCTGAGAAAGCAGCCCAGCAGGGAAGAGCCAGAGGAAGCAATGTGTCACGGGTCGGCGCCCTCCTCCAGCCACTGCTTCCCTCAGGCCTTCAGTCCACAGCCTCCAGAAAGCTCCCGACAGTGCTGACTGGGAGCTCCCTCCCCTGCATACTGTCACTTGGAGTCCCCAGACCAGGAGCTGTGTCCCAGCCTGTGGTCAGTCGTCCCCAGCTAGCCTCTCCTTCCTGGTACAGAACCAAGGACCCGAAGGCCTCTGCAGGGGGCGCTGCCCAGGCCAGACCCAGAGGGGGTGGAAGGAGGAAGACGCGGGCGCTGGGCCTGGCCCCACATGCTCCCTGAGCCAGGGCCCAGGCCATTCAGTGTCCTGGCACCACAGCTGGCCCGGCACCTCCCCTTGCCAGCTCAGGGGCCCTCAGACCTGCTTCCCACGCTCCCCGGGTGCCCCAAAAGGTAGAGGAAGAGGCCCCGGGGTGCAAGGGTGGAGTGACCAGCTATCCCGTCTGGTGCTGTCGGCCTGGCCTAGGGTGAGGAGGGCAGCTGCGGAGCGGGTCTCCCTTCTAACTAGCGGGAGGCGCCTTGTCCTGGGGGGCGCGCTTCTGCCTGGGGCTTTGCAGGGGCCTGCATCTGTCTTGCTTTCCCTCTGGAGGCAGGGTCAGAGGGAAAGGGGTCTAAGGAGCCCCCAAGGCAGGGGCTGGGTGAGCCTAGGAGGGAAGGGCAGGCCTCCCTGGGGGCTCCCCTCAGGAAGGGGGAGCCTGGTGCCAGCAGGGAGGGCAGATACCACCCCACCCACCCCCTTTGCTGGGAGAGGGCGACTTGCCCTGGGTGGTTACCAGGTGAGGGAGGTGCCAGGGTGGGAGAGGGGAAGAGGAGGAGGTCGGACAGGGGAAAGCCCTGTAGAAGCTGAGGGCTGGGTGGTGGGGGACAGAGGAGCGAGGCTTCAGCACCCAGGAGCACAGCTCTCCCTGCATGACAGGCCAGGTCCCCACCTGGGGGCTGGGAGGCCAGCCATAAATGACCTAGCACCATCCTTGCTCCCCGGTGGGCTGGGCTGGGGCTGCCCGGGCAGTAGGACATTATTGCTATTTCACAGAAGAGTTTCCGTTCGTCGGGGGCAGTGCCGGAGCTGCCGGCGGGGCCACCACAGCTGTCTGCAGGGTGGGCTCAGTTCACCACAGCCGGTTTGAGCAGCACCGAGCCCGGCGGGATGACCACCCAGCCAGGGGCCAGCGCCTCCGGGCTGCTGGCGGCCGAGTTGACACCCATGGACAGGTCCAGCACAGTGCCTGGCAGCAGGGGGAGTCCATCGGGGCTTGGCCGGGAGCAGCTGCTCTCCGTCCTTTCGAGGGGCGTCTTGCGGCCCTCCATGCCCAGGGCCCTGGTGGGCACTGACCCACGCCCCTTCTCCCCCTCGGCCTTGCCACCAGCGGCGCCAGCGAGGAGGGAGACCACAGGCAAGCCCAGTCCGCCAGCCCCAAAGGGCGAGGGCAGCAGCGGGTTCTTGGCCAGATTGAGAGGCAGGACGGGGCCTGGCAGCCCAGGGCCCATGCCCCCCCCACCCCCACTGCCCCCACCGTTGCCACAGGCCAGGGCACTGAGGTCGAGGGGGCCGGGGGCCAGGGGTAGGGGCAGGCCGGGAAGACCAGGGCCTCCAAAGAGGGCAGCTGGGTTGGGGATGATGATCTGGGCCCCACTGACATAGGGGCCGCCGTCGGGGGCGGGCAGTGGCGGCTTGGGGGGTGGGCGCAGCTGCAGGAGCTCTTGCTGCTCGTGGGACACGAAGTGGCCGTGGGCCTTGATGTGCTTGCGCAGTGAGCTGGGGTCCGTGTAGCGCTTGTGGCAGCCGGGCATCTTGCAGTAGTAGGGCTTGTCCACGTAGTGGGTGCGCGTGTGCTTAAAGCGGTCACTGGAGTTGGAATAGCGCTTGTTGCAGCCCTCGTAGGGGCAGACATAGGGCTTCTCACCTGCAGGGTGGTGCAGTGCAGTGCTGCCGTGAGGGGTCTCTCCCCTTCCTGGGTCTCACCCCATGTACTCAACATCCTCCAGGCCAAGCACTCCCTGGGAGCACGGGCGCCCCAATTCTGGGGGCAGGGGGCATCCCCGGCACATGGCATGAGATCTGGCCCCAAGTAGGGCACAGAGGCTTTCTGAAAAGTCAGGCTGGTTGACTCTAGCTCTGACTGGCCTCGCCCTGCACCCTCTGCTACAGAGGGTGTGCCTATCAGCAGCAGAACATGGCCTTGGAGGCCAGGCCCAGTGGTTCATGCCTGTAATTTCAGCACTTTGGGAAGCCAAGGCAGGCAGATCACTTGAGGCCAGGAGTTCCAGACCAGCCGGGCCAACATGGTGAAACCCCATCTCTACTAAAAATACGAAAACTAGCTGGGTGTGGTGGTGGATGCCTGTAATCCCAGCTACCTGGGAGGTTGAGGCAGGAGAATCACTTGAACTCGGGAGGTGGAGGTTGCAGTGAGCCGAGATCGTGCCACTGCACTCCAGCCTGGGTGACAGAGTGAGTCTGTTTCAAGAAAAAAAAAGAAACCATGGCCTTGGAGATCACATCCTGGCTCAAGGCACCCAGCGTGGGCCTGGCCACAGGGAATGCTGCCTGGGTACCACTGCCCTCACTCAACAAATGGCTCAAGGTTCACCAGGCATCTTCTGGCCCTGGCCAGAGCAGGGGGCCACATGCAGCAACTGACCTGATACATGGCTCTCCACCTGGAGATGTGCTGCCAGGGTGCAACAAACACCAGGAAAAAAGATACACATCAGCTCCTTGAGGCTTTGTCATGAAATGAAGAACTTCAATATCTCACCGATTTGTCTTTAATACCGAATTGATAACACGTTGGATGTATGGGGTCATATTACATTTAATTAATTACATTTAATACATATTACAATTAATTTTACCCATTTCTTGTTGCATTGTTTTGTTTTGTTTTGTTTTTGTTTTTTTGAGACGGAGTCTCGCTCTGTCGCCCAGGCTGGAGTGCAGTGGTTCGATCTCGGCTCACAGCAAGCTCTGCCTCCCAGGTTCACACCATTCTCCTACCTCAGCCTCCCGAGTAGCTGGGACTACAGGCGCCCGCCACCACACCCGGCTAATTTTTTGTATTTTTAGTAGAGACGGGGTTTCACCGTGTTAGCCAGGATGGTCTTGATCTCCTGACCTCATGTTCTGCCCGCCTCGGCCTCCCAAAGTGCTGGGATTACAGGCGTGAGCCACCGTGCGTGGCCTTGCTGTTTTTTATGCAGCGATTAGGAAATGTAAAATTACATCTGTGACTCCGACAGCCAGAGGTGTCCTGCTGTGGGCCTGGGCTGTAGTGAGGAGTGAAGCCAACCTGGCCTCTGTGATCACAGAGGTGGCATTAGTCAGATGATACCCACGGGACCCAGGAAATGGCATTGGTGCTCCAAGAGCAGGTGCTGGGTGGGGGTCTGACCCTCAGGGGACGCTTCCCCCAGCAAACTGCATTGGAAAAGGGACCTCTGGGTGATGAGATCAACCCTCATCTCTGAGGTCTGGGACCGACTTACAGTCCCCTCCCCCTGGGGACCCGCCCAGCCAGTCTCAGCTGAGCGCCCCCTTCATGGGCTGAGCCGCCCGGCCCCGGCCTCTTACCTGTGTGCGACCGGTTGTGGATCTTCAGGTTCTCCAGGCGGGAGAAGCTCTTGCTACAGGTCGGGCAGCGGTGCGGTTTCTCGTTGGTGTGTGTGCGGATGTGGATGAGCATCTTGTACCTGCTCCAGGGAGGGCAGGGGGTGTGGCTCAGCTCACTGGACACCCCAGTCCTCCCTCTACCCCTCTCTACCCCACCTCACCTGGCGTTGAAGCCTCGGCCATGGCGGGCACAGCCCTCCCAGTGGCAGCAGTACCCCGCGTCCTTCTCGGGCTTGACATGGTAGTCGTTGACGTGGTCCACCAGGTCTTGCAGGAGCTCAAAGAGCTGGTTACACTGTGGGGGCCGGGAAGGGTTCTGAGCCCATGCGGGGTAACCTGCCCCGGACTCCACACCACTCTTCCTGGCCCCCACTCACCTTGGCCCAGCGACACACCAGCTGCTTGGGCAGGGGCAGGTCTGGAGAGAGGCACTTGTCCTTGGGAGGGGTAAGGAAGGAGGAGGCAGGCAGGTGCAGGGCCCCCCCAGAGCCCAGGGGCAGGAAGAACTGGAAGGAGCTGGGGACACCATCCAAATAGCGCAATGGCTGGAAGTCCTGGGGTGCGAGGGGAGAGCTAGTTAGGGTCCTGCTGGCTCGGAGCCCCCCGGTCCCATCTAAAGTGGATTGAATGGCGTCCCCAGAGACATTCAGGTCCTCTTCTCCCCAGCCCCTACCTGTGCATGTGGCCTTCTTTGGAACTAGTGTCTTTGCAGATGTGATCAAGTTAAGATGAAGTCACACTAGATTAGGGTGGGCCCTACATCCAGTGACCGATGTCTTTTTAAAATTTTTATTTTCTTAATTTAAAAAAAATATAGCCAGGTGCGGTGGCTCACACCTGTAATCCCAGCACTTTGGGAGGCCGAGGTGGGTGGATCACTTGAGGTCAGGAGTTCAAGACCAGCCTGGCCAACATGGTGAAACCCCCTTTCTGCTAAAAATACAAAAATTAGCCAGGTGTGGTGGCGCGTGCCTGTAATCTCAGCTATTTGGGAGGCTGAGGCAGGATAATTGTGTGAACCTGGGAGGCAGAGGCTGCAGTGAGCCGAGATTGTGCCACTGCACTCCAGCCTGGGTGACGGAGTGAGACTCTGTTTAAAAAAAAAAAAAAAGGCCGGGCGCGGTGGCTCACACCTGTAATCCCAGCACTTTGGGAGGCCAAGATGGGTGGATCACTTGAGGTCAGCCTGGCCAACATCGTAAAACCCATCTGTACTAAAAATACAAAATTAGGCCAGGCGTGGTGGCTCACACCTGTAATTCCAGCAGTTTGGGAGGCTGAGACGGGTGGATCACGAGGTCAGGAGATTGAGACCATCCTGGCTAACACAGTGAAACCCCGTCTCTACTAAAAATGCAAAAAAAAAAAAAAAAAAATTAGCCAGGTATGGGGGCGGGCACCTGTAGTCCCAGCTACTAGGGAGGCTGAGGCAGGAGAATGGCATGAAGCCTGGAGGTGGAGCTTGCAGTGAGCCATGATTGCACCACTGCACTCCAGCCTGGGCAATAGAGCAAGACTCCGTCTCAAAAAAACAACAACAAAAAACAAAATTAGCCAGGTGTGCTGGTGTATGCCTGTAGTCCCAGCTTGGGAGGCTGAGGCAGGAGAATCGCTTGAACCTGGGAGGCAGAGGTTGCAGTGAGCTGAGATCTGAGCCACTGTACTCCAGCCTGGGCAATGGAGCAAGACTCTGTCTCAAAAAAAAAAAAAAAAAAAATTTGGCTGGGCGCAGTGGCTCAAGCCTGTAATCCCAGCACTTTGGGAGGCCGAGACGGGTGGATCACGAGGTCAGGAGATCGAGACCATCCTGGCTAACACCGTGAAACCCCGTCTCTACTAAAAAATACAAAGAACTAGCCGGGCGAGGTGGCGGGCGCCTGTAGTCCCAGCTACTCAGGAGGCTGAGGCAGGAGAATGGCGTAAACCCGGGAGGCGGAGCTTGCAGTGAGCTGAGATCCAGCCACTGCAC
>NC_045450.1:4307031-4338799 GCF_002776525.5 Piliocolobus tephrosceles | reverse complement strand
CCGGCCATGACTGGTGTCTTTATAAGACAAAGCACAGAGAGGTTTGGACACAGAAGGATAAAGGCCATGTGAAAACAAGGCACAGCCTGGAGTGAAGCAGCTACCAGGCTAGAGTGCCAGGCATTGCCAGAAGCCACCAGAAGGCGGGAGAGAGGCAGGGAAGGTTCTCCCCTAGAGCCTTCCAGGTAGACTCCAGCCTCCAGAACTATGAGGGGTAAAATGTCTGTTGTTTTAAATCACTCAGTGTTGGGGTACTTTGTCATGGCAACCCCAGGAAACCAGTCCACCCCTCTCTCTGGAACTCTCACCCCTCCTTACCGAGGCACTGGGCACTGGAGGCAGGTCCCCGTTGCCCTGACGCTCAGGGGACAGCGAGCTGCTGCCATTGGGGGAGTCCAGCCCAGATGGTGGTGACAAGCTGAGGTCCACGAGAGGGGCTGCTGAAAAGCGTCCCTCTACCTTCTCAGGGAACTTGGAGTTCAGCAGGAAGCCTAAGGGAGAGGCACAATTCAGGGATGGCTGGAGCACAGAGTCCTGGTGGGCCAGGTCCTCCTGCCTCGAACCCCCACTGTGACCTTGGGAGCAGACACCAGCCATGCCCCCAGACCACACTGGGAGCCCTGGAATCTGAGGAGCAGCCAATGGAGCTGACAGGTGTGTGACACTGCCCACCACCTCTAACCTTTACCAGCCGCCAGAGCTTGGCCCCCGTGAGCCGGGAGGGGAAGTGCCTGCTTTACAGACAGAAATGGTCTGGCTCGCAGGGTTAATCACAGAACAGGACTCGAACCCAGGGCCCCTGGGTCCCTGTCAGACGGACAGGTAGGAATCTTTCTAGCTTTTCCCAGGCCCCTTCCTGCCTCATTGCTCCCTTCTGTAAAGTGGCAGGTTTGGGCTGGGCTGCTCCCATAGCCTTCACGTTCGGACAAGTGGTGAATCTGGTTTTCGGGTAAATCTGCTCTTGGAAGCAGGGCAGAAGTGGCGCACGCCACCCTGGGCCCGAGCACTGGGCATCCCTGAGAGACACCTGCTGGGCTCAGACCCAGACTACTGCCTGGGTTGGCCAGCTGCACCACCCCACAGCCCAGGGTGCAGGTCCTGGGACCTCTGCCACACCTTCTGAATGCTGGGTTGCCCAACCAACTCCTCCAGATCTGTCCAGAGGCCTCAGTGTGCACGTGCCAGCCACGTGAACTGGGCATTGCAGCTCCCACCTCCCTCCAGACATACACTTCTGGGCAGATGGAAGGACAAGAGGGGCTGCAGCTACATGCTGGTGGACACATTTGGCCATTCTCCCTATCACCATGGCTGGATCAGGGCTGAGTCCCCCTGCCCTGCCCAGGGCCAGTACCTGAGGGCGGGGACCCGGGAGAGCCAGGCGTGGGGCTGTCGTCCACCAGGCCCAGCTCCCTGTGCAGAGCACAGGGCCGGACCACACCCAGAGTCCTGTCCCGCTTCTCTCTTGCCGCCCGGAGCTTGGTGATACTCAGCTTCAGGTCGAGCGGCTCGTCCAGGGAGTGCATGGTGAGGGGGCTGGAGTTGGAGGTGGCAGCAGGCAGTGGGCTCCCAGCTGGTCTTCACGCAGGAACCTGGGGAAGGACAGGAGCTCTGCTGTGGCCCTGGGACCCCAGGCTTCTCCTCGGGCTGCACTCACGACAGTCTGACAGGAGCAGGAGCAGGAGCAGGGGCAGGATGAGGTTGTCTCCTGGGTAGGGAGACCCTCCGAGGGACCCGGCCGGCAGCTATCATGGGAGGAGAGCCGATGGCCTCCTCAGAGATTCAACATCCACTGCCCACAAGTCTCTTGGGGAAGACAAAGCTCATGTTCTCCATTTTGCCATGAAACTGAATTTTATTTATTTGCTGACAGGGTCTCGCTCTGTCACTCAGGCTGGAGTGCAAGTGGCATGATCATAGCTCACTGCAGCCTCGACCTCCTAGGCCCAAGTGATCCTCCCACCTCAGCCTCCCTGGTAGCTGGGACTACAGGCATGCACCACTCCTGGCTAATTAAAAAAAAAATTTTTTTTGTAGAGATGGGGTCTCGTCATGTTGCCCAAACTGATCTCGAACTCCTGTCCTCAAGCGATCCTCCTGCCTTGGCCTCCCAAAATGCTGGGAGTACATGCCTGAGCCACCACACTTGGCGAAATTGAGTCTTTTAGAGGCATCGCCTCGGGTCGCTAGTGCTCAGAAGTGGCAGAACTATCAGATTCAAGGCCTGAAGCTAGATCTCCCAAGAACCAGGTAGCTGAGTCCCAACAGCCATTTCTGACAGAGCAGGAGCCATGCTCCGGACTCCCGCCCTGTTTGACCCCAAAGATCTAGTACCAGGCCGGGGGTAAGGAGCATCCTCCGAGGTGGCCAGCAGGCAGCCACGCTCACCTCCAGGGAGCATGCACCAGGCAAACCGAGGAAGTGGGCACAGCCAGGGGCCCCACCTCCCTCCCTGCAGAGGCCTGGAGGAGAGGCATCGCAAGCCAGGGAGCCCCAGGGTGCTGGGCCACCACCAGGGGGCAGCTGGGGATTGCGGCCTGGCCTGGCCAGGCCAGCTGGGGCGGGGTTGGCAGAGTCGACCAGCTCTACCTGAGAGTTAACCTATAAATATGTAAAAGTTATTTTTTACTGGCGATGATATTCCTTTTGTATAACTTCCCATGTTGTAATTTTCATCATTTTTCTTAGAATTTCTCACTGGTATAATTTTTGTTTTCTTTTTGGAAATGGAGTCTCTCAGTCACCCAGGCTGGAGTGCAGTGGCGTGACCTCGGCTCACTACAACCTCTGCCTCCCAGGTTCAGGCGATTCTCCTGCCTCAGCCTCCAGAGTAGCTGGGATTACAAGCGTACACCACCACACCCAGCTCATTTTTCTATTTTTAGTAGCGATGGGGTTTTACTATGTTGACCAGGCTGGTCTCAAACTCCTGACCTCAGGTGATCTGCCCGCCTCGGCCTCCCAAAGTGCTGGGATTACAGGTGTGAGCCACCTCACCCCACCTGGTATAATTTTTCTCACATGCAAATGATCTAACAGTATCCACCGACCCGAGAACAAGGTCAACGCTTCATTCTAAACCGAAACTTCACATTCAGAGCAGCAATCTTTTCCCACGCGGTTAAACACGACACCTCCTTGCATTCATTGGGATTATTACAGTGTGAAAATCCAACTGCCGCAGAATCACACTGTGAGATCCCATCTTTCGCGGTATCGGGGTCTTCACTTAATACCAAAGGGCGGCCATGGTGGACCTAACTACTACATGGTGAAATACTTTGGATATGCCCCCGTGTTTCCCTGGGGACTAGCATGGCCTGTGAGTGGGCAGAGCTGCCCAGATGCTTTCCACAGGGCAGGACAGGAAGGCAGCCCTCAAGTCCCCACTCGGGGCCTCAATCCAGCCTTCCCTTGGTTCTGACCCCCACTCATTCATTTGCCCCAGCAAGCTCCCCTTCTGCCCTGACTCTCCAAGCAATGAGGGCATAAAACGATCCCCTTCACTGGAGATCCTCTGATTCTAGAGAACCATCCCAAGGCCCCACCCCAACATGGCTGACAAGGGGGTCTCAGCAAAGGGAGGCTGCCCAACTCTCCCAAGGATGTGTCATCAGAGCCAGGGCAACTGCCCTAGGCTGTGGGACCTAGGTCTGCGACCTGCCCCTGTTGGAGCTGTCAGATGGTTTGAATTTGCCTCCCAGGCCACCCATGGGCCAGGGGCTCCCAGAGATGTGGTGGGGTAGGGACCACACCCCCGCCAGCAGGTGGGTGGGTGACAGCAATGGATGGACCGGGATCCCCTGCACCGTTTCTCTGGCTGGACAGGGAGTTGCCCTCTGCCTGAACCCCTGCCAGTTCCATCTGTCTATCTGTGTGTCTATCGTCCTGCTACCTGTTTATTTTTAGACACAGGCGCAGTCCAGCCTCCCTGAAGCTCCTCTGTGCTGGGAGCCTGGACGGGGAGGAAGGAAGTAAATATTTATGCTGATGAAGAATTCAGGAGCCAGGAAGGGCTGGTGGCCTGGTCCCTTGGCTGGCCCAGGGCCACAGGCCTCCCCACAGCCTCTGTCCTCACCCCCACCCCCACCCTTCCGGAGAAGGGGACCACAAGGGCAGGATGGTTTGGAAACTGGGAATTCCAGCGGACGGGGACACTCACTGGCAGTGCTACCCAAGCAGCATCCTTTGGCACCTGCCCCACTGCCTTCCCAGGACAGATGGGAACTCAGGGGAGCCAGGGGCCCTGAGTCACCTTGTTCTTAGGGCCTGCAGGGGACACTTCCCCGGGAGGAGCCTGTCTCCCCAGGTGGGACCAGCCACACAACCCAAAGCCAGAGGGAGGACTCCAGTGCCCCCTTCATCAGCAGGCCCAGTCTCCAGGGGCACCCCCACAACACACTTCCTGCCACCGAGTCCTGCCAGGGAGGCAGGGGTTCATTCCAATGCACGCCAGAGCCCAGCCCAGAGCCTGCCTCCCAGCCCCCGGGAAAGGAATGAGCTGCCCCCAGCCCTACACCTCCCAGCATCTCCGTTCCAGGCCCTCCCCACCCAAAGTTTTTCTTCCTATGGAGGCCCCACCCCAGAGGGGAGACAGTCTGTGACCCTGCTTCAGTTCTGACCTTGGCCAGCCTTAAAGCCTCCCCTTCCACCCCCGCCCCGACCGGCAGCAGCCAGTTCTGGGCTCTGCTCTGCGCTTTGTTCCCGGCTGGGTGAAGGGGGCAGGCGAGAGCCAGGTTCCTACTCTCCTGAAAGCCTCGGAGGCCCAGAGCGGGGAGCAGCGGGCCTGCAACCTGGGAACCCTGAGTGAATGCCCATGAGCGGGTGGCCGTGGCCCTCCCCAGCGGTGAGGCCGACAGCCTGGCTCTGGACAAGCTCAGCCAGAGGCCCGGGCGCTAATTACTGTGGGGTCCCCAGGGCAGGAGCAGGCTGTCGGTCAGGTGGGAGCACCCCGTGGACGCTCCCCGGGGCCAGCGCAAGGCCTGCCGGCCCCGCGCCCCTCTGCGCCTCCTGGTAGAGCCTTCCGTGCCTCAGTTTCCCCCCTGGTGGGACGGTGCAGCGTGGAGGGTGCACAGAGCCCAGGGCCGCGTCTCTCGAGCGCCCAGCCCGAGATGCGCCCAGCGCGGCGCCCCCACACTCAAGGGCCCGGGGATTGGGGTGAGGGGTGGGGGCCGCTGCGGTGGTAGCGGACTCGGGCGCTGCGCGGCTCCTCCAGCTGCAAAAGGAACTAATTAGAGTGGGGCGAGCGGGAGGAAGCGGCTGCGGCCAGGGAGGAAGCGCGCGGGGGCGGCCGCGGGGACCACCGGGGCGGCGGGGGGCTTCGGGGGACCGCGCCCGGCCCTCCCCATCCCCCTAGGGCGGGGGTCACCCGGAGGGTGGGCTGGGCGGGGGTCACCCGGAGGGTGGGCTGGGCGGGCCCCCCGCCGACCCGGCCCGAGACAATGGCTGCTATTGTGTGCCCGCGGAGCAGACGGCCCCCAGCTGCAGCGCTGGCGAGCCACCCGGCCCCCAAGCCGTCCCGGCCAGGCCAGGTAGCCAAGGATCCCGCCCCGGCAGGCGGGGCCTGCTGCTGTCCCCACCCTCCCTACTGGGAAGCACGGGGCGGCACTCAGGGAAACTAAGGCCCGGAAAAGACACCCTCCTCCAGGGCCCCTTGGCCTGGGGTGGGTCATACGCCAGAGACGGGGGTAAGGGACCATTAGATAATGACCACGTCTCAGGCCCATCTGTCTGTGGATTCACTGAGCCCTCTACAACCCTGCCTGGAAGTAGCTGCTGTCATTTTACCGGTCTCATAGAGGGGGAAACTGAGGCTTGAGATCACCAGGCTAATAGGGAGCTGGCTGGGGTCCTGCTCTGAATAAAGCTCCTTCTAGGCCAGGTGCCCCGGCTCACGCCTGTAAGCCCAGCCCATTGGGAGGCCAAGGTGGGAGAATCCCTTGAGCACAGGAGTTCCACACCAGGCTGGGCAACATGGAAAAATCCCCTTTCTACAAGAAATACAAAAATTAGCTGGGTGACCGTGCGCAGTGGCTCATGCCTATAATCCCAGCACTTTGGGAGGCCCAGGGTTGATCACCTGAGGTCAGGAGTTCCAGACCAGCCTGGCCAACACGGTGAAAACCCGTCTCTATTAAAAATACAAAAATTAGCCGGGCGTGGTGGCGGGTGCCTGTAATTCTTTTTTTTTGAAACAGTCTCCCTCTGTCACAGGCTGGAGTGCAGAGGCACGATCTTGGCTCACTGCAAGCTCCGCCTCCTGGATTCACGCCATTCTCCTGCCTCAGCCTCCTGAGTAGCTGGGACTACAGGTGCCCACCACCACACCTGGCTAATTTTTTGTATTTTTAGTAGAGAAGGAGTTTCACCATGTTAGCCAGGATGGTCTCGATCTCCTGACCTCATGATCCACCCGTGTCGGCCTCCCAGCTGCTGGGATTACAGGCTTGAGCCACCCCGCCCGGCCGACCGTTTTTTTTATATATTATTATTATCGAAAACGACAGAGTCTTGCTCTGTCTCTCAGGCTGGAGTGCAGTGGTGTGATCATACCTAACTGCAGTCTAGGCTCAAGAGATCGTCCTTAGCCTCCTGAGTAGCTGGGACCACAGGTGCACCACCACCACACCCAGCTAATTTTTAATTTTTTTATTTTGCAGAGATGGGGTCTCATTGTGTCATTCAGGCTGGTCTCAAGTCATTCTCCTGTCTCTGCCTCCCAAAGTGCTAGGATTACAGGCAGGAGCCACCATGCCCAGCCCATGGTCTTCTAATTGAACAGAAAGAGGAAGCGAGTCCCTGGCCACTCCTGTACTAGTCAGCGAAATCCTGGTCTGTGGGTGTCCCTGAGTCTATTACTGGAATCATCACTTCAGCAATCTGGTCTTATAGATGGGGAAACTGAGGGCTGAGGGGGAGGCATCCAGCCCAGGCTGCACAAGTGGGTGGCAAACCTACAACCGGAAGCCATGGGTGAACAGCATGAGGACAGTACCCACAGCTAGCTGCGGACAGGCATGCCTCTCCTGTGAAGGCAGGTGCTGTTTCATCCCCATTTTATGGATGCAAAAACTGAGGCTCAGGGGAGTGAAGTGACCCGTCCAATGTCACACAGCTTGTCTGTGGCAGAGCTGGGTTTCAACCCCAGTTGAGTCCAGAAGCCATGTTCACCACTGGGCCTTCCGATGCCAGGGGCTTAGGTTTGGTACCCCCTCCCGGCCCAGGGACTTGTGGGGCTAGGAGGGACAGGAGAGCAGGCAGTGGGTGGGCGCTGGAGTGGCTGGCTGGGGTGGGGGAGCCCACCAGGAGGCCTGGAGAGCCAAGGGCAGATCTCCTGCCAAAGCAAACGGCCCCACAGCCCCGAATTCCTGGGAACCAGCTGCGGCTCCCTGCTCTGGCCAAGAGCTCCACCCTCCTTGGCCGCCCAGCAGCAGGGGCTGGAGGGCAGGGCCAGGGCCTGCTGGGGGCCCCAGGCAGGAGGCCTTGTCCTCTCAGGACCCCCGTTCCTGAACAGGCAGCAGAACCAAGCTCTAAATCTGGGGCCCCACCCAGCTCTGCTGCTCCCTCTGCATGTGTCTCTTCAGTCTGAGCCTCATTCCCCTCATCCCAAATGGGATTATACAGGACCCCCACGCTGGGTTTCAGGGAGAAACCAATGCAGTGCTGCATATCCAATCATTATTGAGTGCTTCTCATTTGTCTGCAATGTTTAGCACGGAAAACAGTGTCCAGCACATAGTAGGTGCTTAAAACGTGCTGAATGAATCGTCGCCAGTGTGCGTGAGTCCGCAGTCTTTGGCCCGTCTACTGCTGTGAGGACAGCTGAGTGGGGACTGGCCATACCTTCTATGCCCACAGACACTGCAGTCTCACCCTGAACCAGGAGAACCTGGGCTCTGTCGCCTGCCAGCCAGTGTGCACCCTAAACAAGCCTGTGCCCCTCAAAGAACCTCAGGCCTCTTCGATCCTGGGGAGTGAACACAGCTGGCCCTCACCACCTTCCAGAGCCCAACTGCATCAAAGGAAGAGCAGTAGAAGGCCCCGGGGAGGCCTGATCAACCCTGGAAGGAGCTGGCCGCAAAGATGCCTCCTCCCAGGACTGGGGAGGGAGGAGCTTATCTTGAGGCCTGGCCCAGCAGATCCCAGGAGAGGGGCCAGGGCAGGCGGCACTTCCGGGAGGAGTGGGGGGTTCACCATCCCTGGGAACCTTTGGTTCAGTAGGCAGCCCCTCCCCTCCCAAGACGGGGCACTCAGCCAACACCCCCAGACCTTTTGGGAGGGCAGACCCCCCCAGGTGACCCAGCCAGGGCTGACCTCTGCTCTCTGCCATGGGGTCTTTGGGAAAGCACCTGAAGATGGGATATGCCAGGGATCCCATTTCTGCGTGTTCACAGAGTGTGCCCCAGGGCCAGGCTGCCTGGTTACAGCCCCCTGTGCCACCCCTGGCTGTGGGAACTCAGAAGGGCCCTGCTGTCTCCGAGCCTTGGTTTCGTCGTAGGTAACACAGGAACCACAGCAATGGTCCCTGGGACTCAGGGCATCCTGCAAAGGAGGGCCTTGTTCCCATGCCTGCCACAAAGAAGGTGCCAGCTACTGGTAACCCTGAGGATTACTGTTTCTGGCCCCAGGCCGGGGGTGCCCTGCACGGCAACTTGGGCCTGCCAAGGTCACCCAGATAACTGAGGCAGAGCTGAAGCTGGAAGACGCGCCAGGGGCTTCCCTAACCCGCACCAGCCCAGGCTTCCTAGGAGATGCCCCACCAGATGCACTTCCTTCTCCAACGCCAGCAGGGAGGGCGACACCGGGCTCCGGGAGCCCCAGCACACACACGCACACTCACACAGATGGCCATGGCAGTCCAGCTGCAGGGCCGGCCTGGCACAAAGGCCTCCCCATCCTGGAGGCTCTGGGCCCCCGCTGCAGCGGCCTCCACCCCCTGCTGCCTGCCCGCTGCTGCACCTTTGTACAACTATGTCTGGTATTTTCCTGTCTGCCCAGCTTTGTGGGGGTGCTTGGAGCTATGAGCACCGCCTGCACCTGGGCCCCAGTCAGAGGAAAGCCTGCTCCGCAGCCCCCACACCTGCCCACCCACCCAGACTGGGAGGGAGGGGACCAGAGCACTGGGCCCTGCCACCCAAATCCCTGGGAGGGGCTGGCACCAGGGAGCGAGACAGGGATGCATGCCCAGCAAGGCTGGGGCACGGGCAGCCCAGGCCTTGCCAGGCAGCACTGCCGTTTTCGGTGGACCCAGCCAGAGCTATCTGGGGCCAGCAAAGGGATGGACCAGTGTCACACAGGACGTGAATAGGCCCCCACAGCACCTCCGGATGTACAGACACCTGTGCACAAATGCAGCACACATAGGAAATGACAATAACCCCTTGCCCCAGGCCGGGCGCGGTGGCTCAAGCCTGTAATCCCAGCACTTTGGGAGGCCGAGACGGGCGGATCACGAGGTCAGGAGATCGAGACCATCCTGGCTAACACGGTGAAACCCCGTCTCTACTAAAAATACAAAAAACGAGCCGGGCGAGGTGGCGGGCGCCTGTAGTCCCAGCTACTCGGGAGGCTGAGGCAGGAGAATGGCGTGAACCCGGGAGGCGGAGCTTGCAGTGAGCTGAGATCCGGCCACTGCACTCCAGCCCGGGCGACAGAGCGAGACTCCGTCTCCAGCATTGGGGCCAGGACTCAGGAGCCTCGGCTTACAGGGAGAGCAGGGATGAGGTCCGGTCCCAGAGGGAGGGAAACACGGCGCCTCCCAAGCCATGCCTGGCTGCAGGCAGATCCCACGAGGAGCTCCTGAGTCCTGGGGGGTCGGGGACATGCCCATGGCCCACACCTCCCCTGCCCGGGGTCAGGCACCAGGTCCACTGGGAACAGCACCCGCCAACTCTGAGCGCAGCAGTGGGTAAGGCAGGCGGTGGACCTTGGCCTGCCCTCCTGCCTCGGTTCTCCAACCCACGCACTCATGCATTCCAACTCCAGGCCCTGCTAGATCGAACTGGACCTTGAGGGTGCCCCGACCAGGGTGGGGTGGGAGGAACAGTGTCGGGGCGGCTGCTCCTGCAGGGGCCGGGCACAGATCCGAGTCAGCTTCATGGACACGGGGTGAAGAGCCTTGGGGTGGCGGGAGCCCTGCAGGCCGGCGCCCAGTCAGCATGCCTGCTGCACACCGTCCATCACCGTGACAACCCCGTGAATGGATGCCATCTTCCCCATTTTCCATGTGGGGAAACCTGCCACCATCACAGAGCCGGCAAGGAGCACAGCTAGGTTTGCCTCCAGACCCCACAGCCCAATGCCACAGACGCCCAGAGGCATGGCCCGGCTGACCTGCAGTGACCCTGCCAGTCATGGAGTAGACAAGGAGGCAGGAAAGAAAGAAGCACCCAGAGAGGCTGGGACAGAACCGAGAGGACACTGGGGAGCCACAGAGTGCTCTACATAGAAGAGCACTGCCCTCTCAGTCCAGAGCCTCCTTCCCCCTGATGCTCCCAGGTGCCAGCTCCTCCCTCACCACCATCCACACCCTCTGTTCTCCTCCAGCCACATCCCCTTCTGCGCCCTCCTCCACCAAGTGCTCCCTGGTTCACCCTCCCCAACCTCGGCCTCTGGAGCTGCGCATGGGCTGTGAGTCCGGGTACACGAGGGCCTGCTGGGCAAAGACTTGTCTCTGTCCACCCCAGCTGGAGGCAGGCCATCCCAGCCCCAAGACCTTGTCAATGCATCACTAAAGCCACAATGTCACCTGTTCAGTGTCGTGTACACACAGCCCTGACTTTCAGCCCCAGACCTCCCCCTGGCCCTGGTATCCAGAGCCTCCTTCCAAGAAGGGAGTCTGGGAGTGGGCCGGGATACGTCTGGGACGCCGGGCAGATCCAAACCCGCTGTGGCTACTGAAGAGAAGGCCTCACCAACAGACCCCTGCCCCAGTTCCCACGGCCCCTGGCACAGAGCCCACCCCTTCCACCAGAGTGAACTGGGCAGTGGGGCAGGGAACCCAGAATGAGAAAACGAGGCCTGGGTTTCCCCATCCATAGCAGGGGGCCTGCCGAGAGGACAATCAAAGCTGCAACAACCTAACCACTCACCTCACGTGGCATGGTGGCACCTGCCCTTCACATATCCCAACACCCGGCACTCCGCGAATGAGTCCATCTCATTCATGTATTCACTCACTCGACAGACATTCCCACCCTTACCCCCAGGTGAGGAGGGGAGCGGTAGGTATGGGGGTGGTTTGCGCCTAAAGAGGAATGTGACTTGCCCAAGGTCAAGGCTAGAAGCAGGGGCTGGTCTCCTGACACAGACGCCTCTTCCTCCCTGTCCCCGGCAAGGGACCCAGGAACAGAGCTGGACAAGGGTGGGGTGGCCCCTGGGAACCGCCCTGACCAGCGGATGGTGGGAAGGGCCCAGTTTCCCCCCAGCTCCATCTCCTGCCACGCCCGCCCAGCCCTGGCCCCCAGCCCCAGAACAGCTGGGCAAGAACAGGCCCAGCAGGGCACCGCACACACCGGACTCCAGCTCATGCCCTCCTCCCCAGCCACCCACCCCTCTCTGCTCGCCCACTCTGCAAGAAAGCAAGTGCAGAAGCCAAGGACAGCCTCCAAAGCCATCGAGGTCCTTTTCCTTCCAAAGGGGCACACCCACTGGCGGGATCTGCGAGGCCTGGTGGCTCCAGTGTCCCTAGAACCAAGCAGGGTGACCACCAGGTGTCCTGGGGGGTGCTGGGGGAGGGCGTGGCTGGCAGGGAGATGAGCGCCAGCACAGGGTTGGAGGGACTTCAGAATAGGGAGGACAATGGAGGCCCCTACAGCCTTGTGGGGAGGGGACATCCCAGCTCAGAGTCAGTCTGCCTGGAAGTTGGGGTGGGGAATGGGGGCTCTGGATGAAGGTGGGAGTGGCCCAGAGGAGAACTGGCTCAGGCAGGCCGGGACTTGCTAGACAGCCCCAGGCAGACGATGCGGGGAAGGGGAGAGGTTTCTTCCAGACACATCGGCCCCCATCATGCCCTTGCAGTGGACGTGAGGGCAGGAGTGGAGCTGGGGAAATTCCCAGGCTGAACCGACATTTCAGGGGTCAGGGTCAGACAGCCCTAGACTCCAGTTCCCCTCTGTCCTTCCCTGATTGAGAGTGACCTCGGACTAAACCCTCAAATGTCTCAGAGCCTCAGTTTCCACCCACCACCCTCCGACGACCTCTTGACTCCCAGGGTCCCAGCGAGGCTGCCCCGGGTGCGTGCTGCGCCAACGCTGGGGACCCTCTGTGTGATGGGCAGGACTGTTTTCCGGAGGCTCCCGGCCGAGGGTTGACTCAGTCCACTCAGCAGTCTCCTGGGGCCTCTGCCGGCTTCCCACCCGCCCTTGGCCATGACTGGAGGAAGGGGCCAGGGCTGGGTCTGCGTCCCCTCCCCCGGCAGCCATCTGCCAAGGCTGGAGTCCGTGTGCACACACATGTGACACTCACAGGCCGGCCCCTCCCCACGGTGGGCACTACCTGGCCTCTCCGGTACCGAAGACAAAGGGCACAAGGAGCCCAAGTCACCCACCCCCCAGCCACCGAACTGGAAGAGTCTCAGCCCCAGCCCATCCCCCACCAGGGGCCACTGGAGCAGATGGGAAGCCCCCACCTCTCAGCTGGAATCACTTCCCATCTCCGTGCCCCCCAGGCCCACTCAGCCTGGCCCCCAGCTAACCAGAACCCTCTAGCCCATCTAGGGGAGTGGGGGGCCTCTGTCGAGGCGACAAGTCGAGTCCGCAGCCTCTGTGTCTGCCCAGCCTCACCCAGGGCTAAGCCAGGGCCAAGAGAGAAATGTGGGTCTCCTCCAGCCTGTGCCCTGCAGACCCCACCACCATCGTCACCATGATCCCTCTCCGGTTCCTGGGATCAAAGCAGTGCCCCCCACCCTGGCCCCCAGCAGGGTACTAGAGGTGCTTGTTGGAAGCGTGAAGTCCCCGCCCCCAGCCACGCCTGACTTCGAATTCGCCAGGGTGGGGCAGAGGCGGCCACCTCAGAAACCACGGAGAGGCAGATGTGTCCCGGGAGACTCGCTAGGGCTGTGGTCCCCACACCCAGGGATGGCAGCAGGCTGGGGCAGGGCACGTGTTCCCAGGGACGTGAACCTCCAGACACACATCCACATCAGGGCCTCAGCCCATCTCTGTGGACCCTTTCATAGCCCCTGGGAAGGGAGGCAACTTAGGCAGAGGGTGGAGAGCATCTTTCTGGCTAGTCCCAGAGATGCCCTAGCCAATGGGGAGAGGGTCTCTTACTGCTCAATACACAAACCCGCCAAGCCCAGGATGTCCCCGACCCCTGAGAAGGGCATTTATCTGGGTGAGGGGAAGACCACCCAGGATCTTCTGGGGTTCCCCTCTGGCCTGTCACCTGCTGTGAAATAAAGTAACAATTATAGCCCTGAAGAGAG
The DNA here is from genome assembly GCF_002776525.5 of Piliocolobus tephrosceles. Taxonomy (NCBI): domain Eukaryota; kingdom Metazoa; phylum Chordata; class Mammalia; order Primates; family Cercopithecidae; genus Piliocolobus; species Piliocolobus tephrosceles. The sequence goes on along the minus strand of NC_045450.1, from coordinate 4,325,373 downwards.
GAAGGGATTCAAGGGACACTTTTCTCTGCAGCCACCCCCACCCCAATTCCACCCAGCACAGGGCCTCTCCTATGGAATCAATTTCCTCCTTGGGTGCCGGAGCCTCCTGGGCCTCCCTGCTGAGAGGCAGGAACCTTCAGAGGCAGCCTCTGGGGCTAGAGGGCAGGCCAAGCGACCCCCAGCACTGCCTCCCCGGGAGCCCCACCCCAGATGCCCCCCGAAGAGCGCCACATCTGGTCCCCCAGTCACAGCTGTCGCCACCCTCCCTCACCCAGAAATTGCCCCAAACCCTGGCCGGCACTGGCCCTCACCCCCTGGTCCAGGTGGGGAATTCAGATTCCAGGCAAGTGGAGCGGGTGGCTAGAAATACACATGGGAAATTGTGGCCGGGAAAACACATTCTTCCTCCTATACGGCTGCCCAGACCCTGAGAGGATTAGGTGGTGAGAAGACACTCCCACCGCCCAGGGCCAAGGCCAGGCCGGGAAGGAGGGTGGAGGGGAGAGTGGGGGCCTTGGAAATGGGGTCCAGGCCTCCCTCCAGGCCCCGAGAAGGGGCCCTGGGAGACCTTTGTCTTCCCCGCCTGGCCTGTTCACTCTCAGCCCCTCTACTTGTCCGCCCCGCGAGTGGAGCCCAGGCGGGGGAAGAAATCGCACTGGCTACCCAGTCGCAGCTGGGTTTCTCAGAAACAAAAGCTTTGGGGGGACGCGGTTCACACGATTGTTTGCGATGAGGTTTTGGGATGTCTGTGGCATCCAGTTATTCATCCGGGCTCCACCCTCGGATAATTGAGAGTTGGCTTTTGTTGGACTTACACCCTCTCCCTCCCCCCGACCCCCCTCCACCCAGGCTTCCCATGGACTCCGGGAGCTCACCTGGTCTGACCCCTTGGTTTCACAGAGGAGGCCGGGAGAGGGGAAGAGCCTGACCCAAGGCCCACTGGAAGCTGGTGGTCGAGCCAAGACTGTTGAACCCAGGGCAGAAGACTCCCAGGCCAGGGGCTTTCCCCGGTCACCCTCCAGGCTGTGATCGGGCTCCAGCCAAGCCCCAGAAGCCACTGACCCCAAAAGCAGCAGTGCCTGGAAGTGGGGTGACTCACTGTCTGGCTTCCCAGGGCACCCCCTCCCCACTGCTGAGGGAGGGACTGGCAGGTGTCCCTGTGTAGAGAGCCAGGAGCAAGGAGAGAACTCCCCAGGGGGCCTGGGCCAGGGTCACTCAGGGGCCGAAGAGCCCCAGCTGGAGGGATTTAACACCAAAGGTCAAAGGTCACAGACAGGGAAGGGCGGGCAGGCACAGGGGGTCAGGGGGTCAGCGCTAATGGCAGCTCCGGAAAGGAGGGGGAGGAGAAAAGGTTAAGAAAAGCAGGGTTCCTTCCAAGGGGTCCGCACAACCCGCAAAACACCGTCCCGAGTCCCTGGCACTGTCTCCTGCTTGGCTGGCTGCAGACAGGGCCAAGCTGAGTTGGAGGTGGGTGGTAAAATGGGCCAGGCTGGAGCTTGGCAAGGGGCGTCCTGGTAGGGGCCTCCCAGGTGCAGCCCTCCCCCTGTGCAGGCCAGGCCAGCTAGGAGGCCCAGCCTGGGCTCTGGGGAGAAGGAGAAGCAGAGGGGGAGGTCCGAGGTCACCCGGGAGGGGTGTGTGGGCTGGGCCTGGACAGCTGTGGCCCTGTGGCACCAGAAAGGGGCTTGGGGAGGGGTGACCCAAGGGGCCAGTTTCCCCTCCCCTGAGCCTGGGGGCTGGAAGGCCCTCCCAAGCACAGTGTCTGTGGGCTTCCTCCCCAGCCACAGGCTGGCCCCACCTTCCCTCCAGGATGCCAGGACACGCAGGATGGCGGCCTACTACCCAGGGTGCCAGCCTCTGAGAACCATGGCCCAGACCAAGCCCAGGCCTTGGCCAGGTCCCCAGCCGGCCTGGCTGCCCCTTCAGTGTCAAGCGTTCCCTCCAGAGCCAAGATCCTGGGCTGTGATGGCTGGGGGCCCAGGGCCCCTCCCAGCATCCCTTCCAGCTTCCCAGGCCCCAGCGCAGGGCTAGGCAACTCCTTCAAACCATTGCTTCCCGGCCACCCTCTGGCCAGGCTGGGCGGGCCCTCCTGGACAGGCAGACAGGCTGCACGCTGCCCTGCTGTGGCCCGAGTACCCTGCTGGGCAGGGCAGCATGCCAAGGCCTCCAGGTGCCAGCCTGGATTCCAGCCCCATCCCAGGGGGCCAGCGGGGAAGCCGTGCGTGCTTCTCCTCCCTCGGGATGCACCTGCCTCACCCCCTCCTCCACCCGCTCCAGACCCGCCCGCCGGCGAGTGTGGACCCCCCTGCCATCTCCTCCCTGCCAGGCCCCTTGCCTGCGTCCACCCTGACGGCAGGGGAGAAACAAGTGCCGGACTTGTCCCCAACCCCTAGTCCTGACCCCCCAGGGACGCCCCTTCCGGAGGTCCAAGGAAGGACCAGGGCTTGCGAGGGGCAGCAGGAGGCAGACTTTCCTGGCCAAGGGACGAGGCACCTTCCAAAGCCCTTCCTAGAAGCAGCCCCGGCGCGGCCGAGAGGAGGGGCGGCTGCCCCGGACAACTTCATGCCCAGGCTCCGGGTGCCCCCCTCTCACCTCGCCGCACGCCCACCACCGCGGCCGCGGAACTTCCCAGCTGAAGTTTGCGCCCGCCCCGGGCCCGGCCGCTGCTCCGCCCGGCCTCCAGACGGAGGGAGGGAAGGAGGGAGAAGAAAGACCGAGAGCTCGAGGGACCCGGCCGGGGAGCCGGCGAGGGAGGGAGCGCGCGAGCCAGCGAGCGAGCGAACGCGGGGGCCTCGGCGAGGGCTCACAATGGCCCGGGGCGCGGACGCGAGCGGGGGAGGCGACCCTCGGGCCCCGCAGCCCCGGCGCGACAGACGCGCCCTCACCCCCGCCCCGGCCCGGTCCCCACGGCGCGACGCCCAGGGGGCTTCCTACCTCGGCGGCGGGGGCGGTTGGGCTCCGGGCTGCGGGCTCCGGCGGTCGAGGGGCGCGGGGAGCCGAGCAGGGGAGGGGCCGGGGCGGGCGGGGGCCGGGGCGCGAGGCTCACGGGGCGCGGGCTCCCCTGGCACGGCCGCCCGGCGCCCGGCCGCTCCGCCACATCTGCAGCTCGGGCAGGGAAGGTGGCCGCGGCGGCCCGGCCGTGCGGGGATGTCTTAGAGGGAGGGCGGGCGGGCGGGAGGAGGGAGGAGGCAGGCGGCGGGAGGAGGGCCCGGCGGCCGCGGAGGAGGGCGAGGAGGAGGGGCGCGGGGGGCGGCCTCCACCCCTCCCCTCGCTCGCTCGCTCGCTCCCGCCCTCCCAGCAAAACCCCTCTCACCGCTGCGGCCCCAGGCCCGGGGCGCCAGCTGCCAGGCGGGGTGTGCGCGTCGGGGGAGGGGGCGGCGGGAGCCGGCGCTGGGCCGAGGGAGGGGGAAGGGAGGGCGGCGCGGCCGCGGGGAGCGGGCACCGGGAGGGAGGGGCGAGGGAGGGAAGGGGGGCGCCCAGCCGCCGCCGAGCCGCGCGCGTCCTCCGCGGCCGCATCCTCACGCACCCCCCCGCGGCCCCGCCCCCGGCCCGAGGGCAGCGCTAGGACACGGCCGGGAGCTAGCCTGGGGGGGCGGGGGAGCCTAAGATGTCCCGCCCTCGGGGAAGCCCGGGGAGGGGGCCGGGCGCGCGGGCCCGGAGGAAAAGCCCCGAAGACCGGGAAGATGGCGAGGTCGCGGCGGCGGAGCAGGCGGGGACCCCTCGCCTCCTCCCGCGGGGTCACCTTGGCCAGGCCCCGCTGCGGCCCTGGGCGGCGGAGAAGGCGGCAGGAATGCCTCTCTGCGGGCCCTGATTTCTCCGCCCAGCCCAGTTCCAGGAACGCGCAGGCAGCGCCCGGCGGGCAGAGGCCCCGGATCCCGATGCCGTGCGGCGCAAACCAGGGTTCGGGGCCCGGCGCAGCCCCTCACGCTGGTCAGACGGCGGGCGACTCCCTGCCTTGCCCTCGGCCTCAGTTTCCCTCACAGTAGAATAAGGACGAGGCCCGATGCCGAGCAATCCGGACTTCCGCTTGGTTCCTAGCTTTGTCCCAACATTTGGGACCACCTGCGTCCCCGAGCCCGAGCGCCGCGGGAGGTCTAGACCCCTCCTGGACATCAGCACCCTGCGTGGCGCCCGCGGCCAGGGCAGCGAGTGCAGTGAGCGGATACACGCGAGGGAGAAGCCCCGCACCCGGCCCAGCTGTTTTCTGCCTCTTGTTTAACCACAGACTCGCGTTCTTGAGGGTGTTTTGTTTGTGCTAATCCTGTGCCCCCCGCCCTGTTATCTTCTTGCTGCTCTGGCTGTATGCTGGCAAATCGTAGTTCAAAAAAACAGCCCTCCTGCTGTTGGACACCCCCTCTCCCCAGCGGAGTTGGCCTTGAGGAGTCTAGGAGACGGAAAAAGGCACCTCAGAATCAGCATCCCCTAGAGGTGAGGCATCTGACGCCGGTTTTAATTCCGTCTTCATTGGTGCATTTGATGGCGCGGTCCCGGCCGGAGCCCGAAGCACGTGGCTCTTGATCACAAGGCATCGTGGCAGGCACAAGACTTGGCACATAGTAGGCGCTCATGGCCTGGTGCCCAGATGGACACATAGTAGGTGCTCATAGGTTATGTGGACACACAATCGATGCTCATTGTATTTTAAGAGAATGCACACATAGTAGGTGCTCAGGACGTTGTGACTGAATGCACACATAGTAGGTGTGGATTCATAATGGATGCTCATGTTTTGGTCTAATGGACACATACTAGGGCTCATGACCTATTGTGGGAATGGGCACATAGTAGGTGCTCAGGAGCTGTAGGTTGATACCTGGAAGGGATGTGGGAAGGCCGTTTGCCTGGAGCAAAGGCTTGGAAGTTGGCGATTTGGAGGTGGCTTCCCCCAGCCCCCACCCTCATCCCACCCCGGTCTCCTGAGTGTGGATATTGTGGAGTGTGGCCGGGTTAAACATTAGCCGGGAGATGGGCCCCGGGGGAAGGCCAGCTTCGGGACCTAGCGCTTCCAGGAGGGGGCTGTTAAGGGCCGACTCTCTGGGTCCGGAAAGGCCGAGGCCGAGGCCCGCAGAGCGCCCTCTCCCGGCGGCGGGAATCGTTGCGCTTCAGCCCGGAGCGCTGCCCTGCAGCTGACCGCATCCGAACTCAGGCAGGCAGAGTTGCAGCCTGGTTGGGGGGGGGGGGGGGCGGTCGAGGCGTGCAGAAAAAAGGTACAGGAGACGCTAGTTTAAATCTGTTAGTAAAAATGTTTATCGGCCAGGCGCGGTGGCTCATACCTGTAAGCCCAGCACTTTGGGAGGCCGAAGTGGGAGGATCCCTGGAGGCCAGGAGTTGGAGACCAGCCTGGGCAACATAGTGAGACTCCCCACCTCCCACCTCATCTCTATTATATTTTTTAAAATTGGCCGGGCGGAGTGGCTTACGCCTGTAATCTCAACATTTTGGGAGACTGAGGCGGGAGGATCACTTTAGGTCAGGAGTTTAAGACCAGCCTGGCCAACATGGTGAAACCCCATCCCTACTAAAAGTACAAAAATTAGCCGGGCATTGTGCCATGTGCTTGTAATCGCAGCTACTCAGGAGGCTGAGGCAGGAGAATCGCTTGAACTCGGGAGGCAGAGGTTGCAGTGAGCCAAGATAGCGTCACTGCACTTCAGCATGGGGGACAGAGCAAGAATAATAATAATAATAATATTTTTTAAATGTTTATTGAGGCTAGGTGTGGTGGCTCATACCTGTCATCCCAGCACTTTGGGAGGCCGAGGCCGGTGGATCACCTGGGGTCAGGAGTTCAAGACCAGACCAGCCAACATGGTGAAACCCTGTCTCTACTAAAAATAAAAAAATATATATTAGCCGGGTGTGGTGGTGTGCACCTATAGTCCCAACTTCTCTGGAGGCTGAGGCAGGAGAATCGCTTGAACCCAGGAGGCAGAGGTTGCAGTGAGCCAAGATAGCGCCACTCCACTCCAGCCTAGGCAACAGAGCAAGATGCTATCTCAGAAATAATAATAATAACAATAATAATAATAATTAGACAAGGGTGTTGACCTGTAGTCCCATCTACTTGGGAGGTTGAGACAGAAGGATCACTTGAACCTGGGAGGTGGAGGCTGCAGTGAGCTGAGATTGTGCCACTGTACTCCAGCCTGGATGAGAAAGTGAGACTATGTCTCAAAATAATAATAATATTCAGAGACAGATCTCACCATCTTGCCCAGACTGGTCTTGAACTGCTGGGCTCAAGTGATCCTCCTGCCTCAGCCTCCCAAAGTACTGGGATTCCAGGTGGAGCCATCCCCAGCTCTTTCTCTCTACTGGACATTTTCATCATATTCACGACAACCACACAGAGTTCATTAACTTGTCCAAGGTTGTATAAGCTAGTAGGAGGGATAGTCCCGATTGCGTTCTCCGTGTGTCTGCAGTCTGAATCCAAAGCTTGTGCTCTCTAACCCACTACTTCCCTGGGGCATCAGGTAGCTGGCAAGATGGGGGACAGGCAGTGGAGACAACCAACAAGGCCAGGCTCTGAGCTGTTTTCTCTAGGTTCTGCTTTTCCAAGAGGCAGCAGCTGCCACTGCAGGAGAGCCAGGCCCCATTTCTTCTTCTAGGTGAACAACAGGCACAGAGGCATGTCTTCCCTCCCTTCCATTGTGCTGGGCGTCCTCCTCTCAGAGTAGGGCCTCTTGGAGGGAGGATGGTCTCCCCTATTAGATGGTAGGATCCCCAAGGAGAGGGACACTGTGTCCTTTGTCTCTCCCCCTGCAAGGTCCTGCCCAGGGCCTGGCATGTTGTAATGCTTCCTGAGTATTGCTGATAGATACACTTTGGGGGCTGAACTTCGTCCCCTAATCCTTAACAATAAACATTTATTGAACATCACCTAGGTTCCCATTCATTTTTTTTTTCGAGACAGAGTCTTGCTCTGTCGACCAGGCTGGAGTGCATTGGCATGATCTCGGCTCACTGCAATCTCCACCTCCCAGGTTTAAGCAATTCTCCTGCCTCAGCCTGCCGAGTAGCTGAGATTACAGACATACGCCACCACACCCGGCAAATTTTCATATTTTTAGTAGAAACGGGGTTTCACTATGTTGGCCAGGCTGGTCTCGAACTCCTGACCTCATGATCCGCCCACCTGGGCTTCCCAAAGTGCTGGGATTCCAGGCGTGAGTCACTGCGCCTGGCTGGTTCCCATTCATTCTCATCCAACAGATTATTAAGCTCTCTTTTTTTTAAGATAGGGTTTCTATTGCCCAGGCTGGAGTGCAGTGGTGCGATCACGGCTCACTGCAGCCTCGACATCCCAGGCTCAGGGGATCCTGCCACCTCCACCTCCCAAGGAGCTGGGACTACAGGCATGTGCCACCACACTCACCTAATTTTCGTATTTTCTGTAGAGACAGGGGTCTTACTATGTTACCCAGGCTAGTTTTGAACTTCTGGGTTCAAGCAATCCTCCTGTCTTAGCCTCATAACAGGCGTGAGCCACCATACGCGGCTGAGAGCCTATCTCTTTCTTTTTTGAGACAGAGTCTTGCTCTGTCACCCAGGCTGGAGTGCAGTGGTATGATCTCAGCTCACTGCAACCTCTGTCTCCCGGGTTGAAGGGATTCTCCTCCCTCAGCCTCCTCAGTAGCTGGGATTACAGACTTATGCCACCACATCTGCCTAATTTTTGTATTTTTCGTAGAGATGGGGTTTTGCCATGTTGGCCAGGCTGTTCTCTAACTCCTGACCTCAGGTGATCCGCCCACCTCAGCCTCCCAAAGTGCTGGGATTACAGGCGTGAGGCACCGTGCCTGGCCCTGAGAACCTATCTCTTAAAAAAAGAAGAAGAAGTAACCCTTGAGACCTACATTGTAGATGGAGGAGAGATGACAGGAACCAGGATGGATAAATGGTGGCAGATCCAGAACTCTGGCCCTTGACCTTGGCCAAGCCCTGTAACCTCTCTGAGCCTCAGTTTCCCCATCTGTGAAATGGCATTCGTCGGGGTACCTATCACCACTGGCCTCTGTGAGGCTCAGTGGGAAGTGCACAGAAAGGGCTTCCAGCAGCATGTGGCTGGGAGAAAGAGCCCCACAAATGGTGGCTATTATGAATGAAGTAACCCACAGCGAGCAGGGCCCAGGCACAAGGCATGAGGGATGCAGGGAGTGAGATCAGGATGACTTATCAACCCCGAGCCTGTGGCCTGGCCAGCGTCTCTCTCCATTGGTGCTGGCTGGCTGAGGCTACAGAGCTGGGGCTGTCTGTGGGTGGGGTGTTTATTCTGGGAAGAGGCCCTGGCTGTTCTTCATTCCCTGCCCCAGGGAGAAAGGAGGGGTTCAAGTCAGAACCAAAGCCATGCTGGGCCTGGCATGTACAACACAGTGCCACCTGCCCACAGGGCCCAGAGCTGAAAATGCCCAGGAGGTGCAGCCCCAGGGGCCGGGCTGGGTCTTGCAGATGTGAGACACTCCCAGGGTGACCCACCTGACTCTCCAAGAACCTGTCCTGCAAAACCGGAAATGCTCAGCTTTTGGAAGTCTGGAGACTGGGTCCTGCATCCTAGGGTGGGGACAGGATGGGACGCCTGGGCTGGGGGGAGAGTTATATCACAGGTGGGGATGTCCCTGGTGGTAGTGCTGTCACCCTTGGGCTCCGTCATCAGAGGCTTGCTTCATGGAAGCCATGTGAGCTACGCAGTTGCACAGGGCTGGCCCTTAGAAGGGACTGACTGCGGTTGAATGTTCTGCTGTCACCATCTTGAAATTCTTAATCATTTTAGAACATGGCCCGCAAATTTTCGTTTTAAATTACGTAGCCTGTCCTGCCTTCGTGGTTTCGTTTCTCCTAGCATGTAGCTTCTCCCTCCCATCAGGGCCCACAGACCCAACCCTCAGCCACATCCAGCAAGACAGGAGTGCCTTAGGTAAGCCTCATTTCCTGAAAGGTGGTGGGAGACATGCACCTGCCCCCCCCAACCCAGCAGGACTAACCTTTCTGGAAAACCCGAAGCCGGCTGTGTGATGTGGGTGAGTCACTCAACGGCTCTGAGCTTCTCCGTATCATAATATTGCACAGATCCTTCGGAAGTTTAAAAGAGGTAGTTTTCGGTGGGGCCCTGTGGCTCATGCCTGTAATCACAGCACTTTGGGAGGCCAAGGCAGGTGGATCCCTTGGGGTCAGGAGTTCGAGACCAGCCTGGCCAACATTGTGAGACCTGGTTTCTACTAAAAATACAAAAATTATCTGGGCATGGTGGCATGCGCCTGTAATCCCAGCTGTTCAGGAGGCTGAGGCACGACAATCGCTTGAAACCAGGAGGCAGAGGTTGCAGTGAGCTGAAATTGTACCACTGAACTCCAGCCTGGGTGACAGAGCGAGACTCCATCGCAAAATAAATAAAAAGTAGAAGAGGTAGTTTTGGTTGGGCACAGTAGCTCATGCCTATAGTTCCAGCACTTTGGGGGGCCAAGGCAGGAGGATTGCTTGAACCCAGGAGTTCGAGACCAGCCTGGGCAACACACTGAGATCCTGTTCCCTATCTCTACAAAAAATTAAAAAATTAGCTGGTCGTGGTGGTGCATGCCTGTAGTCACAGCTACTTGGACAGCTGAGGCGGGAGAACTGCTTGAACCCAGGAGATGGAGGCTGCAGTGAGCTGAGATTGTGCCACTGAACTCCAGCCTGGGGGACGGAGTGAGACTCAGTCTCAAAAAAAAAAGGCCGGTCACGGTGGCTCACGCCTGTAATCCCACCATTTTGGGAGGCTGAGGCAGGCAGATCACCTGAGATCAGGAGTTGGAGACCAGCCTAACCAAAATGGAAAAACCCCGTCTCTACTAAAAATACAAAATTAGCTGGGCGTGGTAGCGCATGCCTGTAATCCCAGGTACGTGTAATCCCAAGGAGAATCGCTTGAACCTGGGAGGCAGAGGTTGCGGTGAGCCAAGATCGCGACATTGTACTCCAGCCTGAGCAACAAGACTGAAACTCCATCTCAAAAAATAAATAAATAAATAAATAAATAAATAAATAAATAAATAATATAAAAATAATAAAAGAGGTACTTTTATATGAAGGGCACAGTTGCTGACGCGGAATAAACGTTCAGGAAATTAGAGCTATTATTATGTTTAAAAGATGAGGATTATTGGCCAGGAGCAGTGGCTCACGCCTGTAAATCCCAGCACTTTGGGAGGCCGAGGCGGGCAGATCACGAGGTCAGGATTTCGAGACCAGCCTTGCCAACATAGTGAAATCCTGTCTCTACTAAAAATACAAAAATTAGCCAGGCATGGTGGTACACGTCTGTAGTCCCAGCTACTCGGGAAGCTGAGGCAGGAGAATCGCTTGAACCCAGAGGCGGAGGTCGTGGTGGGGTGAGATCTAGCCGCTGCACTTCAGCCTGAGCAACAGAGGGAGACTCCAACTCAAAAAAAAAAAAAAAAATTAGGATTATTGCAGGACTGGACGCAGTGTCTGACGCCTGTAATCCCAGCACTTTGGGAGGCCGAGACGGGCGGATCACGAAGTCAGGAGTTCAAAACCAGCCTGACCAACATGGTGAAACCCCATCTCTACTAAAAATACAAAAATTAGCCGGGAGTGTTGGCGCGCGCCTGTGATCCCTGCTACTCGGGAGGCTGAGGGAGGAGAATCGCTTGAACCCCAGAGGCGGGTTGCAGTGAACCAAGATCGCGCCGTTGCATTCCAGCTCTGGGCGACAGAGGAAGACTCTGTCTCGGGGGAAAAAAAAAGATTATTGCAGGCGCTAAATTGGAGGGAAAGGGGTCCGCCCGGCATCCCTGAGGACCTGCCCGGGTTGGGAGGAGCCGTCCTTCCCCTGGCCCCGCCCCTCCTGCCCTCCTGCCTTCCGAGGGAGGAGACCTCCTAGGGCAGGGACAACGGGGCGGAGAAGCGGGAGCGACACATTTTTGAGTCGTGACCAAGTGGAAACTCCCTCCCCGAGGCGGAAGCCGGGGGCGCCCCACTTGGGCCCAAGCCTCCGCCGGGGCGGGATTCCAGGCCGGGGGCCGCCAGTGACCCAGGCCCCGCCTCTCGCCCGCCTCATGAATATGAATAAGCCGGCTAGGGAGCGGAAGTGCGAGGCGGCCCCAGCCAGGCTGGCTCCGCCACTGACTGCGGGGGCTCGAGGCCGGGGGGCGTGGTCTGGCCCGGACGCCCCGCCCCTACACCCACGCGGGGCCTCCTTCCGGCCGGCGCGCCCCGGACGTGACCTCGCGGGCGCGCGCTGGGAGCCGCCCGACGGGGCGCAGACAGCACCCTCCTGGCGTCGGCGCCCGCAGTCATTCTTTCCATCGCTGGGGACACGAGAGTCAGAAATGAAACAGCCCTGCCCTCCTGGGGCTTACATTCAGTCGCAAGGGCCACCAGTCGAATTGGGAAACCGCCTCGGATGTCACATGAGCGCCCAGGGAAGACAGGACAGGGCCTCCTGGGGAGGTGACTTGAGTCAAGACTCAAAGGAAGGAAGCGAGGGAACAAGCCATGCGAAGAACTAACGAAGGAACATTCCAGAAGGATTTCACATCCCAGGCCTAAGGTCCAGGGGCAGCAGGCATTGAGGCTGATGTGGCTGGATTGGAGAGAAAGAGGAATTAAAAGGACGGAATAATGACAATAATGGCTCACATTTTTTAGCAAGAGGTGGGTTCACTACCTGTCTGTCATTATCTGGGGGAAAATTAGGCTCAGGGAGGTAAAATAATTTGCCCAAGGTCCCACAGCTTGGAAATGGCCAGACCAGCATTGGAACCCAAGGGGACGGATGTCTGAAACACACCCAGCAGTCCCAAGGTGGGATGACCTTGACCAAGACAGGCCCTTTACCCCGTGCCTCAGTTTCATCTCAAATAGCTGCCTGAACGCAGCCTAAAATCAGGTCACAGAGTAAGGGTGTAGCTGAGTCTTCGTGACATCTGTTCTCCTGGGAGATGCTTTTGTTGTCTGGGAAGCACTTGTCACCTCTCCAGGCTCTGGAGCAGGTACAAGTGGCTTCGGGGAGGAAGGGCGGGAGCCAGGAAGAGGCTGCTTCTGGTGGCTTTGGAAGAGAGGGAGTGGGTGGGGGGCCCGGGCTGGCTGAGTGATTAGGAGCATAACAAAGGCAGTGTCAGCCAGGCAGCTATGTCCGCTGCTAGCAACCATGCAGGCAGCATCCCCCGCCGTTCCTCTGAGCCTGGGGAGATTGAAACACACAGCCAGCACACCTGCTGCCCAGGTGAGGTGCAGAAGGCCTGGGGGTTGCCAGTCTGGGCTATGCCATGAGAAAGTGGCTTTTCTGCAGTGGGAAGCGGGGAGGAAGTGCTTGCACCCTCCTGCAAAGCTCTGTCTCTGCCTCTGGATCCACGGTGCTGAGGCCTGAGGGCTCTCATGGGTACGGGCCTGGTGAGTCATCTAGAATTTGCCCCTTCCCCAGCCTGGTGCAGCCTCTAGTCTCCGCCTTTAGGCTCTGATGTAAACTGAGACTGGGTCAGGAGTGGGACCCATCCTCCGGGTTTGAGGAGCTGGGCTATTACATGAGCCCCTACCTCAGGTCGCTAGTGAGTCAGAGGTCCTGGTGGGACCAGACCAAAATGGAACCTACTATCGGGCCCATTTTGAGAGGGGGGGACACAGAGAGGTTAAAAGTAGATGCACAGACAGCTCTAAAGTAGCAGAGATGGCATTCAAGTCCAAAGCCTTTGACTCCAGGACGGGCACAGTGGCTCACACTTGTTGTTTCAGCACTTTGGGAGGCCGAGGTGGAAGGATCTCCTAAACCAGGAGTTCAAGACCAGCATGGGCAACATCGTAAGACCCTATCTCCGTTAGCTGGGCGTGATGGCACACAGCTGTAGTCCCAGCTACTCCGGAGGCTGAAGCAAGAGAATTGCTTGAACCTGGGAGGCAAATGTTGCAGTGACCGGACAGAGCAAGATTCCATCTCAAAACAAACAATCAAAAACACTAGTCTTGCCCAGTGAGGTGACTCACGCCTGTAATCCCAGCACTTTATGAGGCCGAGGCGGGCGGATCACCTGAGGTCAGGAGTTCCAGACCAGCCTGGCCAACATGGTGAAACCCCTTCTCTACTAAAAAATACAAAAATTTGCCGGGCATGATGGCAGGCGCCTGTAATTCCAGCTACTTGGGAGGCTGAGGCAGGAGAATCCCTTGAACCTGGGAGGTAGAAGTTGCAGTAAGCTGAGACCGTGCTATTGCACTCCAGCCTGGGAAAAAAGAGGGGAACCCGGCCCCCAAAAGCAAAAAAAAAAAAAAAAAAAACACTAGTCTCAAGCCACAACCATGTCTCCAACTTCCCCAGCCAGGTTTCTCAAAACAGTGGGCTACCTGAGGTCACCCACTCCTGCCAAACTCCAAGCGGGCTTCCTTATCCCTTGCTCTATCCTAAACGGTTCCTTAAGTGACACTTCACTCCCTGCCATCCTCCAAGCTGAGACCCCACCAGCGGCTGACTTTTCCTTTGTGGTTCCACCCACCTCCTAAATCCCTCTAGGGGCTGGGCACAGTGGCTCACTCCTGTAATCCCAGCACTTTGGGAAGCCAAGGCAGGTGGATCACGAGGTCAGGAAATCAAGACCACAGTGAAACCCCGTCTCTACTAAAAATACAAAAAATTAGCCAGGCGAGGTGGCGGCGACTGTAGTCTGGGGAGGCTACTGGGGAGGCTGAGGCAGGAGAATGGCGTGAACCCGGGAGGCAGAACTTGCAGTGAGCCGAGATCACACCACTGCACTCCAACCTGAGTGACAGAGCGAGACTCCACCTCAAAAAAAAAAAATAAAAAGAAATCCCTCTAGGGTCCTGCCCCTCTGCCTGTAACCCCTAAAACTGAACACTCCTGAAAGTTTTGTCCTGGGAACCCCTTTCCTTGACACTTTAACTCAGTGGAAGAGGCAAAAGTGAGGGGAACTCCGATCTCTGAGAGTTCCCCACATATTTATTATTGTTACTATTCTTTTTTTTTGAGATGGAATATTGCTGTTTTTGCCCAGTCTCTAATGCAATGCCGTGATCTCAGCTCACTGCAACCTCCACCTCCCGGGTTCAAGTGATTCTCCCACCCTAGCCTCCCGAGTAGCTGGGATCACAGGCGCCCACCACCACACCAAACTAATTTTGTATTTTTAGTTGAGACAGGATTTCACCGTGTTGCCCAGGCTGGTCTCGAACTCCTCAGGTGATCCGCCCTTGGCTTCCCAAAGTACTGGGATTGCAGGTGTGAGCCACTGTGCCCAGCTCACAGTTCCCCATATTTATACTTGGCCTCCAGGGCTCACTGGCCTCCATTTTTAGGGACTTGCTTGGTATCTGCCCTTGGGTAACCCACTGGAGCTTTCCAAATGGACTCTTTGATTGGAGGGGAATCTGGCTACACCTGTGACCCTAGGATGGACCAGCAGGGCCCGTCTTGAGGCTGCACTGGAGGATAGAGGAAGAAGGGTCATCTTTAAGAGTCCCACTGAGTAGCCAGGTTTCCCTGCCGGAAATTCCTGCCTTGTTTTCCTTTCCCCAGTAAAACTAGGAGAGCTGCCTCATTTTCCTGAACCCTGAGCCCTTAGCCCCCACGCCCACCCCTGTTGGTTCTAGCACCCAGGTTTTCGGCCTCGGGGTTGCTTTGTACCATCCCCTTCCCCCAACCCAGGCAAGTTCGCTTCTGCTTCTATCGGTGTCCCTTGCCCAGCCCTCGTTAGCAGGCTCTGACACTTCTCAGCATTCTGTCCGCTTTGCAGAGAACTGCCATGTGAGCTGTGCCCAGGGACATCTGCTGAATGGGCGGGTCCCCTGCCAGACCAGCCCATCTGTCCCTCACTCAGTGTTCCTTCTGAGCTGAAGCTGCCCAGCATCCCCCATCTGTGTGAGTGTTCACACAGCACTGGCCAAAACCCTGTCGAGAATCACGTGATTCAGATCCTGGTTTTGCCCCTGTCAGCTTTAGTATAAAACAGATTTCTTTTTCTTTTTATCTCCTGAGATAGGCCTCACTCTATCGCCCAGGCTGGAGTGCAGTGCTGTGATCTCAGCTCCCTGCAGCCTCAGCCTTCCGGGCTCTAGCAATCCTCCCACCTCAGCCTCCCAAGTAGCTAGGATTATAGGCGCACACCACCATGCTCAGCTATTTTTGTACTTTTATATTTAGTAAAGACAGGGTCTCACTGTGTTTCCCAGGCTGGTCTCAAACTCCTGGCCCCAAGTGATCCTCCCGCCTTGACCTCCCAAAGGGCTGGGCATGAGCCACCACGCCTAGCTACCCAACAGATTTCTTTTCTTTCTTTCTTTTTTTTTCCCCAAGACAGAGTCTCACTCTGTCATCTAGGCTGGAGTGCATTGGCGCAATCTCGGGTCACTGCAACCTCTGCCTCCTGGGTTAAAGCAATTCTCCTGCCTCAAGCTCCCGAATAGCTGGGATTACAGGCGCATGCCACCACGCCCAGCTGGCTAATTTTTTGTATTTTTAGTAGAGATGGGGCTTCACCATGTTGGCCAGGCTGGTCTGTAACTCCTGACCTGGTGATCCACCTGCCTTGGCCTCCCAAAGTGCTGGATTACAGGCGTAAGCCTCCGTGCCCGGCCAACCCAACAGATTTCTTTTTTTTTTTTTGAGACGGAGTCTCGCTCTGTCGCCCAGGCTGGAGTGCAGTGGCGCGATCTCCACTCACTGCAAGCTCTGCCGCCTCCCGGGTTAACACCATTCTCCTGCCTCAGCCTCTCTAGAAGCTGGGACTACAGGCACCCGCCACCACGCCCGGCTAATTTTTTTTTTTTTTTTTTTTTTGTATTTTCAGTAGAGACAGGGTTTCACCGTGTTCCCCAGGATGGTCTCGATCTCCTGACCTCGTGATCCGCCCGCCTCAGCCTCCCAAAGTTCTGGGATTACAGGCGTGAGCCACCGCGCCCGGCCCCCAACAGATTTCTTGAGGTGAGTTTTGGTTTCCTGGCATGGTATTGGCTATGCAACCTCATCTGTATTGTCCTTGGCAAACAGTATGACTTGTTTTGTATTACTGTGTTTAATCCTCAAAATCACCGCACCAAGTAGATTGTCACAATCAGGCCTGTTTTGTGGATGATGAGAGGCAGGCTTGGAGAAGCCACGTGGTTCATCCAAGAATGCAAAGCCGCAAAGTAGTGGAGGTGGGGTTCAAGTCCTGTCGGTTTCACCACTGAGCGCCTCGCCATTCCCTGCCATCCTCTCTTGTTTGTGATACTTCTTTTTTTTTTTTTTTTTTGAGATAGAGTCTCACTTTGTCTCCCAGGCTGGAGTGCAATGGTGCGATCGCAGTTCACTGCAACCTCCACCTCCCAGGTTCAAGCAATTCTCCTGCCTCAGCCTCTAGAGTAGCTGGGACTACAGGTGCCCGCCACCACACCCGGCTACTATTTTTGTATTTTTTTAGTAAAGACAGGGTTTCACCATGTTGGTCAGGATGGTCTCGATCTCCTGACCTCATGATCCGCCCACCTCGGCCTCCCAAAGTCCTGGGATTACAGTCATGAGCTACTGCACCTGACTTTTAGGCCAGCTAATTTTAAGGTGCTCCTCTGAGTAGGGAGAACTGGGGGTCATGCAGGGGGGTGCCTCAGTGAATCTGGACAGAGTGTGGTGCTGTTGGGAGCCTGCAGCTCCTTTCAAACAGTCTGATTCCTTGAAAGGTTAAACGTGGAGGCCGGGCACGGTGGCTCAGGCTTGTAATCCCAGCACTTTGGGAAGCCGAGGTGGGCGGATCACTTGAGGTCAGGAGTTGGAGACCAGCCTGAACAACATGGCAAAACCCTGCCTCGATGAAAAAATACAAAAAAAAAAAAATTAGCTGGGTGTGGTAGTGGGCGCCTGTAGTCCCAGCTACTCAGGAGGCTGAGGCAGGAGGATCCTTTGAATCTGGGAAGCAGAGGTTGCAGTGAGCTGAAATCAGGCCACTGCACTCCAGCCAGGGCGACAGAGTGAGACTCCATCTCAAAAACAACGAAAAAGTTAAACATAGAGTGACCATATGACGCAGCAGTGCCCCTCCTAGGTATATACCGTGTATATCCAAGAGGAATGGAAACATATCTGCACAAACATTTGCATGGGAATGTTCAGAGCAGCGTTATTCGTAAGAGCCAAAAAGTGGAAACAACTCATGTATCCATCACTTGATGAACGGATAAATCAACCGTGATCTCTCCAAACAGCAGATTATGATTCAGCCATAAAAAGGAACGAAGCGGCTGGGCGTGGTGGTCACGCCTGTAATCCCAGTACTTTGGGAGGCCAGGTCAGCAGATCACGAGGTCAGAAGATCGAGACCATCCTGGCCAATAAGAATGGTGAAACCCCGTCTCTAAAAAAATTAGCCAGGCGTGATGGCACATGCCTGTAGACCCAGCTACTTGGGAGTCTGAGGCAGGGGAATTGCTTGAACCTGGGAGGCGGAGGCCACTGCACTCCAGCCTGGGTGACAGAGCGAGACTCCATGTCAAAAAAAAAAAAAGGGAACGAAGCACCAATACATACTACAGCATGGATGACCCTTGAAAGCATTATGCCCGGTGACAAGCCAGACACACAGGACTGCATATTGTGTTTCTGTTCATATGAAATTTCCACAATAAGCAAATCCATAGAGACAGGAAGTAGAATAAGGGCTGGAGGCAGTGGCTCACACCTACAGGCATGAGTAGTTTGGAAAGCTAGGGCAGGAGGATCACTTGAGACCAGGAGTTCAAGACCAGCCTGAGCAACAGAGTGAGACCCCCTATCTAAAAATAAAATAGAATAAAATTAGCTGAGTGTGGTGACGCCCACCTGTAGTCCCAGCTCCTGGGGAGACTGAGAGGGGAGGATTGCTTGACCCTAAGAGGTAGAGGCTACAGTGAGCTATGATCAAACCACTGAACTCCAGCCTGGGCAACACAGTGAGACCCTGTCTCTAAAAATAAATAAATAAATAAAAAGATAAAAGAGAGTAGCTTAGGGGTTGCCTGGGGTTGGGAGTGGTGACCCAGCATTGGGGAATGACGCTAAATGGAGTTTCTTTTGGGGGTAATGAAAATATTCCAAAATTGGTCAGGCGCAGTAGCTCTTGCCTGTAATCCAAGCACTTTTGGGAGGCCAAGTCAGGTGGATCACTTGCTGTCAGGGGTTTGAGACCAGCCTGGCTAACACAGTGAAACCCTGTCTCTACTAAAAGTACAAAAAATTAGCTGGGCATGGTGGTGCTCACCTATAGTCCCAGCTGCTTGGGAAGCTGAGGCGGGAGAACCGCTTGAATCAGGAGACAGAGGTTGCAGTGAGCTGAGATCATGCCACTGCACTCCAGCCTGGGTGACAGAGTGAGACTCTGTCTCAAA
>NC_045450.1:4284420-4306931 GCF_002776525.5 Piliocolobus tephrosceles | reverse complement strand
AAAAAAAAAAAAAAAAAAAAAGGCCGGGCGCGGTGGCTCAAGTCTGTAATCCCAGCACTTTGGGAGGCCGAGACGGGCGGATCACGAGGTCAGGAGATCGAAACCATCCTGGCTAACACAGTGAAACCCCGTCTCTACTAAAAAAATACAAAAAATTAGCCGGGCGAGGTGGCGGGTGCCTGTAGTCCCAGCTACTCGGGAGGCTGAGGCGAGAGAATGGCGTGAACCCGGGAGGTGGAGCTTGCAGTGAGCTGAGATCCGGCCACTGCACTCCAGCCTGGGCGACAGAGCGAGACTCTGTCTCAAAAAAAAAAGAAAAAGAAAAAGAAAAAAAGAAAGTATTCCAAAATTGTGGTTATGGATGCACAAATCTGTGAATATTTAATAACAACGGAATCATCTACTGTGGGGTAATTGTAAAGTGGTGTAAAGGGGTGAATTATATGGATTATATCTCACTAAAGGTCTTTTTTTTCTTTTTTTTTTTTTTTTTTGAGTTGGGGTCTCGCTCTTTCTCCCGGGCGGGGGGGCAGGGGGACAATCTCGGGCCACTGCAAGCTCCCCCTCCGGGTTCACGCTATTCTCCTGCCTCAGCCTCCCAAGTCGCTGGGACTACAGGCGCCTGCCATCACGCCCGGCTAATTTTTTGTATTTTTAATAGAGATGGGGTTTCACCGTATTAGCTAGCATGGTCTCGATCTCCTGACCTCGTGATCCGCCCACCTCGGCCTCCCAAAGTGTTGGGATTACAGGCGTGAGCCACCACGCCCAGCCTCACTAAAGGTCTTATAAAAAAAATTAGCCAGTTTCCCGGCTTCAGTGACAAAAGAAGGCAGGAGAAGAGGACCCAAGAACTTTCTGACTGGGGAAAATATTTTTGGGTTATATTTCTGTAATTCTGGTGAAACGATTACAGAAGCGATGGGATAGAGGAGATTTCTTTAAAAAAATTATTTTTTTTAATTTAGTAGACATGGGAGCTTGCTATATTGCCCAGGCTGGTCTTGAACTCCTGGACTCAAACAATCCTCCTGCCTGGGCCTCCTGGAGCTCGGGGATTACAGGTGTGCACACCCACAACCACCTGATAGAGGAGGTTTCTATTCATCCTTCAGGTCTCAGGTTACAAGTTACCCCAAGCGAAGCCTCCTCCACCCCATAACTCTCCCTCTGTCACTTTGTCACATATCTGAGCCCTTGTTTCTTCCTTTTTTTGAAATGAAGTCTTGTTCCGTTGCCAGGCTGGAGTGCAGTGGCGGGATCTCGACTCACTGCAATCGCCGCCTCTTGGGTTCAAGCGATTCTCCTGCCTCAGCCTCCAGAGTAGCTGGGATTACAGGCGCACACCACCACACGCAGCTAATTTTTGTGTTTTTAGTAGAGACGGGGTTTCACCATGTTGGCCAGGGTGGTCTCCATCTTCTGACCTCGTGATCTGCCAGCCTCAGCCTCCCAAAATGCTGGGATTACAGGCGTGAGCCACTGCTCCCGGCCTGTTTCTTCCTTTTATAGCCCTTCCCACACTTGGAATTCTTTTCTGCCTCTGGACCTGATTTTGTTTGGCTCTTGCCCAGCTGAGTTCCATGAGGTTAGGGGCTTGTATGTTTCTTGTCTGCCACATAATAGGTGCTCAGTGCACACCTGTTGAATGGATGGACCATAGATATATTGATAACAGCTGTGAGCGGTTGGGAGCGAGTGAGCAGAGCAGGGCTGCTCAGGGTGTCTCCAGCCCCAGTGGCTTTCTCTCTCTCTGTTCCAGTTCCAGGAGAAAGTCTCTGGAAAGGAAGCCCGAAGTCGGGTCTGGCTGGGAAGAGGTGGGGGCTGGGGCGGGTGCCGGGTGCTGGGGCCGAGAGGAAGTCTGCAGCCAGGCTGCTGAGGGTGTGGCGTCTGTGTGCACCTTTGGAATGTGGCTGATTCACTCTGAGGGGAGCCGTATGCTGCCGCCACCGCCTCAGATCTGACATCTGGAGGCTGAATTCCAGGAGGAGAGACACAGATTCCTGCAAGCAGATGCCAACTTTGAAGGTCAAAGGGAGCAATGGAACTACTTTAGGAGGGGGTGAGAGGGTCCAACACTCCCTCCAGGGCCTGGGAGGGAGGTGAGGCCCCCTCCCCAGACTTGCCCTAGCCCCTGATCTACCAGAGCCTCTATGGGGACAGCTGGGGGCGCAAGGCAGAGAGCATGAGCTCAGCCTTCAGACCTGATTCAAAGACCAGTTCCTGGGCCAGGCCCAGTGGCCCATGCCTGTAATCCCAGCACTTTTGGAAGCTGACGTGGGAGGATCACTTGAACCTAGAAGTTTGAGACCAGTCTGGGCAACATAGTGAGACCCCATCTCTACAAAGAAATAGAAAAATTAGCCAGGTGTGGTGGTGCGGGCCTGTAGTCCCAGCTACTCCTGAGGCAGGAGGATTGCTTGAGCCCAGGAGGCAGAGGCTGCAGTAAGCCATGGTTGCACCACTGCACTCTAGCCTGGGTGACAGAGCGAGACCCCATCTCAAAAATAAATAAATAAATAACAGACAGACCAGGTCCTTGACAGCTCGTGTAACTGCAGAGGCCGAGGGTCTAGCTGGGTCCAGTGCTCACAGGAATGCTGGCTTGCATCTCCTGGCCAAGTTTCCTCCATGTTTGCTTTGCTCTCCGGCCAGCGCTTCCTCAGAGGCCCTATCACAGGCCCATGAGCTTATGTCTCCCACGGATTCCACAGAATCCTAGACTTGCCTCTCTTTGGCCGGAGCTGGGTCCCAACCTAGCCCTGTAGCGATCACCGTACTCCTGATGGGACGGGCCTGGGTCGGGAGCCTGCCCAGCACAGGGCTGATACCCCTGTAGCCCCATGGAGCAAATGGAAATGAGGGGTGCTGTCCCTTAAAAGAACCACACCAACCGGGCGCGGTGACTCACGCCTGCAGTCCCAGCACTTTGGGAGGCCGAAGTGGGAGGATCGATTGATTCCAGGAGTTGGAGACCAGCCTGGGCAACAGAGCGAGACTCTATCTCAAAAAAATATTTTTTGTGTGTGTAGACGAGGTCTCACTGTGTTGCCCAGGCTGGAGCACAGTGGCATGATCTTGGCTCACTGCAAGCTCCACCTCTCGGGTTCACGCCATTCTCCTGCCTCAGCCTCCCGAGTAGCTGGGACTAAAGGCGCCTGCCACCTCACCCAGCTAATTTTTTTGTACTTTCAAAAAATTTTTTTAAATTAGATGAGCATAGTGGTGTGCACCTGTAGTCCCAGCTACTTGGGAAACTGAGGCAGGAAGATGGCTTTAACCCAGGAGGTTAAGGCTTCAGTGAGCCTTGATCGCACCACTGCATTCCAGCCTGGTCGACAGAGCAAGACCCTATCTCAAAAACAAAACAAAAAAAAACATAAATACAAGAGGGACCCCCCAGCTCTGCTAAGCTGCCTCCACCATGCTGGCTCCAGGCCCTGTGCTCAGCTTCATGGGCTTTGATGTCGCCAGGTGTCCCTTTGGTTGAGTCTCTCCCTTAAGCTCTCAAAAGCTCATTTTCTTCATCTCTGAAATCTCCAAGCTTCTTTTCAGGATTGAATGAGACAATCCTGGCAAATCCCTTGGCACAGGCCTGGCCCCGAGGAGGCAGATGATAGCGCACGTCTAGTTCCTTTCTCATCCTGACATCTAGGTTCTCTGTGATCTGCCTGTGGGCTGAAGATGGTGTGCATGTGTGTGTGCGTGGGTGTGCATGAGTGTGCGCGCGTGTGTGCATGTGTGTGCGTGGGTGTGCATGAGTGTGTCTGCATGCAGCAGCAGCCCGCTTTCTGTTCTCCGAGGAGTTTTGCATTTGATTTCTCCAGAGGCTTGGGGGCTCCATGGGAGAGATGGTGGAGATAGGAGGAGCAGAAAGGGGGTGAGGGGAAAAGCCTGGTCCCAGCTGGGGCTGCAGCTGGGGACCCGCAGGCTCTGGCCTGCCCTGGGAGGCCCTCCCTGGACCTGCAGCTGCATCAGGGGCTGGAGGAAGGGCCAGGTGTCCTCCCGCTCCAGGAGCTGCCGCCTGTGCCCCTCCCGTGACTCCTGAGGACGGTGTCTGGTTGATTCACATTGGAGGGTCCCTGTGAGCTTTGTGCATTAGAGGACCTGTATTCTTGTTCCTGGAACCTGGGAGTGGGTCAGAAGGGGAAGGGTCCTGGCCAGGCGTGGTGACTCACACTTGTAATCCCAGCACTTTGGGAAGCTGAGGCAGGCAGATCTCCTGAGGTCAGGAGTTCGAGATCAACCTGGCCAACATGGTGAAACCCTGTCTCTACTAAAAATACAAAAATTAGCTGGGCGTGGTGGTGGCGCATGCCTGTAGTCCTAGATACTTGGGAGGCTGAAGCAGGAGAATTGCTTGAACCCAGGAGGCAGAAGTTGCAGTGCACTGAGATCACACCATTGCACTCCAGCTGCAGTCTAGGTGACAGAGCGAGATAGAAAGAGAGAGAGACAGAGAGAGAGAGAGAGAGAAAAAGAAGAAGAAGAGGAGGAGGAGGAGGAAAAAGAAAGAAGGGAGGGGAGGCCGGGCGCGGTGGCTCACACCTATAATCCCAGCACTTTGGGAGGCCGAAGCAGGCGGATCACGAGGTCAGGAGATTGAGACCATCCTGGCTAACACGGTGAAACCCTGTCTCTACTAAAAAATACAAAAAATTAGCCAGGCGTGGTGGCGGGTGCCTGTAGTCCCAACTACTCGGGAGGCCAAGGCTGGAGAATGGTGTGGACCTGGGAAGTGGAGCTTGCAGTGAGCCGAGATTGCGCCGCTGCACTCCAGCCTGGGGGACAATGAGACTCCATCTCAAGAAAAAAAAAGAAAGAAGGGAGGGGAGAAGAGGGGAGGGGAGTGGGAGAGAAGGGGGAGGGGAGGGAAGGGTCCTGCCAGGTCTGGGCTTCTTAGGAGACCAAGTTCCCAGGGCCAGAGCCTCCAGGACAAATCCAGAGAATCTTGGAACCTCTGCGAGAACAGAGACAGGCCAGCAATAGGGTGTTTGCTGCTGTCTGTGACCCAGCAAAGTTAAGCAGCTCTTGGAATTAGCTCGGGGTAGAGGGAACATTGGAACCTATGTACCACTCCCTGCACTCCATGACCTCCACTCCTGTGCCCAGTGTCACTCCTGCCTGCGCATCCCCTTCACACCACCGAGTCCTCCCAATCTCTGCTCAAACCCTACCTCCTTGGAGTCCTTCTAGACCGGCCACTAGAGCCCTTGGTTGTTGGCATCTTGACAGCAGTGGGTTCAGAGCCTGTTTGGAGCTTCGTGGGGACACTGCCTTTGTCGACACGGTGGTTGGTGGTTCCTCTTTGCATAGCCACCTGCCTGGTCCCTCACCCGTGTCCTGTGTGCACCGAGGACTCCCTGAGTCAGTGCTTCAGGCTCTGCCAAGGCCACACTCTGCCTGTTCATCCAAACTCTTTCATTTTACAGCAGACTCCCTGAAGATGGGCACAGTCCTGACAGCTGCGTTTTCTGAGCTTTTACTAAGTGCATTTTAAAACATTAAGCTATAGGACCAGGCAGGGTGCCTCACGCCTGTCATCCCAGCATTTTAGGGGGCGAGGTGTGAGGATGGCTTGAGTCCAGGAATTGGAGACCAGTCTGGGCAACATAGTGAGACCCTGTCTCAAAAAATAAAATAAAATCGGCTGGACACGGTGGCTCACGCCTGTAATCCCAGCACCTTGGGAGGCTGAGGTGGGTGGATCACGAGGTCAGGAGATCGAGACCATCCTGGCTAACATGGTGAAACCCCAAACCCTGTCTCTACTAAAAAAATTAGCCGGGCGTGATGGCACGCGCATGTAGTTCCAGCTGCTTGGGAGGCTGAGGCAGGAGAATCGCTTGATCCCGGCAGGCGGAGGTTGCAGTGAGCTGAGATTGCACCACTGCACTCCAGCCTGGGCGACAGAGCGAGACTCCATCTCAAAAAAAGGTTAAAAAATAAAATCAACATATAATTCACATGCCATAAAATTCACCTCTTTAAAGTGTACAATCAGTGGTTTTTAGTGTATTCAGAGTCGGGCAACCATCACCAACATCTGATTCTAGAACATTTTCACCATCCCAAAAAGAAACCCTATACTCAAGAAGCAGCCACTCCCCATTCCTCTTTCCTCCCAGGTCCTGGCAACGCACCAGCCTACTTTCTGCCTCTATGGATTTCCCTATTCTGGGCATTTCAAATAATGTTGTGGTCTCTTGTGATTGGCTTTTCACTTAATGTTTCAAGGTTCGTCCATATTGTAGCATAGATCAGCACCCTGGTCCTTTTTTTTGAGACAGAGTCTCACTTTGTCACTCCGGCTGGAGTGCAATGGTGAAATATCTGCTCACTGCAACCTCTGCCTCCCGAATTCAAGCGATACTTGTGCGTCAGCCTCTGGAGTAGCTGGGATTACAGGCGTGGACCACCACGCCCAGCTAATTTTTGTATTTTTAGTAGAGATGGGGTTTCGTCATGTTGGCCAGGCTGGTCTTAAACTCCTGGCCTCAAGTGATCTGCCTGCCTCAGTCTCCCAAAATGCTGGGATTACAGGGCGGCATGAGCCACCACACCCAGCATCTATCTATCTATCTATCTATCTATCTATCTATCTACCTACCTATCTATTTTTGAGACAGAGTCTCGCTCTGTCCCCCAGGCTGAAGTACAGTGGTACAATCTTGTCTCACTGCGACCCCCACCTCCTGGGTTCAAGTGATTCTCCTGCCTCAGTCTCCCGAGTAGCTGGGATTATAGGCACCCACCACCACCCCCGGCTAATTTTTGTATTTTGAGTAGAGACGGGGTTTCACCATGTTGCCCAGGCTGCTCTCCAACTCCTGGCCTCAAGCAATCCTCCTGCCTCGGCCTCCCAAAGTGCTGTGATTACAGGGGTGAGTCACCGTGCCCAGTTTTTTTTTTTTTTGAGACAGAGTCTTGGTCTGTCACCCAGGTTGGACTGCAGTGGAGTGATCTCAGCTCACTGCAACCTCCGCCTCCTGGGTTCAAGCGATTCTTCTGCCTCAGCCTCCCAAGTAGCTGGGACTACAGGCGTGCATCACCACTCCCAGCTAATTTTTGTATTTTTAGTAGAGACAGGGTTTCACCATATTGGCCGGGCTGGTGTGGAACTCCTTACCTGAGGTGATCCAAATGCCTTGGCCTCCCAAAGTGCTGGGATTACAGGTGTGAGCCACCATGCCCAGCCTATTTTTTAATATATATATATTTTTAAAAAGTGTGTGGATAAGGCGCTCGCACTGTGTGTGGTACCTCTCACCTCTCTGGTTGGTGCTTATGCATCCCTGAGGTGCCTGTGCAAAGGCAGGCGGACGCCCACGCCCATGGAGGGGCAGGAGCCCTGCAACATTGCCTGCCCCCAAGCAGCAGGAGGCTCATTTATCCGCTTATCAGGGAAGCTTCCTGTGCCTCAGTTTTCCCGAGGTGGGGAAGAGTGAAGTCAAGGCCAGGCCTCTGCAGTTTGGACCCCCTGAGGGATCTCCCTGTGCTCCTTGGTTCTCCAGGCCCCACTCTGCCACTGCCCCATCTCCCCACCTAGAGCTTCCTGCAGAGCCGGGCAGAGCCGGGTACCTTCTCTGCTGGTTGCCTGGGCACCTGTGCCCCTTCCCTAGATCTGCAGCAGGGAACTGCCGCCCGGTGGCCTAAGGGCTTGGACACTGGCCATGCCCATGAACACCACCCCCTACCCTGCGTGGGTGCCATAGCCCAGCCCGAGGCTGAAGGGCCAGCTGTACGGCGGGGCCATGGAAGGGAGGACCAGGCAGCCTCCTGTGACTCCTGCCAGGGAAACCCTCCGTGCTCGCTGCTGTTCAGCCTTTCCCAGCCCTGCCCCTCTCGTCCTGCTTCTCACATTTCAGCTTCTGAGTTACTGGCACCACTGTCTGTTGCTGCTGCTGCTGCTGCTGCTGCTGAAGCCGGCACCAGCCAGACGTTAACCCCTGATGCGCTGGCGGCCGCGGCTGCCCAGCAGGAAAGGGGCACCAGGGGCTCAAGCTCTGGTGGGCTTGAGGGAGGAGAGAGCAATCCCAGAGCCGATCCCCTTGCTCCACTCCGCAGCGCTTATTGGGCTTGCTTCTTCCCTGTCTGTACAGACTTGAAGCCAAAACCCTTTCTGACCCCTACGAGTTGCTCTTTCCTCTGACCATCTGGCTCTGACCATCAGCCCACAGGACAGGGCTACATTTCACCTGGTAGCTGACTTTGTCGTTTCATGCATGGCCACGTTTTCTCCCTCCGTATGTCTTGTCATGCCCAGCGGGACTCTTCTCTTGTACCTGGCCTTACCTGGTCAGGGCTGGGCCACCAGGACCAGGTAAGCTCTTGAGTTTTGAGGCCAACAGGTTCTCCAGGGCAGCTGCTGGGGAATCTGGAGGAGCCTGAAAGAAGTGCAGGCCTTGGCAGTGGCTGGCTGTGATGGGCTTGGCCAAGCCCCTTGGGCATGATCATAGGACTCGGCGCCGTGGTGAGGATGAGTGCAGGCGGGGCATGGTGGCTCACACCTGTAATCCCAGCACTTGGGGAGGCTGAGGCAGCCAGATCACCTGAGGTCAGGACTTCAAGACCAGCCTGGCTAAGATGGTTAAACCCCGTCTCTACAAAAATACAAACATTAGCAGGGCATGGTGGTGGGTGCCTATAAACCCAGCTACTTGGGAGGCTGAGGTGGGAGAATTGCTTGAGGCTGGAAAGCAGAAGTTGCAGTGAGCCAAGATTGCACCATTGCACTCCAACCTGGGTGACAGAATGAGACTCCATCAGAAAGAGAGGGGAGGGAGGGAGGGAGGAACGAAGGAGGGAAAGAACGAAGGAGGGAATGAACTAGGAGTGCAAGGAAAGCCCCCACAGCAGCACTGGCCTGCACTGGCGATAATCCATGGCTCCCAAGTCCCGGACCCACACTGGGGCTCAGAGCCTGCCCCTCCCCAGGGAGAGCTGGCCCCTGTTTCCCGGCTGCCTCTCCCACCTGGAAACTCACCCAGCTTTGGTTTTCATGAGAGCAGGCCTTCAACCTCCTCTGGCCTGGTCAGCCCCAGCCTTCCCTTTTCGTCTCAAGTGGAGCTTGACATTCCACCTTCTGTCCCCAACCTCTGTCCACTGCATGTGAAGAGAGCCGGTCACCCAGAGGCACACTGGAGATGTCACCTCCCAGGTGTCCTCGTCCCACATCCCTCTGCTTCCTGCCTTTCTCCTGATCCCCAAATGCAACTTCCTGGTTTCTTTCTTTTTTCGTTTTTTTTTGAGATGGAGTCTCGCTTTGTCACTGAGGCTGGAGTGCAGTGGTGCAATCCCGGCTCACTGCAACCTCCGCCTCCCGGGGTTCAAGGGATTCTCCTGCTTCAGCCTCCTGAGTAATTGGGACTACAGGAGTGCGCCACTAAGCCTGGCTAATTTTTGTATTTCTAGTAGAGACGGGGTTTCACCATGTTGGCCAGGTTGGTCTCAAACTCCTGACCTCAGGTGATCCTCCCGTTTCTGCGTCCCAAATTGCTGGGATTACAGGTGCGAGTGAGCCAATTTTTTTTTTTTTTTTTTAAGTAGAGACAGGGTGAGGCCGAGACGGGCGGATCACGAGGTCAGGAGATCGAGACCATCCTGGCTAACACGGTGAGACAGGGTTTCACCATGTTGGCCAGGCTGGTCTCAAACTCCTGCACTCAAGTGATCTGCCCGCCTCAGCCCCCCAAAGTGCTGAGATTACAAGCGTGATCCACCACTCCCAGCTCTTTGTTTTTTTTAAGAGTCTCACTTGGTTGCCCTGGCTGGAGTGCAGTGACGTGATCATGGTTCACTGCAGCCTCAACCTCTTGGCCTCAAGTGATCCTACCTCCTCAGCCTCCCAAGTAGCTGGGCCAGGTGAACCACCAACACACCCAGTTAAGTTTTAAACTTTGTAGAGATGGAGTCTTGCTATGTTGTCCAGGCTGGTCTCAAACTCCCAGGCTCAAGTGATCCTCCTACCTCAGTCTCCCTAAGTGCCGGGGTTACAAGTGTGAGCCACAGCCCCTAGCTCCTCTTGATTTCTGGTGGTCCTCCTTTGACCCTCCACTCTCTCTGGCCACACTGCCTTGGTTCCTTGGCTGGCTCACCCTTCCTTCCTTCCTTCCTTCCTTCCTTCCTTCCTTCCTTCCTTCCTTCCTTCCTTCCTTCCTTCTTCCCTCCCTCCCTCCCTCCCTTCCTTCCTTTCTCTCTCCCTTTCTTTCATATTTCTTTTTTTTTTTGATGTAGTCTCGCTCTGTTGGCCAGGCTGCAGTGCAGTGGCATGATCTCGACCCACTGCAGTCTCCGCCTCCTGGGTTCAAGCGACTCTTCTTCCTCAGCCTTCTGAGTAGCTAGGATTACAGTGGTATGCCACCATGCCCAGCTAATTTTTGTATTTTTAGTAGAGACAGGGTTTCACTATGTTGGCCAGGCTGATCTCGAACTCCTGACCTCAGGTGATCCACCTGCCTTGGCCTCCCAAATGCTGGGATTATAGGTGTGAGCTACCATACCTGGCCTGATTTACTCTCATTTTCTGTTAACCAGAGGCCTCATGGTGAGAAGGCCCCAGGCTGGGTGTCAGGGGTCTTAGATCTGGTCTCATGGTTATAGCTAATTCTTTGAGGGTCTTTAGAAGTGTCCGTCCTCTGTGTCAACAGGCCTCAGGCTTTTCCTCTGCTTGATGAAATTATTCTAACTGCCCCATGGCCTCACAATCAATGGATGAAGCAGTTTGATGGCCATTTCTGTGGAAAGCAGAAAACAGTCCAGACAGCATGGCTGTGAATTGAGTGTTTCTAAAGGGAGTATACTCTGTTGAAGGCCTGGGCACCTGGTTCCCCCTTGCTGGCACTGAGAAGCAGAGAGGCACTTCCCTAGGGGAAAAGTCCCTAAAGGGAGCTGAACTCCCCCATGCAGTGTGGGAGGAGGAAGAGAAATTGAGGGCTGAAAAGGACAGGGCAGGTGAGCTGATGGAGGGGAGACAGAGAGGCAGAGGGAGAGGGCTAGCAGGAGCCCACAGCTGGGGCCAGAGAGACAGGGTACAGGGGACTCCAGCCACCTCAAATAGGGTTGCAGCCAGCCCCGTTTTTGTGTGTTTGTGTGTTTCTTTGTTTGTTTGTTTTTGAGACCAGGTCTCCCTCTGTCACCAAGGCTGGAGTGCAGTGGTGCAATCATGACTCACTCCAACCTCAACATCCTGGGATCAAGTGATCCTCTCACCTCAGCTTCCTAAGTAGCTGGGACCACAGCATGTACCACCAGGCCCAGCTAATTTTTTGTTTGTTTGTTTGAGACAGTTTCACTCTTGTTGCCCCAGTTGGAGTGCAATGGCGCGATCTCAGCTGAGTGCAACCTACACCTCCTGGGTTCAAGCAATTCTCCTGCCTCAGCCTCTGAGTAGCTGGGATTACAGGCGCGCGCCACCAAGCCCAGCTAATTTTTTGTAGTAGAAACGGGGTTTTACCATGTTAGCCAGGCTGGTCTGGAACTCCTGACCTCAGGTGATCTGCCCGCTTTGCGCTCCCAAAGTGCTGGGATTACAAATGTGAACCACCAAGCAGGCCTTTTGTGTGTTTTTTTTTTTAGATGAAGTTTCTCTCTGTCCCCCAGGCTGGAGTGCGGTGGCGTGATCTCAGCTCACTGCAGGCTCTGCCTCCCAGGCTCAAGCAATTCTCGTGCCTCAGCCTCCTGAGGAGCTGGAAATACAGGTGCCCACCACCATGCGCAACGAAGTTTTGTATTTTTAGTAGAGATGGAGTTTTTCCATGTTGGCCAGTATGGTCTCAAACTCCTGACCTCAAGTGATCTGCCTACCTCGGCCTCCCAAAGTGCTCACAGGAGTGAGCCACTGTGCCCAGCCAATTAAAAAAAAATTTTTGTTTTTGTTTTTTTTTGAGACAGAATTTCACTCTTGTTGCCCAGGCTGGAGTGCAATGGCATGATCTCAACTCACTGCAACCTCCGCCTCCTGGTTTCAAGCGATTCTCCTGCCTTTGTCTCCCAAATAGCTGGAATTACAGGCATGCGCCACCACACCCAGCTAATTTTGTATTTTTAGTAGAGACAGTGTTTCACCATGTTGGTCAGTCCGGTGTCAAACTCCGGACCTCAGGTGATCCGCCCGCCTCGGCCTCCCAAAGTGTTGGGATTACAGGCATGAGCCACCACACCCGGCCTTAAACATTTTTTGTAGAGATGGGGGCTTGCTACATTGCCCAGGTGGTCTTGAACTCGTAGGCTTAAGTGATCCTCCTGCCTCAGACTTATGAGTAGCTGGGACTACAAGTGCACGCCATCACGCCTATATATATATATAGAGAGAGAGAGAGAGAGAGTTTGTTTTTCTGTTTTTTGGTGACACAGAGTCTCAGTCTGTTGTCCAGGCTATGCTGTAGTGTCACGATCTTGGCTTACTGCAACCTCTGCCTCCCGGGTTCAAGCAATCCTCCTACCTCAGCCTCCTACTTCAGTCCCAGTAGCTGGGATTACAGGCGCCCGCCACCACGCCTGGCTAAGTTTTTTTTTGTATTTTTAGTAGAGACAGGGTTTCACCATGTCGTCCAGGCCGGTCTCGAACTCCTAGCCTCGTGATCTGCCTGCCTTGGCCTCCCAAAGTGTTAGGATTACAGGCGTGAGCCACTGCACCCAGCCCACACCTGGCTAATTTTCTTTTTAGTTTCTTTAATTTTTAATTAATTTCTTCATTTAGACGTGGAGTCTCCCTCTGTCGCCCAGGCTGGAATACAGTGGCAGGATCTCAGCCCATTGCAACCTCCGCCTCCGGGGTTCAAGTGATTCTCCAGCCTCGGCCTCCTGAGTAGCTGGGATTACAGGTGCCTGCCACCACGCCCAGCAAATTTTCGTATTTTTAGTAGAAGTGGGGTTTCACCATGTTGACCAGGCTGGCCTCGAACTTCCGACCTCAAATGATCCACCTGCCTCGGCGTCCCAAAGTGCTGGGATTACAGGCATGAGCCACAGCACCCAGCTAATTTTTTTTAAAGATGAAATCTTGCCATGTTGCCCAGGCTGGTTGGGAACTCCTGAGCTCAAATGATCCTCCCGTCTGGCCTCTCGGAGGGCTGGGATCACAGGTGTGAGCCACCAGGAACCAGCCGCATTTTCAGGGCTTACTCATGGCCAAGGTGAATCAGATCCGGCTGAGGACGAGGCAGGCATCACAGGTCTCCCTAGACAAGCCAGGCACCCTAGGGATCTGCAGGGCCTCTGGGGTGTGGGGGGCCCTGTCAGCCCCTTCACCCCAACACCGGCCTGGGGCTCCCCCACCGTGTTTCCGCTGGGCATCCACAAAGCAGCGCGTGTGCTGAACGCCCCCTACTGGTTGGGGAAGCGCCAACCCTATGAGCCCAGAGATCTCCCCCTGTGTTCGGGAGAGGAGGGCCAGAGGACCGGAATGGGCCTTGCACCAGACCCCAACAGGGGCATCTGACCCCCGTTCCGCCTTCCTGGGAGCATCCAGGATCTTTTCCCAGGCAGGGACTTTTTGGTTCTCATCCCGGCTCCAACGACTGGTATCCCTGCCCCTGCCACCACCCCAAGCAGGCTATACTTCCCCATAGGCATGGGAGCATACCAGGGCCGGAAAGGTCAGTGGGTGCATCCCCCTGCTCCTAGCAAATTTCCGTAGAGGAAAAAGCCTCATTAAGACTGAGGACGGGCCGGGCGCGGTGGCTCAAGCCTGTAATCCCAGCACTTTGGGAGGCCGAGACGGGCGGATCACGAAGTCAGGAGATCGAGACCATCCTGGCTAACACGGTGAAACCCCGTCTCTACTAAAAAATACAAAAAACTAGCCGGGCGAGGTGGCGGGCGCCTGTAGTCCCAGCTACTCGGGAGGCTGAGGCAGGAGAATGGCGTAAACCCGGGAGGCGGAGCTTGCAGTGAGCTGAGATCCGGTCACTGCACTCCAGCCTGGGCGACAGAGCGAGACTCCATCTCAAAAAAAAAAAAAAAAAAAGACTGAGGACGTACATTCCTGCCTGGGTTCCATCTCCCATTCTCTGTATGTTCTCAGGAAATTCTCCTCCCTTACTCTATCCTCCCTTCACACCCCCCATCTAGGGCAGCAGAATTTTCCTGTGACCCCCAATACCCTTCACCCTGGTGTAACCCCCTCTCGATGAGTGTGGGCAAAACCTACAAATATATCACTTCTGTGGTTAGGATGTATGACACGGTGAGGTTGATCTTGAGATAGATTATCAATGATTCTGACCTAATCACACACAACCTTAAAAAGCAGAGTTGGCTGGGTGCAGTGGCTCACACCTGTAATCCCAGCACCTTGGGAAGCCGAGGCTGGAAGTTCGCTTGAGCCCATGAGTTTGAGACCAGCCTGGGCAACATAGGAAGACCCTATCTACAAAAATTAAGAAAGTTAGGCGGGGTGCGGTGGCTAAGGCCTGTAATCCCAGCACTTTGGGAGGCTGAGGCGGGCGGATCACGAGGTCAGGAGATCAAGACCATCCTGGCTAACTCGGTGAAACCCCGTTTCTACTAAAAAAAATACAAAAAATTAGCCGGGCGTGGTGGCGGGCACCTGTAGTCCCAGCTACTCGGGAGGCTGAGGCAGGAGAATGGCGTGATCCTGGGAGGCGGAGCTTGCAGTGAGCCGAGATCGTGCCACTGCGCTCCAGCCTGGGTGACAGAGCGAGACTCCGTCTCAAAAAAAAAAAGAAAAACAAAGTTAACACATGTAGGCCGGGCATGGTGGCTCACGCTGTAATCCCAGCACTTTGGGAGGCCAAGGCAGGAGGATCACCTGAGGTTGGGAGTTCGAGACCAGCCTGACTAATATGGAGAAACCCCTTTAGCCGGCTGTAGGCTGGGCGCTGTGGCTCACGTCTGTAATCCCAACACTTTGGGAGGCTGAGGTGCGCAGATCACCTGAGGTCAGGAGTTCAAGACCAGCCTGGCCAACATGGTGAAACCTGTCTCTACTAAAAAGTACAAAAAACTAGCCGGCCTTGGTGGTGGGTGCCTGTAATCCCAGCTACTTGGGAGGCTGAGGCAGGAGAATCACTTAAACCAGGGAGGCAGAGATTGCAGTGAGCTGAGATTGCGCCACTGCACTCCCGCCTGGGTGACAAGAGCGAAGCTTTGTCTCAAAAAAAAAAAAAAAAAAATGGCTGAGTAATATTAGGCCAGGCGCGGTGACTCACACCTGTAATCCCAGCACTTTGGGAGGAGGAGGCAGATGGCTCACGAGGTCAGGATATCGAGACCAGCCTGGCTAACCCAGTGAAATGCCGTCTCTACTAAAAATACGAAAAGTTAGCCGGGGGTGGTGGCAGGCACCTGTGATCCCAGATACTCAGGAGACTGAAGCGGGAGAATCACTTGGACCCAGGAGGAGGTTGCAGTGAGCCGGAAACACACCATTGCATTCCAGCCTGGGCAACGAGAGTGAAACTGTCTCAAATAAATAAATAAATAAATAAAATAAAGAAAAAAAAGGAAGATTAGCACATGTATTTGGTGGCACACGCCTGTAGTCCCAGCTACAGGAGGCTGAGGCAGGAGGATCGCTTGAGCTCAGGAAGTTTTGTTTGTTTTGTTTTGTTTTTAGAAGGAGTCTCGTTCTGGAATGCTGTGGCGCAATCTCGGCTCACTGCAACCTCCGCCTCCTGGATTCAAGTGATTCTTCTACCTCAGCCTCTCGAGTAGCTGACACTATAGCCGTGTGCCACCTCCCCTGGCGAATATTTGTAATTTTTTAGTAGAGACAGGGTTTCACCATGTTGCCCAGGCTGATCTTGAACTCCTGACCTCAAGTGAACCACACACCTCTACCTACCAAAGTGTTGGGACTACAAGCGTGAACCACTGCACCCGGCCTGAACCCAGGAAGTTGACACTGCAGTGAGCCATGATTGCACCACTGCAATCAAACCCCGCCTCCCGAAAAAAAAAGCCCAAAAAACCTAAGTGTAAAAATGAGAACAACCGGCCGGGCGCGGTGGCTCAAGCCTGTAATCCCAGCACTTTGGGAGGCCGAGACGGGCGGATCACGAGGTCAGGAGATGGAGATCATCCTGGCGAACACGGTGAAACCCCGTCTCTACTAAAAAAAATACAAAAAACTAGCCGGGCGTGGTGGCAGGCACCTGTAGTCCCAGCTACTCGGGAGGCTGAGGCAGGAGAATGGCATAAACCTGGGAGGCAGAGCTTGTAGTGAGCTGAGATCCGGCCACTGCACTCCAGCCCGGGCGACAGAATGAGACTCCGTCTCAAAAAAAAAAAAAAAAAAAAAAAAAAAAATTAGAACAACCTATCCTCACCTCTGCAGCAGCCACCTTTGCTGACAGCGCTTCCTCCTGGCTGCAGTTCTTATGATTTCCCATCTCCAACCAGCAGCTCCCAACAGCCTGGGAAGGGGTGGGGGGCAGGCTTTGTCCTGAGAAGTGCTGGGCATGGTCAGAGCGGCTGAGACCCCTGAGCCAGTAAGGAAAGAGCCAAGGGAAGGAGCCTTGAACCCGCTGCTCTGACGAATCCCCCATGCTTTCTGGGGCTTCCTGGACTTCTGGCCATCTTTACAGTGGGTCAATCAAGTTGCTTTTTTTTTTTTTTTTTCTAAGATGGTGTCTCGCTTTGTCACCCAGGCTGGAATGCAATGGCACAATCTCGGCTCGCTGCAACCTCCGCCTTCTGGGTTCAAACGATTCTCTTGCCTCACCCTTCCAAGTAGCTGGGACTACAGGCGTGTGTCACCATACCTGGCTAATTTTTGTGTTTTTATTAGAAACAGGGTTTCACCATATTGGCCAGGCTGGTCTCGAACTCCTGACCTCAGGTGATCCACCCACCTCAGCCTCCCAAAGTGCTGGGATTAAAGGCGTGAGCCACCATGCCCAGCTAAAGTTGCTTTGTTTTTTTGTTTTTAAGAGTCGTAGTCTCTGGCTGGCTGGGTGCAGTGGCTCAGGCCTGTAATTCCAGCCCTTTGGGAGGCCAAGGCAGGAGGATTGCTTGAGCTCAGGAGTTCTAGACCAGTCTGGGCAACAAAGTCAGACTCCCATCTCTACAAAAATTAGCTAGGTTCAGTGGCACATGCCTGTAGTCCTAGCCAATAGGGAGGCTGAAGTAGGAGAACTGCTTGAGCTCAAATGGTCGAGGCTGCAGTGAGCTGTGTTCACACCACTGCACTCCAGCCTGGGTGTAAGAGCGAGACCATATTTAAAAAAAAAAAAAAAAAGAGTGGGAGACTTGCTCTACTGGCCAGGCTCCAGGAGTGGCACAATTATAACTCACCACAACCTCGAATCCCTGGCCTTAAGCAATCCTCCCACCTTGACCTCCCAAAGTGTTAGGATTATAGGCCTGAGCCACCAACCCTGGCTGAAGATGCTTTTTTTTTTTTTTTTTTTTTGAGACCGAGTCTCGCTCTATAGCCCAGGCTGGAGTGCAGCAGCCTTGGCTCACTGCAACCTCCACCTCCCAGGTTCAAGTGATTCTCCTGCCTCAGCCTCCTGAATAGCTGGGATTACAGGTGCCCACCACCATGTTGGGCTAATTTTTGTATTTTTAGTAGAGATGGGGTTTCTCCACATTGGTCAGGCTGGTCTTGAACTCCTGACCTCAGGTGATCTACCTGCCTTGGCTTCCCAAAGTGTTGGGATTACAGGCGTGAGCCACTGTGCCTGGCCTAACGATGATTTTTTTTTTTTTTGAGACGGAGTCTTGCTCTTTCGCCCGGGCTGGAGTGCAGTGGCCGGATCTCAGCTCACTGCAAGCTCCGCCTCGCGGGTTTCACGCCATTCTCCTGCCTCAGCTTCCGGAGTAGCTGGGACTACAGGCGCCCGCCACCTTGCCCGGCTAGTTTTTTTTTTTGTATTTTTAGTAGAGACGGGGTTTCGCTGTGTTAGCCAGGATGGTCTCGATCTCCTGACCTCGTGATACGCCCGTCTCGGCCTCCCAAAGTGCTGGGATTACAGGCTTGAGCCACCACGCCCGGCCACGATGATTTTTAATAATAGCTTTATTGAGAGAGAATTCACATACTATACAATTCACCCATTAAAGTGTACATTTAAGTGGTTTTTTAATGTATTCCCAGAGTTGTGCAACCATCACCACAATCAATTTTAGAACATTTTCAGTACCCCAGAGAGAAATCCCACACCTGTTAGCAGTCACTCCCCATTCCCCATTCCCCAGCCCCCAGCCCCAGCCAACCACTAGGTTTACTTTCTGTCTTTAAAGATTTCCCTGTTCTGAACACTGCGTAAAATGGAATTTCGCAATATGTGGCCTTTTGTGTCTGGTTTCTTTCACTTAGCAGTAAGCTTTCAAGGTCCATCCATGCTGTAGCGTATATCAGTGCTTCTTTCCTTTTTACGGCTGAATAGTATTCCATTGTGCACATAGTCTTCTTTTTTTTTTTTTGAGACGAAGTCTCGCTCTGTTGTCAGGCTGGAGTGCAGTGGTGCGATCTCAGCTCACTGCAACCTCCACCTCCCGGGTTCAAGTGATTCTCTTGCCTCAACCTTCCAAGTAACTGGGACTACAGGCACGTGCCACCACACCTAGCTAATTATTTTTGTATTTGTAGTAGAGACAGGGTTTTACCATGTTGGCCAGGCTGGTCTCAATCTCTTGACCTCACGATCCGCCAGCCTTGGCCTCCCAACATGCTGGGATTACAGGCATGAGCCACCATGCCCAGCCACAGACCACATTTTATGTATCTATTCAATAATGCCTTTTTTTTTTTTGAGACAGAGCCTTGCTCTGTCGCTCAGGCTGGGGTGCAGTGGCGTGATCTCGGCTCACTGCAAGCTCCGCCTCCCGGGTTCACGCCATTCTCCGGCCTCGGCCTCCTGAGTAGCTGGGATACAGGCACCTGCCACCACGCCCGGCTAATTTTTTGTATTTTTTAGTAGAGACGGGGTTTCACCGTGTTAGCCAAGATGGTCTGACCTTGTGATCCACCTGCCTCGGCCTCCCGAAGTGCTGGGATTACAGGCATGAGCCACCGTGCCTGGGTTGCATTTATTTGTTTATTCTTTTTTTGAGATGGAGTCTCACTCTGTCACCCAGGCTGGAGTGCAGCGGCACGATCTCGGCTCACTGCAACCTCCGCCTCCCAGGTTCAATCAATTCTCCTGCCTCAGCCTCCCGAGTAACTGGGATTACAGGTGTGCGCCACCATGCCCAACTAATTTTTGTGTTTTTAGTAGAGATGAGGTTTCACCAGTTGGCCAGGCTGGTCTCGAACTCCTGACCTCAGGTTATCCACCTGCCTAAGCCTCCCAAAGTGCTGGGATTACAGACGTGAGCCACTGCACCTGCACCTGGCCTTCCTTTTTTTTTTTTTTAATTATTTTATTTTATCTTGTTTTGAAGTATTTCACTCTGTTGCCCAGGCTGGCTTTGCACGCCTGGACTCAGGGAATTTTTCTGCCTCAGCCTCTGAAGTAGCTGAAGTTACAGATGTGTGCCACCATACTCTGCTGATTACTTTCTTTACAGAGACCCACCGTTTGTTTGTATTTATCTGTCTATCTATCTATTTATTTATTTATTTATTTATTTGAGACATGGTCTTGCTCTGTTGCTCAAGTTGAAGTGCAGTGACGTGATCACGACTCACTGCAGCCTTAACTCCTGGGCTCAAGCAATCCAATCCTCCTGCCTCAGCCTCCTCAGTAGCTGGGACTTCGGACATAAGCCACTGTGACAGGCCAAGAGACCCACCTTTTACAGGACAAGCGGTTTGTTTGCCAGTTTTCACTGCCCCACCACGTGAGGGTGTTTCAAGTGGGGAGCAGCTTCACCCCGTGTGAACAGCAGAGCCCAGCGCACGCCTGCTGCCTCCCACCTGCTGCCAGGTAGAGCTGGGAAGGGGAAAGGCTGAGCCCCACCTCCGACCTTCCTGCGTATCAGGAAATCTTGTCATTCTCCAAGGTCAGCTCAGATGCCTCTGGCCGCTGCCGTCCATGGCAACTTGGTGCCAGGGATGACGGCAGCCAACACTCATTGATGCCGTGACATGCCAGGCTTTCACCGGCTTTTCACAACAGCCCTGCCAAGGAGGTGCTGTGTGGCTTCCATTTTGCAGACGAGAGAGTAGAGTCAGGTTAGTAGGGTTGGGTTACAGGCAGGACCTGGATTCTGTACCACACTTCATGGCTGCTAGTGCTTTCTGGAAGTCTGTTGTCTGACGAGCAGGGACTGTGTGTAGACAGAGACAGGTCTGAGGGCTGTGCTGTGGGCATGTCCTAGACACAAAGCAAAAAAAAAAAAAAATTTCAAGAAGGTCAGGTGCAGTGAAGACAGAAAACAGAGACCTGGATGTAGCATCCTGGAGGTCCTCATGACTTTGAAAAGAGAAGGGTTTGTGTTTTATTTATTTATTTAGTTATTTTTGAGACAGAGTCTCACTGTTGCCCAGGCTGGAGTGCAGTGGTGCAATCTCAGCTCACTGCAACCTCTGTTGCCCAGGTTCAAGCGATTCTCCTGCCCCAGCCTCCTGAGTAGCTGGGATTACAGGTGCCTGCCAGTGTGCCTGGCTAATTTTTGTAGTTTTAGCAGAGATGGGGTTTTACCATCTTGGCCAGGCTGGTTTTGAACTCCTGACCTAATGATCCGCCTGCTTTGGCCTCCCAAACTGCTGGGATTACAGGCATGAGCCACCACGCCCGGCCACGTGTGTTTTATTTTTGAGACAAGGTCTCACTCTGCCGTCTAGGCTGGAGTGCAGTGGTGCACTCTTAGCTCACTGCAGCCTCAACCTCTTAGACTCAAGTGATCCTCCCACCTCAGCCTCCAGAGTAGTAGCTGGGACCACAGATGTGCATCACCACACCTGGCTAATCTTTTAATTATTTGTAAAGACAAGGTCTTGCTGTGTTGCCCAGGCTGGTCTGGAACTCCTGGGCTCAAGCCATCCTCCTGCCTCTTGCCTTGGCCCCCCAAAGTGCTAGGATCACAGAAGCGAGTCACTGCCCCCATGCAGTCATGGGAGTGGGACGGAGTGAGCAGGAGGGAAGGACAGAGAGTGAGTGTGAACATCCGTTTCAAGGAGTTTTGCTGTTAGAGACCAGAGCTGGGCCAGGCGCGGTGGCACATGCCTGTAGTCCCGGCTACAAAGGAGGCTGAGGGAGGAGAATGGCTTGGACCTGGGAGGTGGAGGCTGCAGTGAGTGGAGATCATGCCATTGCACTCCAGCCTGGGTGACAGACAGAGACTCTGTCTCAAAACCAAAAAAAGAGAGCAGAGCCAAGGGGATCTAGTGTCGGCTGGCTGATTGGAAAGGAGAATAGTAACAGCTTGTTCTCAGTAATGGGTATGATCCAAAAGAAGGCATGCACTGAAGACAAAGGAGAGGGGACACTTTCTGGAGTGACGTCTCTGAGTCGTGCAAGTAGAAGGGTCTTCTGTGCATGAACAGCATGGACGTTCATCCAGAGACACTGGCCAATGGCAGATCCCTGGCACAGAGAGGGAGGCAGCGGTGGGCGTGGCAGCCTGTGGCAGGTCTCTTCTAATTGCTTCCATTTCCCTCAGAGAAATGGGAAGTGAGACTACAAGCAAGGAGGAGGTGCGAGAGGGCTTGAGGGGAGAGGAGAAGGAAGGGTATAAAGAAAGGGTCAGGGCAACAGGATGCGGTCACAGCAGCCCCCAGACCCACTTGAGGGTATGGATCAGGTACTTAAAAATAAGAGCAGTGGCAGGCCAGGCACAGTGGCTCACACCTGTAATCCCAGGACTTTGGGAGGCTAAGGCGGGCCGATCACCTGAGGTCGGGGGTTCGAGGCCAGGCTGACCAACATGAAGAAACCCCATCTTGGCTGGGCGCGGTGGCTCAAGCCTGTAATCCCAGCACTTTGGGAGGCCGAGGCGGGTGGATCACGAGGTCAGGAGATCGAGACCATCCTGGCTAACCCAGTGAAACTCCGTCTCTACTAAAAAAATACAAAAAGCTAGCTAGCCAGGCGAGGCGGCGGGCGCCTGTAGTCCCAGCTACTCGGGAGGCTGAGGCAGGAGAATGGCGTGAACCCGGGAGGCGGAGCTTGCAGTGAGCTGAGATCTGGCCACTGCACTCCAGCCTGGGCGACAGAGTGAGACTCCGTCTCAAAAAAAAAAAAAGAAAAGAAACCCCATCTCTACTAAAAATACAAAATTAGCTGGGCATGGTGGCGGACACCTGTAATCCCAGCTACTCGGGAGGCTGAGGCAGAAGACTCGAACCTGGAAGGCAGAGGTTGCGGTGAGCCGAGATTGTGCCATTGTATTCCAGCCTGGGCAACAAAAGCAAAGCTCTGTCTCAAAAAAAGGACCTGGTGCCGGGCGCGGTGGCTCAAGCCTGTAATCCCAGCACTTTGGGAGGCCGAGATGGGCGGATCATGAGGTCAGGAGATCGAGACCATCCTGGCTAACACGGTGAAACCCTGTCTCTACTAAAAATACAAAAAAACTAGCCGGGCGAGGTGGTGGGCGCCTGTAGTCCCAGCTACTCCGGAGGCTGAGGCAGGAGAATGGCGTGAACCCGGGAGGCGGAG